>NW_022107431.1:20833052-20839724 GCF_000313985.2 Echinops telfairi
TCACTGGTGTTGTCCCCCGCAGGGCCATGGGTCAGTGAGGGGCATCATGTCTCATAGTGGGGCTGGCCATGTGGTCTTCTCTGTGGACTGGCTGCTCTATTTGGGGTCATTGTCCTCAAGGCCTGGTGGGCTAGGATGTGCTCCAGTCTCTCCTCCTCCCCTGTCATCTGCTCCTGTGTGCTCTGGTCAGATATATCCGTCTCCCGAAGCTGCAGATTCAATGCCATCCTTTGAGATAAATTCTAGATGCCTTTCTTTAAGGAGTCATGTAGTAAAGAAAACTGCATCAGCAAAACACACTGTTGCACATTTTGTGTGGATCAGTCAAATGAAGGAAGCTTGACATGCATTGTTTTTTATCAAGCAAATCTCTCTGGCAATACATAGATTCTACACCAGAAATGTCAATTCTCTGCTCAAACTTAGTGGCAGCAATCAGGATGGCGATATTGAATCATGATGCGTCCAGACAGAAGGCTAAAGTCCAATGTGGGTAGCAAAGGCAATCAGCAAATAATTGAATGGACATGGGTGACATGATTAAATTGTATCAAGGACAAGATGCTTAAACAGAGGATAATAAGAGACAATGAGGCCATGTGGTAAAATGGGGCCTTCCCTTTAAAATTCTGCTCAAAATAGATGATCTCTGAGTGTTATATGTAAGAAAAAATAGGCTACTGAGGAGCTCAGATGAGGGGCTGGAGAATATGGGGGTGCGTGTGGAATATTTAAGTCATCTCTGGCAGGGTTACTACTTAGCCAGGCGTAATGACTTCTCTAAATTATTGAAACTTCCAAGCCTTGTAGTAATGATTTGGTAATAAGTCCAAATGCATCGGGGCATGAGAAAACATCAAAACATTACACTGAGTGTTAAATGCTTTCGTCTGGCCCAGCAACTATCTTAGAAATTAACATCTGATGAAAAAATAATTGTCCTGCCTTTCAGTTGCAAACTGCAGAGGCAGTTTTGGAGATGATTAAATGTAAGCTTCTTATAGATTCGTTCTCAGATTTCAAGAATAAACTTAAAGGTTAACATGGGACGCTAGCCCATGCAACCTGATTAAGGGCGGCCCCTTCTCTGGCTTGTGACTTGTCAGGTTTATGTCTTCATTTTATTACACTGGTAGGAAGCCTCATCGGAGAGCTCAGATAATACATACACTATGGGACGTGGGATATTTACAATCGGAAATTCACAGCTTCTCCCATAAATACCAGTTAACAGACTTGAGTTATTTATGGCTACGCCCTCGTTTGCATAGTCTATCAGAATCATTCCCCTCACCCCCTCTTCTTTCACACTTCAGCAATCTGGCCAGTTGGGTCTTAAACATTCTACTTTGGATAAAAGCAGTGAAATAAAAATCTCTCAAGAACAAAATTAAGTGCTTGGCGTATGTGCACGTGAATCAAAGCCATAGATTAAGAAGAAGCAAGCAAGGAACAAGGGGGTAAAACCTAAGCAGGCATGACAAATCCCAATCATCAAGATAAATAATATTTTGAAAAATAAATTAAGGAAAACAAACACACTCTGGCATGGTGACTAAAGGTGATGTTCTATCCCAGATAAAATCCTGGAGCAGAAAAAGGAACTGAGAACTTTAGATGTACACAATCTTGGTGATAGTTACCCACCATGATTGATGTAATGGGTACCACGGAATGTTCCACCTGAAAAATGTTGAATTATTGTCTTGTCTATTTTTTATAACAAACCTATTCCTAAAAAATAAAACTAAGGACTCGGGGGTGGGGGGGGCGGGGGGAAGGACTTTAGTGACTCAAAAACCCATTATGCACAAAATGGCAACATTTTAAATAAAGGCCATCGGCATCAGTGGTTTTTTCTTATTGGGTCTGGCTCCAGCATGGCTTGGTATGGCACAGTCATGTGTGTGTGTGTGAATTTATGGATCGAGGTTGTGTTGTGTTTTCTTGTGGTCTAAGTTCAAAACATGGAAAAGAGTATTCAGGTATCTTTATAAAACCAACGGGATTAAAGTCTAACAATGGAAATCACAAACAGAACAAAAACAACACATCAAACCAAATCCCCTGCCATTAAGTCGAGTCCTCCTCAGAGTAACCCGTCAGACAGGGCAGGGCTAAGTCGAGTCCTCCTCAGAGTAACCCGTCAGACAGGGCAGGGCTAGTTGATTCCTCCTCATAGTAAACCTTTCAGACAGAGTAGGGCTAAGTCGAGTCCTCCTCAGAGTAACCCGTCAGACAGGGCAGGGCTAGCTGTTCCACAGGGTTTCTGAAGTGGTCCAGAGGCAGACCGTCCCTCCGAAGGGATGGTGGGTGTGAGCTGCTAACATGCCAATTGGGAGCCATATAACCTAGTATGCCCCCCAGGGCTTTGTAACAATGAATCTTATTTAAACAATTTTAAAACTCCACAGCAACAGGCATACACCCTGAATTCAGGAAATACATACTTTTTCCCAATAGTTTTACTGGCATATTGTTTACATATTGTACAATTCGATAATTTGATCACATCAAGAAGAGTTGCACAATTATCACCACAATCAGTTTTAGGACATTTTCTTCATTCTTGTCCTCATTATTATTAGCTTCTCATTTTCCCTTTCCTGTCCTACCCCGCCCCCACCCCATGATCCATTCATCCAGTTATTATCTCTATAACGCTGCTTATCCTCGACTTCATATACATAAAATCATTAAAAGATAAACAAAAAAATAATTTGAATAACCAAGTAAAACAGATAAAATCCTCAACTGAAAAGAAAGCATAAAATATTAAAAATGAGGACACATTTAAATGGACCATAGGAGAGGGAGATCAAGTGATAAGGTACTAAAGTTTAACCTAACTGCGTCTCCAACAATCCATTTTCTACTGCCTTCTGCATGTTAGCAAGGCGATTCATATCTCTGGTCAGGTCAGAAGGGATTCATCTTACCCCTCCTACCACCGATAACTTTGAAACCACTAGCAGCTCCACTGGATAAAGAACTGGTGATCTGCTCTTATAAAGACTGTTGTGAAGGTACTGACGAGTCAGCCACCCTCTCAATCACTGCCACATGTGAGCCCACGGTTGCAGCCACTGTGTCACCCACCCATTGAGGGCCTTCCTTTACGAAGCATGATCCCTTTCTCTAGGTCTGGTCTATCCTGATCGTAGGAGACAGTCTCGCCATCCTCACTTGCAAGGCGCATTCTGGCTGTAATTCTTCTAAGACAGATGTCTTCGTTCTTCTGGCAGGCCACAGGCTATCCAATATTCATCACCAATACGCTCATTCAAAGCCAACAATTCTTCAGTTTTCCTGATTCATTGTGTAGTTTCACAAGTCCATGAAGTGATTTAAAATACCATGACTTGGGGAGGCACACACCATATTTCTTAACCAGATTGTTTATCTTTTTAAGACTTCCAAGAGGTCATCACAGTAGATTTGCCAAATGCACTACACTTCTTGACTAATGCTTCCATTGGTGTTCATTGTGGATTCAAATAAAACGAAATCCTGGACATTGTAAATCTTTTCTTATTTGTCAGCATGTTGCAGATTAGGTTGCCCCGTTGTGAGGACTTTACTGTCCATATGCTGGGTTGTAGTCCGTGCTGAAGGGTGCAGTCTTTGACCTTCTTTGACCTTCCTCCATCAATGAGTCCTTCAAGTCCGTTTCACCTTCAGCAAGCAAGGGGGGTTATCTGCACATCACAGGTTGTTGGTGAGTCTTCCTTCTAGCTTATTACCATTTTCTTTGAATCTGTAGTCTTATTTCTAGGATTATTTGCTCAGCAAGCAGATTAACTAAATGTGGTGAAAGGATACAGCCCTGACCCACAACTTTCCTTAGTTTATATCATCCAGTTCTTCCTCACTGGATTGTAATGGCCGTCTCTTGTGCTATATACATTCTGCATGGGTGTAATGAAGTGTTCTAGAATTCCCAACTTTACAATGTCATATATAATTTGTCATGGTGAAACACAGGTAAATGTCTTTTTGGTCTTCTCTGCATTCAACCAAGATCTATCTGATGTCATCAGTGCTACTCTAGCTCTAGATTCTCTTCTGAATCTGGTTCCAACTTTTGGCATTCCCTATTGATACACTGCTATGACAACTTTTAAAATATCCTCAGCAAAATTGTGCTAGCATATAATATCAGTGATATTATTTGATACGTTCCTATTCTTTTGGATTGCCTTTCTTTAGAACGAGCACAAATGTGGCTGTCTTCCAAGTGGCTGTCCAAGTAAATGGCTTCCAAGCTTCTTGGCATAAAGGTTGCAATCTTGGAGACCATATGGGGAGTTCTACTCTGTCCTCTGAGGCTGTTGGGCATCGACACTGCAGCCTACAAAAGGAACTTGATGAATATGAGTGAGGTAGAGAACCTTGAAGTGAAGAGATGGTCCTCAGTTCTCCGGTGTGATGGGGTAGAAGGGAGAAGCAGAATTTAGCCAGAGACGTGACTACAGCAGGAGAGGCAGAAGGGAACCAAAGTGTGATGAGGGCTGGATGACTCGTCAGTGCCCGCCTTGAGGATGGCGGTGAGTGGAACAGGAGGCCAGGAATGCAGACAACCTTTAAGATGAGCACCGCCCTCAAGTGACAGCCACCAAGAAAATAGGGCCTCAATCTACAACAAAACGAGAGCTAATTCTGGCAACAACTTGAGTGAGTAAGGAAACAGAGTCTTGCCCTTGATCCTCCAGATGAAAAGAAAAAAGTCTTTCCAGCACTTTGAATTGAAGCTTGCGAGACCTGCAGGAGACTTGTGGCCTCCAGGAGCGAACGAGAATAAATGTACATTGTTTAAGCCATTAAAGAGGGAAGAAGACTATTGCCTAGGAAACCCTACGAGGCAATTCTATCAACTCAACAGCACGCAACAACTAAGTATCTTGACTGATGGGCGGAAGAGAACTAAGTTAGAAGAAAAGAGTGCTGAGCTCCATTCACTTTTGTTCCTATTTATCTGAGGAGACTTAAGGCTTCCAGCTGTCAAACTGGTTGAATTATACGATCATCAAAGCTCAAAGCTGGAGGATGAAAAAGTGTTCTGAGCTCCAGGTTCATTTTGTTCATATCTATCTAAGGAGACTCAAGGCTCCCAATTGTCCAACTGACTGAAGTACATGATCATTAAACTCCACTATGCTGCGCTTGGGGGAAAGAGGGCTTTCTACTCCTGTGGAGAGTTATCTTGGAAACCACAGGGGCGGCTCTACCCTGTCCCATAGAGTCACCAAGAGTTAGAATCAACTTGATAGCAGTGAATTTGGAATTGCTATGAATGCTGAGTTTATGGATTTGTTCTTTTTATTTTATTTTACCTAGGAAGAATTCAGGCAAACTGTAATAAATGAAGCATCATAACATAAAAGAAGTGGGTTGTCCACTGTTATCCCTCTGGCATCATCAAATATGGAGTCAAAGAGAGCAGCTTATTACAGACGCCCATGAGTTTTTCATAGGCTAAAAGCTAATCATTTCATGGTGACTACAAACAGATTGTCTTGAGAAATCAGAACCCCACATCCCAGCATTTGAAATTCAAAGGTACACTTCTGGTATCCCAAACTCACCCTGTAATTAAAACTGCTTTAGTAAGATTGTCATAATATTTTTTATACTAATAGATGCTCCACAAGAGCCTACTTTGCAACCTGGAAATTATCTGATGTATATAATTACACAACATCAGCACACTTACAATTATTCTATGGCAAAAAAGTACTTCACATTCTAACAGCCATTCAATAATTTTATAGTATTATTATTATTATAAGTACCATGGACTGCTAGAAGAGTGAACAGTCAGAATACCCCTTAGAAGCGAGGATGACTAGACTTATTACACATTTCAGACATGTTATCAGGAGCGACCAGTCCCTGGAAAGGACATCATGCTTGGTAGAGCAGAAAGGCAGCGAAAAAGAGGAAGACTGTCACAGAGATGGGTTGACAAAGAGGTTGCAATAATGGGCTCAAACAGTGGTGAGAATGGCACAGGATTGGGTAGTGTTCCTTCCTGTGGTTCCCAGGGCTGAGATACCATATATACTCGAGTATAAGCCCACCTGAATATCAGCCAAGGCACCTAATTTTACCACCAATACTGCATTAAAAGTGTGCTGAAAAACTCAGTTTCTACACGAGTATATACGTAAGTTAGAACTGATTCTGGGACACCTAACAACATCATCATCATCATCATCATCATCATCATCATCATCAACAACAACGTATTATATAATATGTTATACTTAGCTATACATAATTTTACAGAGAATTCTATAACATTTGGCAAAATCTTACCAGAACTTCTTTTTTAGCATATTTCTTTCTCCTTTAAAAAATAGTACCTTACTGTTTTATACACACTGGTCACTATCTTTTATTTAGATTTCCCTAGCAATATATGGAACAGAAAGTTCTAATTTCTAGATTTCTCAGTGAATCTAAATGAACAGCAATGCATCTCCTCTTATCTAAGAAACAAGTTAATAACCTATAAAATAATCAGCAGTTTGTTCTATGTTATCCACACTTTTAATAAGTATCATGTGGGTATTATTTTAAATAAGATAAAAGCAGCAAATGTTTGATTCACAGATTACTTTTAAATAAAGCCTTCTTTCTCACAATTATAAAAAATAAATACAAGGACTG
>NW_022107431.1:20840865-20843614 GCF_000313985.2 Echinops telfairi
CCCCTGAGTCCCAGGTCTCCATCTGTGTGGGAGAGCAGCCCCTGATCCATGGTCTTCCTACCAGTCCCCGTGGGGCCTGGGAGGTCTTGTCCCACAGTCTGTACCTGCCAAGCCTGCCCCAGGAGAGGACGTCCAGAGCTCCTGGTGGCAGGCTCACCCTCTCCCGCCTCACCCTCTCCAACTTTCTGAACTGATGGCTGGAAACTAATAAAGCAAGGAGACCCAGCAGGCAGCCGTGTCCATGACTGGGTCTGTCTCCACCCTTAAAAAAAAAAAAGTGCAGTGTGCATAGGAATTTGTTCATAGTTTTTTTGTTTTGTTTTTTAAACTATAGTCCGGCCCTCCAACAGTCTGAGGGAAAGTGAACTGGCCCCCTGTTTAAAAAGTTTGAGGACCCCTGGAGTAGACAATGAAGACAGGAGAGGTGAGGGAGCACTAGAACTGACTGTGATTAAACAGCTCATTTTAAATGTGGTTTTACCATGGGGGGTGGTGGTGTTCTAAAATTTATGAATTGATGTGACTGAACGATTGAACTATTGACTTGTATGATATGCAAATTATGTGCCACGAAAACTGTTGGGAAGAAAGAAATTCTTTATAAATAGAGTTCTGTATTAGAAATGACTACGGAGCTTTATTGTCACATTCCACATGTCCTGCATATAAGGTAAAGGGAATTTTGTCCATTCTTTCATTGAAAGCAAATTATTGTTAACTTATCTTCAAACTCAAAGGTCCATAAAGAATTCTTTTTATTCCCAACAAACTCTGAGGCAATGGAGGTCAATTGAATACATTTACAAAACATTTGCATAATCTAAGAGGGGGCAGATCACATAGAAGCAGAAGAAAAGCAAATCAAGAAATGAAGGCAAAGCCAAACACTCACGAATCCTCTGGAGTTGACACAATTGCACAAGCTGTCTTACTTACCCACACTCCTGTGGCCATCTTAATAGTGAAAAATAAGCACTCAATTCCGCACTGTTTTCATTACTGTAACAATAAACTCCTCTCTGTATGTACTCCGACCTGCAGTTCAGGGCAGAGAGAACTCTACCATGCAGTCCACAACAGGCTGGAAATGGCATGTAGCTTGTTCCATGCTCTAAGGGCTAGAAAGGATGATTCTGGCTCAACTAGGTTTGCTGAATTAATTGCTGTATATACTCATGTATAAGCTGAATTTTTCGACACATTTTTAATGCAGTTTGTGTGGTAAAATTAGGTGCCTTGGTTGATATTTGGGTCAGCTTATACTCGAGTATATACGGTAACTCGTTTTATGGTATGTTTTCCAAAAAGTTATATTACCAAATATGATGTATTTTTCCAAGTCAGTCTAAAAAGGATCAAACCCAACCTTGAAGCGTTTGGATTGTTGTGACAGTTTTGACTTTCATATGCTTTCATAGAACGCTATTATGAAGAGATGATCAACCCCATTGTGACTGTCTATTGCTAATAGACAGATGGTGATGGAAGGGAGGCCTGTCATTTAAATGTGGCACCATTTTCATCAGCATGCTCCTTGGTTAAAAAGCTAAGCTAAGCTACGCATGTGTTGTTACTTTCCGACCTAGGATGCAAATATATGATCTATTAAACTCTGAAGCTACACATTTTGTTCCTTTTCCTAATTCAGTGTGTTGACTAAAACTGACAAATTTTTAATAAAAATTTTTGTGATAGAGACTCATGGAAAGATTCGACATAGTTCTCTTTATTTTTCTCCAATATTTAGCTGTTCGTCACCCAGCACATTCATGAAGGGAGGTACAGGAAGAGATTTTCCATGAGATTGTACTCCAATCAAGAAGAATGATGCCTAGAGAATTCACATATTCTGTTTAATCTTGAACCAAAACATGAAATTGCATTTGAGTTTGTTTTTCCAAATTCCATTTGTGCTTTGGTCCACAGAAATATCATACTGAGGTGTTGGAAATAGTCCATATAGAATATCCTGATTACTCCATTTTGAAAACACACTGCCAAATGTAGCTTCCCTTCATTGGCTAGAGATAATTCCCCCATTACTCTTGCCTTTGAAAAACTAGACTTGGGGGTGGAAAAAGTCCTTCCAGAGGAATGGAAACAAGAAGCTACTTGGCAGTTCACATCTTCGGTAAAAATGCGCAGATGTAGCTGCCCATCAAGAACAGTTCTTCTGGTGTATTGATATCACCACACACAAGGCCATTGTCAAAACCAAATAGGAGTGACTAGCCAAAAAGAGTGTGCTCTGGCCAGCACCGAGACACAGCTGCAATTCAGTTGGCCACATTAAGCCCCATCTGTAAGGGTTGGATGTGGGGTGGCTGTGGCCAGTCAGAAGCCCATTTAAAGAAACCCGAGGAAGCTAGGTGGACAGATGGTAAAGTAATACAGTAATGAGCAAAATTTAGCTCATATTGATGATGCATTTTGTCTTCCAAGAGGCTGGTACAGCTACCAAGTTACCCTCTATAATGGGGCATCTATCACTCATAGGCAGGCAAACATTTGTGTTCAACCACACAGTATCAGTTAAGGTGTTCATAAATCTGACAATCTGCAAGCACAATGCCAAGGCAATAGGATCATTGCCACTATGCATCACAGAGAGCTGTGCTTAACTAAGGAGCTCAACCTCTCCTGGTTCTGTTGTTTCTCTATTCCTCTCCAAAGGACAGTCTCTCTCTCCCTCTCTCCCTTGTCCCTGTCTCTGTCTCTGTCTATTTCTCTCTTGCTATGTAACCCAGCA
>NW_022107431.1:20843724-20858176 GCF_000313985.2 Echinops telfairi
AATGCAGATTAAACTTCCAGTTTACCGAGACTGTGGTGGCTTGTGTATTGCTAGAAGACTAGAAGCTATGCTACAGAAAATCAAATACCAGCAGGGTCACCACCCTGGTAGGTCGGTTTTAGTCGAGGTTCTGGACTGGGACCTGATTCTCTGTTTCCAAAGCTCAACCGATGACAACTCTCTGGATCCTAACAGACTACTTCGTCTGCAGTGCTGGAACATAACCACGGATACTTGGTTAGAAAGGTCCTTAAAATACACAATGGCCACAGCGCAAGCAGCACAGAATTGATCATGAGGACGGCACAGGAAAAAGCAATGTTTCATTCAGTTTTCCGGAAGATCACCATCCACAGCAATGAACTACCAGGCCCTCCTCTAAGAGCATGCTCCAAGAGGAGGAAAGGGATTCTCAAGGAACTGAAGGAGGCCTCATGCTCCAAATCACAGAGCTAAGGAATTTGCCATCATCCTAACAGCACATGGAAGGCATGAATGAGTTTTGAGGTGGGAAAGGACACGGTCTCATTCACAGTGTAAGGCTTTGGTTCCAATTGCTGGGTGGGGAATGGGTGGGAGGAGATGAGGAAGGGTGGGGAGGAAAACAAATGAGACTGTTGACTTGGATCGCACAATGAACAGTCTAATTTGGGGCTGAAACACCCATGCATTTTTAGCGCGACCAGTGGCTGGTGGGCATGAGCGCGTGGCCGGCCTCATCTCGGGCTCTCTACGCCTCGGTTCTTTATTGAAGTTGCCTTTTGAGCCCTAAATCTTGGTGCCACGATGATTTATGACCGCGTGAAATCTTTTAAATTAAGATTTGTTTGATTGTCTGTTTCTATTAGGGTGACCATAATAGCAATTTTCCTTTCCCAAACAAATGTTTTCACAGAGCGCCACAACTCAAGCGGCTGTGTATGGCACCTGACAGTGATTAATTTCTGTCGCTAAATTCTTTATTTTCTATAACTAATTTAAGATAGCTGCCACTTCTTAATAACTAAAGGATATAAAACCAGCAGGGATTTTCCCCCTCCCCTTCTCTAGGTAATTGATAGAACATCTCCCGATTAATGACTATAAATTATGGCTCTGCTACCCCATTCTGTCACCTAGCAAGGGGGGCTCAGAGTAAGCACAAGCAGGCTGCACCGAGCAACCATGTTTCCCATCCCTTCTCGACTCTCCAACAAATCCACGGCCAAACGCTGTCCACACCAATCTTTGCATTCGGATTCCATTGCATCAACGTGAAAATCTCGTTGGTCTTGCAATTCTGCATGATTGGAACTTTTTTTCCCCCTAAATGTTCATGTTAACCAACTGAAAGATGTCATTCATTAGGTAGAACTCATGTTGGGGTCAGGAATGGAGGGAACCTTTACCCATTCTGTTTTACAAGAAAAATACTTGTCCCAGTAAGAAAGGACAAGTTATGAAGTAAAGCCAGTCCTCCCAAGTTCTGAGGATTAAAGAATCTCCATCCCTGGCGACGGACTCCTTCAAAGGGAAGCCAGTGTCTATTGGTGCCTTCCACCGCCTCTCCTCGGAAGAGGTAGCTCCACTCAGCTCTGCCTTTTCAAGAGAATGAACTGCTCTGATGATAACCCCAGCAGCAAACCAAAGTCGACCTGAATTTGGGATGAGACTGGTTTGGATTTATGGGAAACTTAATTCTATCCTTGGACCATGTAGTAGGAAGGGAGTTTCTCATCTCAAAATGGCATCCATATGACTGAGGAAGAATGAGGCCACCTGGGAGCATTTATACCAAGGGATGCCAGCTGCAAATGAATGCGTGTCCCAGATATGCTATCCACTCTCTCAGCCTACAGGACTGGGGACACCCCTCTAGTGGCACCCTGAATACTTAGATACAACTGTAATTGATTACATTTAACTGTATATGATTTGTAGATGAATGATGACTGCATGTTTATGCAAAGTGTCTCTGCGAAGCAACGAGACTAATTTTCTTCTTGAGTGGCTGTGAACGCTGTAGAGCAATCACTTCGCAGCCAGAATATAGGGCAGCGTGCTTCGATGAGTGGCAGCAGGATTTCCCAGTTCAGCCAGTCAACTGTCATGTGCTAACAGCTGCAGTGACTATTGCTCTATGTCAGAACAAAAATGGGCAAAAATATAAAATAAAACTAATGTGGTGTTCTGTGTGATCAATCTTCAAGGTGTCCGTTTGACAAGCGAACATGAGGTAAGCGATGGGAACGAAAGAACTCTCAAAGTGACAATTTTAATGTCGACACTTTCTTTTTTTTAAGTTTATCTTGCTCTACCAAATGATTATTTGATCAGTCTTGGAGATTCATGGATACAAACGTTGAAAAGGTCAGAACGGTGGCTCCCTGAATTAAAACAGAAATGGTGACAAAGGGCAAATTCCAGCAAGAGAGATGTGATGGTAAAATAGTCGGGCTGAAGAGATGCATTCATTTTCATTCAGTCCTAATAAATAAGGTGACCAGATTTTAACATTGGTAAGCGGGACACCATTGATAGAACTCAAATCCTGGCAAAATAGCCACATGGCAGCCGAAACCCTGGCTTGTCATGCATTCTTTCCAAAAATCGGGACTTTTTTAAAGGCCGCGAGACGCAGGAAAATTGTTAAAAATCGGGACTGTCCCACCAAAAGCGGGACGTCTGGTCACCTTACTAATAAAGTAAGAGTTTATAGAGAAGAAAATGAAAGCTGAAGTCACTTGGCTCCTAAATGAGAGAATTAAAACCCTAATTTGACTCTTCTTTGACCGCATCACAAAGGACCACTGACGGCAGAGTGTGTGATGTGTTGGGCCGTGAACCAAAGCTTACCAGTGTGAACTCCTAGCTGCTCCCTCCTAGGGAGATGAGGCTTTCTGCTTCCCCTAAAGATTACCAGCCTCGGAACCCACCGTGGAAGTTCCCCTCTGTCCTACAGGGTGTCCACGCATAGGGATTGACTGGATGGTGGTGGATTGGGGTCTCGAGTTTACCTCAGCACGAGAAAAGTTTCTAGAAAGATCACAGCATGCATTTGGGGTGATAACCTGAGAGTAAGCTGGGCCGTTTTCTAGGTGAAAATGTCCCAGTGCACCTTTTAAAAACAATTCTTCAAATACAATGGAGAAACAAATCCAACATACCTAGGACCCAATAACACATACACATCAAAAGTACCATTTCTTTTGGTTTTGTTGGAGTAGAAAATCCTGACTTGGGGATTTGCTGCATATTACTCCTCATGGATGGGGCTTTCTACTCCCGTAAACAGTGACAGCCTCAGCCCACCTTGATCTTAGCATCTCCAAATGTTAAAGCTCTTTTGGGATGAAAGGATGGCATTTATGCATCAATTCATCGCCAAAGACCCACTGACTCATTACTATATTACAGTCACCATCGGGATCTCACTATGGTTTTGTTTTATCAGACTGGCGATAATTGCTCCGATTGTTGCTTGACTTCACCAAATGTGACTCCAGATGACGTTTGGGTTGGCTTTATTTTGACTAACCAGACAGATTACCCTCACTTTAGAATATTCAAAATAGAATGTGACATGGGTTCCAAAACTGTTTTTGAAGGATGGGCACATTGTCTGTCCACAGAGGACTCCATCGGCATGGCACAGAATCCTTGGAGAAGGGAAAGGTAGCTGTGGAAGTCAACAAGACAATATGTACTTTAGGAGGGCATAGCGTTGTTTCTAGTAGCTCTGTTTCTAGTCTAGTTACAAATGTGGAAGCCTCACAGATGCAGTGATAGATTGTGCTTTCAACACAACCAAACTCACAGTCCTCAAGTCAAGTCCAAGACGCAGTGGCCCTAGGACAGGGTGGAGCTGCCCTTTGAGGTTTCTGAGGCTTTAAATCTTTATTGGAACCGAATGGTTCATCTTCTTCCCATAGAATGGCTGATAGGTTTGAACTGCTAACCTTGAGATTAACAACCCAACATGTAACCCTGTATGTCATCAGAGTGCCTCGTCTGTAGCTCTAACTCACTGCCATTAATTTGATACCACTCACAGGAACCCTATAGGACCAGATAGAACAGCCCTGTGCATTTTTGAGAGTGCGACTGTTTATGGGAGTAGAAAGCCCCATCTATCTCCCTTGCAGTGACTAGTGGTTCCAAACTGCACACCTTGAAGATCCCAGCCCAACTCATCACCACTACACCACCAGGGCTTCTCCTATATAGCTCTAGAGAGCATCTACTGATCGATACCTCTATCAGTCACTTTTAAGATTCCCTACAGTTCCAGGAAAAAATGAGATATTTTCTCTACTGCTATATTTAGTAAAGATTTTAAACCTCTCAATGGCAACTAGCCTTGGAGGTACAGTCGCTAAGGGGAAGGTTGAAAGCTCAAAACCACAAGGCCGTGCCCCAGGAGAAAGCCCTGGCGCTCTGCTCCCATAAGATTGCAGCTGAGAAAACCCCACAGCACCGTTCTACTCTACCATGTGTGGTCACGAGGCAGGGGACTCAACTCCCCAGCAGCTAACAACAACAGGGGACGTCCCAGCCCTAGACGTCTGCACGTGCACGTAACTAAGAGATATCAAGGCAGGATGGCCAAGCAAATGGTTGAATAGGACTGACCAAAGCAGGGAGGCCTCCTGTAACATGGAGTGGTCGGGAGGATGGAGTTGAATTGCACAGTAAGAAGACAGGCTTTGACTTTATCTGTACCAGAAAATCCATGCAGGCTTGGAGAAGTAGTAGTCGTCTGCATATTTCAGCTCAGTAGAAAAAATGCCTGGAGGGCCCATGGCTGTGGCTGCTACCTAGGAATGTGTGTATGCCAAAGGGTGCTTTTGCACTCCGTAGCCATACTCTTAGGGCGCCCTCCGAGTTCAGTGGTTAAGCATTCCTCTGGTAGCCAAAAGGTAAGGGGTTCAAACCCATCAACTGTTCCAGAGAAGAAACATACATCAGTATGCTTATGTAAAGATGTACGGCCTTGGAAAGCCTATGGAGCAGAGCTGTGTCCCAATGGGTCTCTATGAGTAAGAATCGACCCTACAGCCATAGATTTGGCTGAACTCTTGGAGAGTAACACTTGAGATGAAGTCAACTGATATGGACCTTCTAGCTCTCATTATTTATGTGATGTATTATAATTCTAGAGCTTAGGCCTGTGGTTATAAGCCTATTTTGGAGCAAGTTCTCTGCTATATTCATGGATGAAATTATGGTGGGATTAAAGTCCTGATTTCAGCAGAGGGTAGGAACCCAGTCACACCCATTGTTTCCTTCAGGGTATGGCCTACTAAATGGCAAAAGCCACACCTCCTCCAAAGCCCTTTCTCTCAGTGGTTAAGAGCCACCTTGGACACAGAGAGATCCCAGGGCCACCAGAAGAAGGCCACACTGAGATCTCTGTCTGAGGTGGTGGAGGCCAAGGTCAGAGGCACCAGAGACTGGCACAGAGACTTTGGGATAGAACAAAGGAGACAGGCCAAGACTAGTGGCCAAGGCAAGGAAACCATGGGAGTGAGCCGAGGACCAGTGCTGAGACCATGGTAGTGTGACGCAGAGTGACAGGCGGGCTTCCTAGTCCAAGAAGGCGGAGGCCACGGGACCAGTTGGTGGGGAGGCTGAGAACTGAAAAGGAACTTGTCGATTGAGGAGAGGTGTTGCTATGGTCCAATGACTGTGTTCTTACTGGTTATTGATTCCTGAATTGTGGTCACCTGTTAATTCCCCTAAAAAGCCCCCATGATTGTGAGTACTGTCTGTGACATCTGTGTGGCCCATGTAAAGAGTTATCAAACCCAGCATGGAAGTGGAGTGCCATGAGAGGAAAGAGGAGTGTTAGAATAGGGTAGAGGAGGCATGTTTGACCCCTGCCGCATGACCACAGCCCGAGGAAATCAGAGGAGGTCAGAGTATACCCCACTGCCATGTGCCTTACACAATGTTGTACTATAGGTGTGTGTGTGTGTGTGGTGCTTTGTCATTTGACGTTTGTTAAGGCATGATAAACGTTGTGTTAACCAAAACAAACAAACAAAACAGTCACTGCCATTGAATGGTTTCCGACTCATGGCAACGCAATAAAAATCCCTCTGCTCCCAACCAGCGCACACCTTCCAAGCACTCTGTGCTCCACCAAATGCCGCTGCCATCCAGCCAATTCCAACTCTCAGCTACCCCATAAGGACAGCGTAGAACTGCCCTGGGGAGCTACTGGCCTGATAGTTTTGACCTAATGACCTTGCGGTGGAGCCAGAGGCCCTACAGGACGCATCCTCTGCAGGCATGAGCAAACCATGCTCCCACAAAGGAAAGTAGCTTTGGAGTTCAGAACGTCCATCCACGCCATCTATCGCACGCACACACACAGAAATGAAACAAGCCTCACTATGGCAATTCTGTGAGAAATGCAGCAACTCACACGTTGCTGCCAATGGTCTCAGAATTGCTCAAGCATGCAGTCAATAGCTCCAAAAGCAGAAGTCTGGGTTCCAAATGAACTTGAACGTGCTGCTCCACTTATTTCTTTGGAGAAATGTTTCTGCGTTGAGTTGGAGGTCCTCTCACAGGCACCGTGCACACCGGGACCGTGGCCTTCCTGCCACATGAAGCCATCATGTGAGCCCACACGTGTGTCACCCAAGGACCGTCTATGGTGTCACTCTCAGAGCCTCTATATGTAAATATGATACCATTTCAGAGGATATGACATAATTAGAGGCTATCATTACGCGGCCCACTGTGAGTCCTAATTTGCATGTTTCCAATAAAAGTACGCAGCTCAAAGTTAGCCCACAGAAGCTGTCAGGCTTCAATACCATAATTATTACTTGTGAGCCTTGAAAAAATAGCTCTATCAATGCCAGAAAGGGGTTTCCGAGAGATTACTACAAATGACGATAGACTAATTAACATTTCTTCCCGCTTTCCAAAAACTTCCATCGTGGCAACATATTGAAAATTCCTTAAGTCCAGAAACCATGGATACAAATTCATATCGTTAGGATTATCCTACAGATTTCAAAAATGAAAGAAGAACTCTGACGAACGGCTGAAGCAATCTGACAGTGAAGGAGGATTTCATTCTCTGAAGCTGGGTGCTGGACTCTTTCTTGTGCGCGCACTGAAGACACTCATTTAATGGAAGAGGTTCACGGGGCTGAGTAGAAGTCACTTCCCAGAAAGGCATTGCCGGGACAGGCTTCACCGCCGGCCTTCAAGAATCAGCTGCTTATATTGCTGCTGTGGCCACAAATGATATCTGTATGTTGTTCCATGATATCAATTAAAGCAGAGCGTCGAGGATTTTTAAAAGAAATATTACAATTGAATCAATGGCTGTTTAATATGCTATGATTTCTATTATAGCCCTACCTTTTATTGTGGTAATATATATACTTTTTACTCTCTGACACTCCAAATTAAAACCAAGGACCCTTGAAAGATATAAACACAATCTAATAAAGCCTAATTAATTGAAGTTTTATATGCAATGGCAGTTTCTATTAAGATCTAGGTTTTTTTAATTGTGGTAATGTATGTGTGTGAGTATAGCAAAACACTTGCTAATGCAACCATGTTCACATGCATGTGTAATTCAGTGACATTGATTCCAATCATCATGTTGTGGACATATCACTACTCTCCTTTTCTAAATCAATCGACCACCACTAACTGAAGCTCAGTGCCCTTATGCAATGACTACTCACTCTTTCCCCTTCTTGTCACCCTTACAGGGAGAAAGACAAGGCTTTCTACTCCTGTACAGAGTTACAGACTCTGAAACCTACAGGAGCAGTTCTAGCCTGTCCTATAGAGTGGCTTTGAGTCAGAATCACCTCAATGGCAGTGATTTTTGGTAGCCATTACTAAGCTTTGGTCTGTATACATTATCTAATTCACGTAAGTGGGATCACACCAAATCTGTCCTTTGGGGGCAGACTCCTTCTGCTTAGCATAACATTTTCAACATTCACCCATGTTAACAGGACACCTCTGCTTTGATGCTTGAGGAATCTTCTGGTGTGTGTGTGTGTGTGTGTGTGTGTGTGTGTGTGTGTACACATGCCCTTTATCCATTTTTCTGCTGATTTATGTCATGTTGTTTCCACTTTTGACTACTGTAAATACTGCTGAAATGAGCACTGCCTTATGAAAGCTTAAGTTTTTATATAGCTCTTTGTAGATTCACAAGATCAGCAATACAAAACCACCACTTGTTCCTTAGGAGAAAGGCTGAACTTGCTACTCTCATAAAGAGTTACAATCCCAGAAACCCATGGGGGCAGTCCTACCCTGTCCTATATGGTCGCCATGAGTCCACATCAACTCGATGGCAGTGAGTCTGACTTTCATATTCCAGCTCAGATCTTTTCTGGAAAACAAAGCATTGGCAAGAGTATTGCCCTTTAATTCAAGGGAACAGAGAAAGGAAAAGTCTGGCAAGGGAAACGTTAGCTTCTCAGTAGCAGAGAGAGCCCTTGGCTCTTTTACTCCTCCATCAGCACCAACCCCCCATCATCCTCTTGAATGGTTATGGAGGTAAACACGGACACACACTGAAAGACAAGGCATTGCCCGTCTTAAGAGTCTGGAGTCTTCAGAGACATTCACTGTAACCATCACCGATGGAACACAATTTGGGGTGGTTATCCTGATTCCTTAGGAGCCTTGTTATAAACTCTTAATCTTGATCATCCATTCATCCGGCGAGTATCTGTCCAAGAGGATGATGTCCCAGCAACGGTCCAAGGTGCTGCAGACAGACTACAGCAGGAAGCAAGCCCGGCCCTCTTGGAGAACACATTCCAGTTGAAAGGTGGATTTAAACACACAAGAAACAAAGACACACTCTAAGTAAGCGAAGCACGCACATGTGATCTGGGTAAAATATAAACGGGGGAAATGCAAAGCAGGAATGATGGCCAGGAAGTGTTCGGGAGCAAGAGGAGTTGTGGATTTAAATCAGAGATCTCACATTACATTCGAAAGTCCAGGACAGAGTGAGAGAAAGATGCAGAAAATAAGTCGAAACTATAAAAGATGTCAAGCTTACTGGCTATGCCAAGACCCTGGTCCTTAGTGACCCTTCAGGTCTATAAAGGGGAACAATGACAAGAAGGTGGTAGGCAGCCTTTAGAACAGCCAATCCCTTAAGCTCAGGAGAGAAGCGTTTCTAGCAGGACAAGGTTCAGTGGCTTAGGAAAGAAGGAGGACTGTATACAGGAAATGCAGGGAGGAAGTGGGATGAGGGATGGCCCCTTGAGGGGGTTGCAGTGGATAAGTTGAAACACATTGTGGATGAATTGCCAGACGTAAAACTGATGATGTGCTCTGTAAGCCTTCACCCAATGCACAGAAAAATGTGTGTAAATAGATACATCAGGTGGAAAGAGCCCCGGTGAAGAGAACAACTTTGAAGAAAACATTACCATAATACAGAACACATAATGAAACACACAGCCCGTTCACACCTGGGGAAGAACTTTCCAAGCAGAGGAAACGGCAAGTGCAAAGACCCTGAGGTGGGAACAGGTTTGTAGGTTTCTAGGAACAAAAAGGACACCAGTGAGTTGGAAGGGAGATCTTCGTGTGATTCTGGGCCAACCGAGGCAGCAGCATCTGGAATTGACCAGAAAAAAAAAAAAAAGCTCATGCTCAGACCTGCGGTAGCAGAGACTGAGACTGGCAGTGAGGTGGGCTCCTGTGTTTTAACAACTTCTGGCCTTCCTCCTGATGCCCACTCCCAGCAGAGCGTAAGAATGCTGGTCTGAGGCAAGGTGAGGCCGAGTAAAGGTCATGAGAAACAGGGTCCGAACATAAGAGGCCTAGACCGGGTTTCACTCTGCAAAGGGGAAGGCAAGTCAGATGAGAAAATCCACTGGACCAAAAATAATTTTAAAATATTAAAATGAAGAAGAAAGAAAAGTACACCAAGAAAGGAGTTACGAAGGCAAGTGGATAATAACCCAGATTTGGAATATGGAAATGCAGTCTTAGATTTGCATTCATCTAAGGATGGTGCACATGTTGAATTACCCTGTTATTTAAAGCAGATTGCATATGCAGCCAATGCATATGCATAGAAAATAGGATACGCCATCACTTTATGCCTATAGTTTAAGTTCTAACAAGCAACACTTTCCTTAAGGAATAAATAAAAGCTACACTTTAAGGTGTTTAAAAGTAAAATCTAAACAGATAGAACCTATGCTTTCTATCAGCTTAGTGGAATACATAATTCTTTGTATTCTATGTAGACTGTGTGTGCATAAGGAAAGCCACTATTGGTGACAGTAAGCTTAATCTAGTTTATCTATAACCTATCATGGGCCAATATCTGTCTAGTGGGAAATGCAACGAACAAAAAAAAAAAAAGATCAGGAAGAAGAAAAAATGAAAGAATTAATTCATCATGAGTTGGAATGACAACAGTCTGAAACAATTTTCACAGGGATGACATTAAAAAGATGTTATGTACAAAACGTCAGCTTTAATTGCTGTTTGTATACATACAAGGGGGTACCCCCCCCAAATGGGTATCCCCAAAAGCTATGTATTTAATTTTTTTAAACAAAACTTTATTACCTTCAAAGTACTCTCCATTATACTTAATACATTTGTCAAATCTGTGATTCCATTCTTGGAAACATTGTTCAAATTCATCTGTTTGGATGGCTGACAGCACTTCCCTCTTTTTGTCCTCACTGCTTCTTCACCATCAAATTTGCTGTACCTTCATGTCCCTCTTCATTCGAAGAAACAAAAAGAAGTAGCACGGAGCAAAGGCAGGTGAGTAAGGTGCAAGAGAGTAAGGTGGGACAAGAAAGGTATGGTGTTTTTTGCCAAAAACTAGTGCCCTGAGATGGCTACGTGATCAGGTGCATTGTCATAGTGGCAAAACCAGTCCCCCCCGTGTGCCACAAATCAGGCCTTTTTGTTGCACACGGTTAAGCTATCTTTATATAACCTCTAATTAGAAAGCTTGATTAACAACCTGACCTGCTGGAATGAACTTCAAATGCACTACAAGTTGACATTTTGGTCCATTTGGGAAGTTGAATAATGTCTACAATGAGTTTGTCACCAATCAACATTTCACCTTTTAAGAAATGAGAAAACCACTCATACACTTGAGTTTTCCCCACAGTGCTGTGTTTGTAAGCTGTTTCAACATCACAACAGTTTCTGCAGCATTTTTCCCCCAAGGAGGAAACAAAATTTCCCAGCCATATGCTGTTCTCTTAAATCGACCATCACAAAAAACTGAGGTTTGAGCCAAAATGCTTTGCTGAAAAAAGTCACTGGGACCAGAGAGAACTTTCCCAGGCGATGCCACTGAGCACACCAAATCAGAGTGAGCTGCTTGATGCTCACCTAGCCGGAAAAATGTGTACAAGCTTTTTGCTATTTTGGGAGGGGATATCCCCTTGTATGTGTAGAAACACAGACTTAAACAGTGCTTGACAAGTAGAACAGAAAATCGCTTTAAAGGCAATTAGACCTTTCCTTGTATTAATCATTAAGGGGTTGCTAACCTCAAGGCTGATGGTTCAAACTCACCAGTCACCCAATGGGAGAATAATGAGGTTGCCTGCTCCTGAAAAGATTTACATTCTTAGAAACCCAATATAGAATCTCTATGAATCAGAATTCATTGGATGAAGGTGATTTTTTTTTGCATTAATTATGGCAAATGGATACCAAATTGTCCTCTCGGGTCTTTTCAAACATTTACTCTGAGAGACAACACATTCCTTGGAATTAGCACTGGGGATCTCCGGGTTCTTTGAGAGTCATGACTATTGTGCATGTTGTACATAGTTGTAGTGACGTTAGATCCCTGGGTAGTAAAAGCAGTTAAGTGCTCAACTACTAGTTGAAAGATTGGCTCCTGAAAGCCCCCAGATGCACCTTATAGGAAAGAACTGGCAACCTGCTGCTGAAATGCCATAGACTTGAAAATCCTACGAAAGAGTTCAATTCTGCACACACGGGGTTTCCTTGAATTAGAGCCAATGCAATGACAACTACCAGCATGAATCTGCGGGTAAGCTGTGTGTCCTTGTTTCTCAACATCCCTTCTGCACTTGTCGGTGTCATTTCTGTTACTAAGACAGTTCACCAACAGACCCAAGGTGCTACCCAAAGCATGTGACCCAAAAAAGTTAGGGCAGAGGAGTCACCAAGATGTATATCCAGATGTCACCAAGCTGAGGTTATTAGCAGGGAAGATCACTAAATATGATGACCTAAAATGCAGCTGAGAGAGAGCGCACATCCTCAGCCTTTAAATCAACAACAGTTGATAAATGGCGAGTAGTTTAGTACCTATCCATTGACTTAATTGGGCTGCCAGATCAAGCTACTGATTGTCTGGGCTCTCCAGGTTGGTTTGGTTCCTGGATGAGAGCTGTGAATGGGAAAGTTATAATCATGAATCAATGGCTGTTTGCGCAAACTCTGGAATTTGTGTTTCCGAGGAATTCGTATCAATAACTGTGAACCTCATCTTGTGACACCAATGTTAAGGGAAAAAATTACAATATGGTACGTCATCTCTTTCCTTCCTTTCTTTGTCTTACCCATTTCTTTTTTCAGTTTTCTTCTTTCTAAGTCAAGGAAGCTATGGCTCCACTGTGATGCCACAGAAGAAGGAGAAAGGGTAAGGACATGGTTACCTCTTCCCCATGCTGTTCCTAAGAAAACGCTCTCTAGCTGGGACTGCTGTGATTTGTTTTTGAGTCAACTGAACTCATGGTAACCTTAAGTGGAAGAGAATGAAATGTTGCCCAGTCCTGGGCCACCTTCATGAACACTGATGTCTCTAGTACACTGTGGCTATTGTGACAGTCCATGTGCCTAAACTATGCCCTTGTTAAGCAGGCCCTCTTGCAGTAGAAGCTCTGGTGGTATCATGGTTGCATGATGGGCTGCTAACTGCAAGGCTGGGTTGCAAAGTCAGCAATCAAAGCCACCAGCCTCTTCATGGAGAAAGACAGGGCTTCCTACATTCACAAGGGGTCACGGTCTTGGAAACTTGGCGGTCCATTTCTACACTGTCCTACACTGTTCTACACTGGCCATGAATCGATGGCAGTGAGATGTTCCTTACAGGTCTTACAAGTAATAATTAGACACAAACTATAAAGCACGAAGGTGTCATGTACGACCCAACCACTGCTGAAGGGGTTTCCAGATAACACGCCACTCACATATCATAACTGCCATAGGTGCTATTTCACTCCCACTTGACAGACAAGGACACTGGAGGGCACAGGGAGTTTAAGGAACTTGCCCAAGGTCTCCTAACCCGTGTTAGAATCTGGATTCTAATCTGAGCGCTTGAATTCTTTACTTTTCCCTGCCCACCATGCAGGGGCAAGGAGACTAGCATCCATAAGCAATGAAAGTGGGAGTCGCTTCTTCTCTTAGTTTGCTATTGCTGCTGTCATAGTAACGCCATAACTGAGCGAGCTTCCAGAGCGGAAATTTATCACACGGTGGACTCCATTCCAAAGGCTCCCCCTCACCAGTGAACTTGATAATTGGGATAAATCTGCACTGCTCTGAGCACGGACTGCAGTGTGAATAATCCTAAATAATTGCTTGTGAAATTCAAGTAGACGGTGAGAAACCTCGACCTGAGGCCTGAGGTGTTTGAGGGAGAAAGAGCGCGGCCCCTCTTACAGTGAAGAACAACTAGGCTGGACAAGCCGGGCTTGTTCCAAAAGAGAGAGATTTTCTAAAATTCAAGTTTTCCTTTTTTCATCTTTGTATTCTCACAAAAGTACACATTCCTTTTGAAAATGGAATGAAATGATAATAAATACATGATTCAAGGGGAATATGAGAGGGGAATAATGTGATCCAATGAATGAAAAAGACACAGTTCTGGGGTAAACAAATTTGGGTAATGTACATTAATGTTGTTTTACAAAGGGTGCCTTAAAATCAGTACACGTTGGCAGTCACATTAACAGCCTATGGGAAACATAGAGGTGAACAGAGTGGAGTTCTTTATTTCCAAAGGGCTTCTAAATGGAGATGATATGAGAGATTATAACAATCATCATAACAGATAAGGTGAAAGCCACACTACAGTGATACAAGGCAAAGTTTAGAAGAGAAATACGATTTAATTGGATGCAGTGAAAAAGGAACTTGACCTTTCTCCCACTTAATGACTCAGCCATCCTGTGGCCTTCCTGCCTGGAGGGATGAATCCCACCTTTCTGTCTGCATGGCTATTCCCTCAGTTCTCCTTTGGACCCCTGCGGACTCAGGTCTCACCTTCCCCCAGCCATATGCTACCCTGTTGCCATAGCGATCCATCCCTGTGGTCAAATTTCCCACAAGTTTCAATACAGAAACTCCTCTTCTTATCTCTTTATTCACATGCTTTAAGACAAGGCTGGGCTCCTGTGTCCCACTAGGTTTCTCATCTTTGATCTAAACATCCCTG
>NW_022107431.1:20859009-20860829 GCF_000313985.2 Echinops telfairi
CTCAAACATGGCAACAATGGTGAGGATGGCCCAGAACTGCACAGTGTTTGCTTCACTATGAGTCAGAACGGACATGCAGCGACTTGTGCATTCCACATGCCACTTATTAATGGATGTCTGCAGCTGTTTCTTCTCATTTGGAGCTCTGCTATGTCTTAGTGAATGAAAGTTTTATTCCAACGGTTTCCTTCAGGTTGGCCCTACTTTGAGGAGGCATGTAACACTATGTTCACTGCTGTTCATAAAATTTCCACTGGCGGATATTTCAGAAGTATAAAATTTCCACTGGCGGATATTTTAGAAGTAGATCACCAAGTCGTTCTTCCTAAGGTGTCCTTTACTGGAGACTCCGCTGAAGCCTGGCCACCTGGGTGACTCTTCTGGAGTTTGAATGACCAGGGGCATAGCTTCCAGCAGCACGGCGGCACATGCGCCGCTACAGGACGGCAAACTGACGGTTGAACGCTACCTTTTCCTTTGTAGGCTCCCCCCTTTCCCATCTATTTTGTCCCCTGGTAATTTCCTGTTTGAAAAATCGGGTCATCTATTTCAATTAACACAGTCTCCCACAGACTGCTGTGAACTATTTAAAACGACTCCTTTCTCTGTATAAATAATCCTACTTCACACCTGTCAGACTCAGGTTAATTTTGTATGTATACATTGTAGCAATTTACAACAATAACCTTTGTCCTTGGACAAAAAAGTTTTTGAGAAATACTTGTATTTATTTTACTGAAACAAACACTTATTTATCATTATGCGTCAGACACCATTCGAATTCCTACACAGATATTCGCTCATTTAATTACCATAATTACCTCATAAAAACCTTATAAATTAACCTGATTCTCTTTGGTTTTACAGATGAGATGTGTAAGATTCAGAGGTTAATGAACTCACTTGAGGTTACACAGGCAGTAAAGCGTGTTGTTATAGATGTAGTGTGCTATTGCATTGCTTCTGACCCATAGCACATCTACAGAACAGAACTGCCCCATAAGGTCTTCAAAGCTGAAGTTTTTACAGGAGTTAATACCACTTACATCTTCCACAGAGTGGCTGATGGATTTGAACCACCAAACTTTTGGTGAGCAGGTAAATACCTAACCACTGCACCACGATTACTTCTAGTGCAAGGGTCGCTGCTATGGAGTTGATGCTGATTCACAGTGAATAGAGCAGGGTAGAGCCGCCCCCTGTGAGTTTTTGAGACAGTGCTTGTTTATAGGAGTAAAAAGTCTCATCTTTTTCCCACAGAGTGGCGGGTGGTTTCTTACTGTGGACCTTGTGGCTTGAAGCCCCACTCGTAACCCCTATGTCACAGGGCTCCAGAGCTTAGGTAGATAACACAATTTAGAAACCGAGGTTGGGGGGAATATTCATTGTTTACTTAATGTAAGCAGTTTTTGTAGTCAGCTTGCTGAACAGAAAAGACATGGGGCCTCCAATAAGCCACCCTGGTTTTGATTTAGAACACTGAACCACCTATTTCTTATGTGGTTCTAAGGCAAGTAAGTAACCTCTCTGACTTCTTGATTCCCCGGACTTTTCTTCTGAGATGTCCTTGGGCTGTTCAAACTACCAACCTGTGGGTTAGCAGCCCCAAACCTTAACCATTTGCACCACCCAGGGCCTCCTCCTTATCCTCCTTATCCCATCCCGCAGGGTAAGTGGAGGCCTCTTCTTGTGGACTTGACTTTATGAGACAGAGCCACATCCATCAAGCAACCCACAGACTCTGAGTCCCAACGCGTTGGGAGTGGGTCTCTCCAGTAATCAGACATGGACACTAAGGCTGGATCACAAAATACTTCCTG
>NW_022107431.1:20860929-20862505 GCF_000313985.2 Echinops telfairi
TCCTGAATCTAATCATTTCTGAGTTAAAGAAAGAGCACTCCAGACCCAGAGCATGCAAAACACATGCCAGGAAAGACAGAAGCTCCCTGAGCATCAGGAAGGAACCAAGCAATACCCAGCAATGGCTCCCGACAAGAAGGCACATGAACCCGGCTGAGACCCCGGTTTCGATTTTCGGTCTCCAGACTATGAGGACATCTGTTTCTGTTCGATGAGAGGACGGACCAAGTGGCTCCCACGGTGGGCTCAGATCTGGGGAGGGTTGTGGAGAAGGAGCAGGACCGGGAAGTGTTTTGATCTCTTGCACTTAGCGTCACCAGCACCAACTCAATGGCAGCTAAAAGCACAAACTAAGACAAGCAACTTCTCCTGTTTCCTGAATTCACCTTTGGTCGCTTCTGGTTCATGAGAATTTTCCTGATACCTTTGACCACACTCCCCTGAAGACTTCCAACTAGTTCTGAAAACCCACCTGTAAACTCACGTTCGACCTAATTCAGCTACTTTTGGGGGCTTCTCTCATAGTTGTTTGTCCTCTTTGACTTCCATTTCAGCCACGACTGCCCATTTCCAGACTAAAGATTACTTGACAAAACACAGGAAACCAAAAAGCCAACATGAGTATCACAGAACTTCACAACGTGAACCACTCGGCTGGCACCACAAAGGGCCTACAGGGGAGGAGCAATGAAGGTCAGGGTGAATTTCCCTCTGTGGCTTTCCTCAGCCTCACAGCCAGTCTCTGAGCAGAGTGAGAGCCAGGCCTGAGGGGGGGCCGAGCAGCCCAGGATACAACTTCTACTTTGTCACCAAACTCAGAGAAGGAGAATGCAGAGGAGACAGGGAAACCAACAGAGGGGAAGAACAGAGAGCAGGGAGCAGTCAGGAAGGCAGCCAGGGGCGAAAGTCATTCTGGACATTCTGTGTCAGCATGGAGGACAGAAGAAAGATGGTGCCTCTTTGATCATTTCCCCCCGTAGGTTTCACTGTTTTCAAACCACTTGTCATCACAATAATACAGCAAAACAGATACTAAAGTAGTAATTGTTAACAATGGTGGATCCTGGAGTCCAGATAGAGAAGGACTTTGCCCAAAGGCACAGTGCTAACTACTGTGGGGACTTGCACTACCCTACGTGGTTGCTAAGGCATTCCTAAGGCATGAGGAAGGCCACGGACCAGATGGATTGACACAGTGACTGAAATCATGGACTCAAACATGGCAACAATGGTGAGGATGGCCCAGAACTGCACAGTGTTTGCTTCACTATGAGTCAGAACGGACATGCAGCGACTTGTGCATTCCACATGCCACTTATTAATGGATGTCTGCAGCTGTTTCTTCTCATTTGGAGCTCTGCTATGTCTTAGTGAATGAAAGTTTTATTCCAACGGTTTCCTTCAGGTTGGCCCTACTTTGAGGAGGCATGTAACACTATGTTCACTGCTGTTCATAAAATTTCCACTGGCGGATATTTCAGAAGTATAAAATTTCCACTGGCGGATATTTTAGAAGTAGATCACCAAGTCGTTCTTCCTAAGGTGTCCTTTACTGGAGACTCCGCTGAAGCCTGGC
>NW_022107431.1:20863020-20864915 GCF_000313985.2 Echinops telfairi
TTAACCTGATTCTCTTTGGTTTTACAGATGAGATGTGTAAGATTCAGAGGTTAATGAACTCACTTGAGGTTACACAGGCAGTAAAGCGTGTTGTTATAGATGTAGTGTGCTATTGCATTGCTTCTGACCCATAGCACATCTACAGAACAGAACTGCCCCATAAGGTCTTCAAAGCTGAAGTTTTTACAGGAGTTAATACCACTTACATCTTCCACAGAGTGGCTGATGGATTTGAACCACCAAACTTTTGGTGAGCAGGTAAATACCTAACCACTGCACCACGATTACTTCTAGTGCAAGGGTCGCTGCTATGGAGTTGATGCTGATTCACAGTGAATAGAGCAGGGTAGAGCTGCCCCCTGTGAGTTTTTGAGACAGTGCTTGTTTATAGGAGTAAAAAGTCTCATCTTTTTCCCACAGAGTGGCGGGTGGTTTCTTACTGTGGACCTTGTGGCTTGAAGCCCCACTCGTAACCCCTATGTCACAGGGCTCCAGAGCTTAGGTAGATAATACAATTTAGAAACCGAGGTTGGGGGGAATATTCATTGTTTATTTAATGTACGCAGTTTTTGTAGTCAGCTTGCTGAACAGAAAAGACATGGGGCCTCCAATAAGCCACCCTGGTTTTGATTTAGAACACTGAACCACCTATTTCTTATGTGGTTCTAAGGCAAGTAAGTAACCTCTCTGACTTCTTGATTCCCCGGACTTTTCTTCTGAGATGTCCTTGGGCTGTTCAAACTACCAACCTGTGGGTTAGCAGCCCCAAACCTTAACCATTTGCACCACCCAGGGCCTCCTCCTTATCCTCCTTATCCCATCCCGCAGGGTAAGTGGAGGCCTCTTCTTGTGGACTTGACTTTATGAGACAGAGCCACATCCATCAAGCAACCCACAGACTCTGAGTCCCAACGCGTTGGGAGTGGGTCTCTCCAGTAATCAGACATGGACACTAAGGCTGGATCACAAAATACTTCCTGCTTGGGATTTTGAGTCACTCCTTGAAGGCCTATATGGCAGGCTAGGGTCAGGGAAAGGATGCAGCCCGTTTTCGGATGGAAACCCATAAAGCAGAGTGTTCACATAGTCCCGGAAGGAGAAGAGCCAACCAGCGGTATCAACTTCCACCACATGCACACGTCTCTGGGGAATGTAAAACGGTTGGGCTTTCCCAGGGAAATGTTTCTGTTTTACATATGTAATAGAAACAATGTCTAGTAGGTGAATAGCTGAGGAGTAAGTAAACAGAATGGATTAATGTTAAACCATAACCCCAAATTCAGGTATAAATTTATTATTGATCTTATAGAGCTTGGGTGTGAGTATTCTCAGAACAATTATCTCTAATAAATTGCAATGTGTGCTGAGATTACTTTCAGAAATTGATTGATCGTCAAAATAATGGAATAGATGATTCTCTCCAAAATTCCCTTTAAATTGTGTGCTGCGGTAACACAGCCAGTTAGAGAACAGGGGTCTTTAGTCTCTGTACACATGAAGATTTATTTTAAATGCATTTAAGAGCTAGGAGAGCACCGGTCAGGTTTTAAATAATCCTCTAGTTAAAACCACTCAAATCGGTCAGGCCCATCCATTTGTTTGTTCCCTTGTTTATTTATCCTTTCCGAAGTTTTTAAAAGACAAATCATAAACCAGAACTTGAAAAGGAAAAACAATTTTCAGTGGTTGGGCTCGCCTTGAAAAACTAACACACAGAGGCGTCCAGCAGAAAAACTCATTACCTGGATCTTCTGGAAGCCCTCTTTTACATCCAGTAACCAACTGCCCGACTTCATCAGTTCATCAGAGACGGTTGGTCCCCATCACCTAGAGAGGAGGGCCAGGAGCTCTCCCTGCAGCCCATTGGAGCCACAGGATCAGCAGTTTGAAACCAC
>NW_022107431.1:20866287-20889639 GCF_000313985.2 Echinops telfairi
GAGAACCGTGGTTGTGGATTCTACCCACTCTCTGCCAGCAGAAGGGCAGAAAAGCCAGGGTCCAGCTCCAACCCACCTTTATTTCCTGTCTAACCCTGGTCTTGTTGACCCTCCTTTTCTGGACCTCACTTACTTCGAAACATCTCCTCTAAGGACGTCTCCTGAAACAAGTGATTTCAATCCATCACTCTTCTGTAGGGAAGAGCCCCTCTTTAGTCAGGTGCGCAGTCGAAGCAATGAGAGCCCCAGGATTCCGGCAAAACAACAAAACTCTGCTGCAAAGAAACATCCATCCATCTTATTAAAGTCATCCTGCAATAGCATAGGATGGCGATGATTAAATTCACAGCTCCAATAAACAGCACGCGAATTACTTCTAGAAGGGAGCGGTATAATAATACCTGAAGCGTAAACGGAGGGAATGAAGTTTAATTAAGTGTTGCCCAGTGAAATTGCACCGAAAAAGCCCAGTGAAGGGGCAAATAGAGAAAACACTAGCTCATCTGAGGCTGAGAAAGTTGTGTGCCAAGTCTCTAAGATTCTGACCAAAAGAAAAAAATTTTGTGCATCTGTGTGTGTGCTTATATGCATGCACATGCATGCATATGCACTTACACACTGATATTTAATATATAGTTTATACAGATTGTGTAATATAACACATATATAATATATATCATACTACAGCTTGCCAGATAATTATATATAATATATATTTCAAGGTGAACCTGACCACAAACTGACTTTCCCTCTTTAAAAAAAAAATTTATTGAGAAATTGTTATCAGTTCTCATTTTTAAAGATTGAAATTTTCATAGAGAAGAATTCATACACAAGCAGGACTGGCCAATGTGTCTTTTATAGTTAACAATAATAAATATTAATTTAATCAACTAGATCTGGCATCTAGTTGAGACACCAACCACTCCCACATGGATACAACAGGGACAGAAAACATTTGTCTGTACTGCTGAGCAAAAAGTGGCCCACACCTCACACCCAGAGCCACCACTGTGACTGTGTGAATCAGACCCAGGATAAAAATGCCCTTTCAATTGAATCCGAAAACGTAAGGTAAAAATGATAATTATCATAAGAGAGACATGAAGATTAAGTTTGGAGATAGAACATTAAGACACACGTTTACATAGCATGCTTCCCTAAATATTTAAGAGATCTGGTGAAAGATTTGTTTTTAAATGGAATATTGAGGTAGTCAGTTTATTGTGCCAACCTGGCCGATAAACACATACGGGGTTAACTGAAGAGCAGAGGGATAAGTGGCTCGGTGAGCCTTGCCTTTCTAGTTCTCCTGGTCTCTTGCTTTGTGATGGTCAGAGCAGGGTGCAGCTGCCTTAGCCAGTTCCCTGCTTAACTGGCAAGGTTCACTTCCTGACGTCCTGAGGAGAAGTCACATGGACCTACCCTGATGCAGCCCTGGGTGCTGGAGCAACCGTATGTTAGTCTGGGTACTTTAGAGAAACAAATCCACAAAAACTCATGTATAAGAGAGCGTTTCTGTGGATTTGTTTCTCTAAAGTGCCCAGACTAACACAAATATGCATGTCCTTAGGTCAAAATAATTATCCTCAATGTGCCAGTCCATCAAAACATTCTTTCAAGAAAGGATGTCTCGGTCGTAAGAGATGCCTTCCCTTGCTCCCATGACCATGCAAGTCCCTGTGATAAGACTGCCGCAGGATTTTGTCCTTAGCAAAGTTCAGTGTGATTGTACCAACAATCTCTCAATATGGAAAGCAAAACTGTTCCTATCATGTGTGTAATTTCAAATGTTTCTGGTCAAGGTAAGGTGGTATTTATGATGACGTTTGAGAAGAAAGCTTTCTTTCATATTTCTTTTTTGTCCAGAATTTTTCATATTTTATTGTATATGTAAATTGTGGGCACCATGTAACCATGGGATTTGGCCCCAAAATCTGCCGTTTTAACCAGCCATCCTAAGTGAGTCTAGTGGCTGATGAACCACACTGGGAAAATACTAGTCTATTCCGTATTGTCTAACCAATAAATACTATTACAAATTATAACACATGTTTTTAATTTACTGGTAACTCCATTGAAAAGTTAAAAAACAAACATGAAATTAATTTTAATAATATATTTCGTTACATCTGAAGTGTTATCATTTTTGATATGCGGTACTAATTGTGTTTTAAGCACTTACTAGCCCCATGTGACTAGAGGTACCATACTAAGTAACACATCTAATACGATGTTTCAGGACTTCTTTGATGATTGCTGTTACCATGAATGAGGCACCCTGGCGGCATAGCTGGATCACTAGAAGTTCGAAAGCCACCAGCTACTCCATGGGTGAAAGATGAGGCTTTCTACTTCTGTAAAGATTTACAGACTCAGAAATCAACAAGAAATCTACAGGTAGTTCTTCTACCCTGTCCCATCCTGAGCTACGAGTAGAAATCAATTTGATAGCAGTGAGTTTTTTGTCACCTTGATTGTGCTCTTTCTATTTTTTTTCAAATGCTTAAATACATATTCAGATTAGCAGGCTTCTCCTATGGAAATTCTCAAATCCTCATTTGAGGGAGGTTTGGGTGGGGAACCTGAAGATTCCGTGTCACTGGGTGATTCCTGTTTTCAGGGAAGAGTGACAATCCCAGCAACAGAGCATGCACCCGCCACAGCTCATGTAGCCACGCAGGAAAATATTTTTTAAAGGGCTGAATGTGGCCAAATTCATGATAAAAGACGACCGAAGGCATGAAAGAAGCACTCAGTCTTGATGTTCCTCCCCTCTCGGTTCTGTTCACTTTCCATACCTCGAGCATATTTCTATCACTTCCAATGATCTTGCTTGATTCCTCTCAGGAAACTGGCTTTTACATCCATTTTCCTACTGAGAGATGAACTACTACTAATAAACGTTACTCCCAGAGCCCTGAGCCAACTGATTTCTGATATTTCCTTCAAAGAAATCATGAAAAGACCCACAGACATTTCAACATTTGCGGTTCCTAAAATAAAAGATCTTAGGGAGAAACGGCGTTCAAGTCATGAGCTTGAAGATCCCCTTGCTGTCGGGCGCCATGAAGTCAGGCCCGACACAGAGCAAGCCTACACACAGCAGAACCCAACACTGCCTCGGCCCGAGATCCTCCGTGTCACGCTTGCGCCCACGCGTCAGTTCATCCCATCAAAGGCCTTCCTCGCTTTTGCTAGATGAGGCTCTTCTCTAGGGACTCGTCTCTCCCGATAAGAAGCCCAAAGTACATGAGATGAAATCTCCCCGTCCCTGCTTCTGAGAAGTGTTGTGGACATACTTCCTTGAATACAGCTTGCTGCTGCTGTTCTGGCAGTAAATGGTACTTTCTGTATTCTTTGTCAACATCATAGTTTAAATGCATACATTCTTCTCCAGACGTCCTTAGTCATTTATTGTCCAGCTTCCATGGGCATAGAGATGACTGAGAATACACTGGCTCCAGTGAGGGGCACGTTTGCTTTTTAACACCTTAAGTAGGTGCCACAGATGTCCCTAATTTAATATATAATTTGATTTCTTGACCCCTGGTTCTATGAGTGTTGACCGTGGATCCAAATAAAATGAAACCTTGGTAATTTCTATCTTGTCTCCATTTATCATGATGTTGGCTCATGGGCCAGTTGGGATGGTTCTGGGTTTCTTTACAGTGAATTGTAATCCATACGATGGCTGTAGTCTTCGATCTCCCTTAGTAGTGCTTCCCATCCTTGGCTGTCAGCAAGCAAGGGTGTAACAGCTACAGACTGTGGTTTGTTAATGAACCTGTTTTTCTTTTTTAGATGTATTTTTTACCATTTATTTATTTTTTAAATCATTTTATTGGGGCTCATACAACTCTTATCACAATCCATACATACGTCAATTGTGTAAAGCACACTCATACATTCGTTGCCCTCATCATTCTCAAAACATTTGCTTTCCTCTTGGGCTCTTGGAATCAACTCCTCATTTTTCTTTTTTTCACCCTTCCCTCCCTGCTCCCCCCTCCCTTCTTTCATATCTTAAATGACATACCGTATATACTCAAGTATAAGCCGACCCGAATATCAGCGAAGGCACCTAATTTTACCACAAAAACTGCATTAAAAATGTGCTGATAAACTAGGCTTATACACGAGTATATGTGGTAATTAAAGATTGTAAAACTAGCTATCATTTATAATGTTTTTTATCAATGAAGATTCAAAAATGTTCGAACTGCTTCAGAGTCAGGCCGCATTGAGAGAGGGCATTGTTAATGTCAGAAGGGTCTTAGTTTAAAGTAAAGAATACCAGAAGCACCTGTATGTCATATTTACTGTACAAAGGCCTGAGCATGTGTGGGTCATAACAGATCATGGAGCACACTGGGAAGAATGGGAATTCCAGAACACTTCATTGGGCTCCTCTGGAGCCTCTGCTGAGGCCAAGAAGTAGTCATTCAAACTGGACAAGGGGATTCTGCCAGATTTAAAACCAGGACTGGTGTGCCTCGGGTTGCATCCTTCTGCCTTACATATTCAGTCTGTATGCGAGCAGATAATCTGGGAAGCTGCACACTATGAAGAAGCATGCAGCCTCACAATGAGAGGGAGGCTCACGAACAACCTGTGAAAGGAGATGACCCAACCTTGCTTGCTGAAAGTAAAGAGGAATCGAAGCATTTACAGATGAAGATCAGAAACCGTCCTCGATGAAGATTATACCTCACCAAGAAAGAAAACAAAAACCCTCACCCAGGGCCAATAAGCAATATCAAAATAAACAGAGACGGAGTTGACGTTAACGAGGATTTCATTTCACTGGGATCCACACTCACCACCCGCGGAGGCGGCCGCTGGAGAACAGGGTGTGCTGCAGGGACGAGGACAGTGGACCAAAAGCACGAGTCTGACGCGAACAGTTAAAGCGCTGTCAGTTGATCCCCCTCTGATGCACACGGGACCTGATCTGGTTTTCCACATTTTTGGTAGTTTTGCTTTGTTTGGGTTTGGTTTGTTCACAGTAGGGTGCATCTCAGCGGTGTTATGTCATTGGAGGGCACCCTCATAAAGCTGTGTTATACGCTTTTCCGTGTTTCGGTAGATGAAACACAGGATTGATGAACATATAGGGGCAACAAGTAGAATCAGGGTTTGGGGTGGTGGATGTAGCGTGGTGGTGGGGGTTAAGGTTAGAATGTCAAGGAGGTCAGGAAGAAAAAGAATGTTTAGAAGTGGATTGTGGTAGCAATTGTACAATTCTGCTCGACATGATTGAATTATGGAATGATATATTTGTATGAACTCCCAATTAAGAATAAATTTTTAAAAAAGAAATCAAAGTATTGCATTGAGCAATGTGCTGCAAAAGAACACTTTAAAGCATTAAAAATCAAAAGGTATCACACTGAGGGCTAAGGCACACCAGGCCCAAGCCATGGTATTTTCAGTTGCCTCATATGCATGTGAAGACTGGCCAATGACCAAGAGAGACCAAGGAAGACTTGAAGTGCTTGTGTTGGCCAAAACCAAACTCCAGACCCACTGCCATGGGTTGATGCCAATTCATAATAGTGGCCCTACAGGGCAGGGTAGAACTGCCCTGGACGTTTCTGAAACTGTCACTTTTCATGGGAGGAGGAAGCCCCGTCTTTCTCTGGTGGTCTCCAACGGCTGACCTTTTGGATCCTATTCCAATGAGTGACCACTGCACCACCAGCACTGGTATCGGCCAAGAACATTAAATACACCATGGACTGCCAGAAGAATGAGTAATCTGTCTTGGAAAAACCTGAAATGAGAATAGGGAGAAGTTTCAGCTCATGGTCTTTTGACATGTTTCAGGAGAGCCAGTCCCCATAGAAAGACCTCATACTTCGTAAAGGAGCGAGTCTGCGCAAAAGAGGAAGGTCCTCAGCAGGACGGATGGACACCAGGGCTGCCACCACAGCTTGATACATAGCAACATTGTGAGTGGAGCGAGACCAGACAGTGTTTCCTTATGTTGTGGATACAATCCTTACAAGTCACTCACTGACAACAATACAACAATGATGATATTAATACCAATCACTTCATGCAGCACTTACTAGGGTCTAGGCACAATGATCACCACCTTATGTTTATCACATCATTTAATCCGCAAAATAGCCCTGCATGTGTCAGATCATAATATTATCCCCATTTTATATCAGGTGTCCTATAAGTGACCCAATTACACTGCTAGCAAGTGGAAGAACCAGGATGTGGAGGGCAGGATTCTCCCTCGAGAGTCTCTGTACTAGTTGTGATAACATCTTAACATCTATCCAACCCACTTGATAATATGAATCACATATTCCAGGATGATGCCCCAGATGACACAGCAAGGATGCTACATGTGAAGCCATGCCTTTCTAACTACAGGGTCCACTCACTCTCTATAGTTCCTCTCTGGGCAGGTTAAAACAAAGAAGAATCTTCCAGGCTAAAGGAAAGCATCGTTGACCCAATCTTTGTAGAAGATGAATCAAGTCCATGATGGTGACACATTGAGCAACTCTATAGACCTCTGGCATCTTGGAAAGACAAGGAAAACCTTTGCTGAATGGAGGAAAATTCGTAGACCTATACAGAAACATAAAGCCCATTAAATTAACTCAGAAACATTTAAGCTTTGTGAACCAGAAAACAAAAACCAAACCTACGGTCATCAAATCATCTCTGCTTCATAGGAGCAGCTGTGGGGTTCCCAGGCCATGGTGCTTCAGACAAGCAGATAGCCGCCCTTCCGCACACAGGGCAGCTGGTGGGTTGGAACCACTGGCCTGCTAGTTAGCAGTCCGACTCTTACCCAACAGCACCATGAGGGCTTCCTTTAAATTTCACAAGGTCCCTTACATTGGAAGTCAGTGATAATTAACCATATTCAGCCCTGTTTGTTGGTATTCAGGAATCTAACCATCTCTGTCTTGATTACCGTCTTTCTTGGTCTTAAAGCTGATAAGTGTTGGGTAGAATTCATTCAAAAGGCTTAAGGCTTTAAGGTGCATTCTCAAACACTACAGTGAGATTACCATAAGCAATAATAGAAATCGGCCAACCTTTCAAACACACACACACACACACACACACACACACACACACACACACACGGCAGTTATTTCCGATCGCAATCAAAAGCTGTAGCAACAACAAAAAAATCCTCTTCTAACATTAAGTGCCATTATAATAGCTGTCTTTGACAACTAAGTACCAAGTAATCAAAACAAATGTTAATTAGGATCCAGGATTTACTATTCATAGAGACAGGCCATCATCTGTTAATTATCAAACCAATAACAGAGTATTGATCACAATTTGTCAACTTGGAAATAAATGAAACCAGTAAAAAGAAGACTAGAATCCTTCAGTAAACAATAGGCTTTCATTCAGAAATGCTTAGCCAGCTCTTCTATTGTACATTACTCTCTTCATCAATAAATGCTTTTCATATAATTGTCTCTCTCATGATTGTGCTAGTTTTATAAAACAAAAATTATGTAGTCTGGAGAGGACATGGGAGGCACATATATCACCGTGGCAGTCAATATCACGTCATGATGGAATTAAGACCGTCGATACCTTTCAGAAGCCATAACAGTGGGCCGGTGCTTGTGCCTGGGAATGGAAATTAACATTTATTTTCAACCATTTACAATGTATGTGCTGAGTGCCTGTACATGTTTTTTTAGGTGTTAATTTAATAAAAGCTATTGCAGTCTAAGCCTTAATATTCAGCACAAAGATACACAAAATGCTTATCTTCACAAAAAGAAGCAAGACCCATTCTGCGTCTTTGTAGACCCCCTCATGAATGCAAGCTCAATTTTCAACATGGAAGGAAAACTACATTTCACTAGAATCTGAAACATGGTCCTTAATGTGATACCCTTTTTTAGCAACTACTCGAATTAAAGTTTCAATAATAATATTTTCCATAATCATTTTTGCACGGAAAGGAAACAGGTGAGGATGGAAACCATTTAATGGATAATATTAGGACCAAACTCACTCTTGCAAACAAGTAACCTCTCACGGTGGAGTAATTTGTTCTCTTCGACATAGAATTACTCGGGCTGAATCCACTCCACGGCTCCTGAGAGACTGACTTTAACGGCACTGTTCAAACCCACCCACCAGCCTTCCCATGGGAGGAAGACAATGGCCTCCGCTCACAAAAATGGACAGCCTCGGGAACCCTACACGGGGTGGCGATGCATTGAAATGGACTCAGTGGCATAGGGTGGTTTGGTTTTCAGGCCAACGTGGCAGCTAAATTAGTGATTCAGTGATAGTGTCCTTGCCTTCTGTGGGGAATACTGAGGACTCCTTGCTGGCAAAGGGCCCTCAATGCAGCCACCACCTGCCTGCTATTAGATTGCTATAATGCTGAACAAATCTCACCGGCTGATCTTCAGGAGACTCTACACTTTCTTCCTTCATCTCAGTCTGGAAGCTCATGATTCATCCGAAAGCCTTCATGAAGATGGAATGAGGCTGACTAATATTGCAGTTCTTCTCTGGGTAGGCTTGCCATGAGTTGAGGGCCAACTCAACAGCAACTAACAATGACAACGTCTATTGGCATTCCCAAGTGATCCCAGTGGACATACTTTATGTTACAGGAAAAACTAATAGAAGTTTAGCTGTGAACATAAGACTTAAGGTGAGAATGCCAAATTTTAATCTTATTTCTGGTCATAGCCATTTGGGGATAGAGGAAGCAAACCAAGGATGAGTTCAAATTTCGAGGAATTAGAAACTAACTGATAACTGACATTGCCCAACAAAATGACCCTTCACCCCCTCCAGAGACAAGCCAAATGTCTTAACCAGGAGTTGGACCTGGTTCTTCCCCATTCAGTCATGGCTCACACAGTGAAACTGGAACAAACCCTAATGTGAGTACTGGAACAATAACTATAATGGGAAAATTACTTATTGCCCTCCTTGAAAACTTTGCCGGTCAAGAGATTTGGTTACTATATAACATGCGTGAAGAGTAGACAAATCTCTTGAAAGGCAAAGTCAGAAACACGGTCCTGGGCTCAAAAAGTGGCAGCCCATCATGTTGCTTGGGAAGTACATCGCTAACCACAGCCTTGGCAACAATCCAATCTCCCACATCAGGGTTCTGAAAGGGCTCATGAGACTCCTTCCAAGGTTTCCTCTACAGGGCCTTGACCTATCAATTTTCCTGTCCTGAGTATTGTGTTGGCCTGCTCACACTGTCCAGATTCGGGTCTGTTCTGAGGCCGCTGTGCTGGTGTGGTCGGACCAGTGCAAACTGGTTTGAAGCCCTGTTGTAGCTCAGCAACATCTCGGGAGCGAACCTTAAACGTGCCTTTAAAACAGCCTTTCTGGGATAACCCGGTGTGCCCCTTTGCTGCCTGAAGAGTTTCCATCATTTTAAATCCTAGAAAAACATGAATCATAATGAAAAATGTGACATCACATTAACTATCACAATGCTCAGAGAAGGGAGGAGAGAATAAAATCATTGCAGTGGTCCGGAAGTTCTGCCGGGAGAACTGAATGGCTAAATGGATCACCCCTTGACTCTTCATTCCTGAGACCGTAGTTGGAAATAAGTCCTGACTGGATGGTCTAAGAAATCACTCTGCCCGTTGATGTGAGAAAGACCCAAAGTGACATTCGACTGTGGTTCACAGTCCACTTGCTTCAGCACTGTATTTCCAAATCATAGATCCACTGCCAACAAGTCCTCTCTGCAGAAGAGCCACACAAAAGCCATGCTGCTAAGAGAAACGCATCAAATCACCACCTGGCAGCAATGACATGGGAGTCACCTACATGTACTCACCGTGTAAAATCATGTTACAAAATACACATATGTTGGGTTTGGTTTTTTTTTAAGCTCCTGGGTATTTATTTAATCATTAGCATTCTATCAAACTCGACTGTTCAATTATTAATGCTTTTGTAATGACAGGCTTAATGTTCATCCAGGATTAGGGTAAATTCGCTCATGTGCTCAAACAAAAAAACTCTTTTCAATTCCAAGTGCCGTCACTTCAACTCTGAAAAAAATAAAACCTAGGCATGTCAAAATGCTGGCAGTTTGATAGACCTACCTATGCACATAATGGAATCAGCTGACAACTAGAGAAAATCCCCGAAGCTTCCAGGAATGCTCCAGGCCCTTCTGAAATGAAGGCGTTAACAGAGATCGCATGTTCCAAAGGAACACACACACTTTGCCTTACAAAGCACAACCAGTTCTGTGTTTTGTTTAGAGCGAATGATTCCTCTGTGCCTTAGCTTCTTATGCTATCTGGTTTACACAGAGCTTCACAGTGTGCTTTTCCTATTCCAGTCAGGCTCAATGAAGGAAAACCAGAACAGAGCTGAGTGTATAAAAGTGACTGTACTTCAGGGACAGCCAGAATGGGGAAAAATCACAGGTTGATAGCCTACTAGAACAGTGGTTCTCAACCTCTGGGTCACAACCCCTTTGGTGATCAGACGACCCATTCACAGGGGTCACCTAAGACCATCGGAAAACGCATATGTCTGACAGTCTTAGGAACAGAGACACTGCTCCTCTATCCGTCTGCAGGTGGGTCCGCCCACCTGCAGATATACCCACATACGAGTACCCAGCCCGAAGACTGTTATCCATGCTACACCATGCTTCAAGACAAATTTTAATTTACTTGTCATTAGAAATAAATAGTTCACAATATATAATGATATATTGTTTTGTGATTCATCACTATGCTTTAATTATGTTCAATTTGTAACAATGAAAATACATCCTGCATATCAGATATTTACATGACAATTCATAACAGTAGCAAAATTATGGTTATAAAATAGCAACGAAAATAGTTTTATGGTTGGGGGTCACCACAACATGAGGAACTGTGTTAAAGGGTCGAGGCATTAGTAAGGTTGAGAACCACAGTGCTAGAAACTTAATTTCCATTCTAGAAAACAGCATCATGTGGGCTACCTAGCAACCAAATATCTTTACTAGTAAAGTAAGAAACGACAGTCTCAGGCTCAAAGATGGTGGCCAACTAGGTTGCTTTGAATTTCTGTTGCTCTCCATAGTCCTGGGAATAATCCATTACTCCCCATCTTGCTCCCGAAAGGGCTCACTGCATCTTTTCCAAGTCCCCTCTTCCGGTTATAGTTCTAGTACACAGACATTTTACCAACGTGAGTCTGTTTCTATTTCACTGCATCAACCATGGCTGCTCTGATCAGAAGTGGTCCAAAGCCTGGGATTTAAAGCACTGCTTCCATCGACAGGTGCTTCTCCGTGTGTACACAACTCTCCTGGTTCCGTGGGTGAGTGGCTGATTACAAGCAGAGGAGAAAGGAAAGATGTTTATGCCAGAGCTAGATATCCTCTAAAAAACTCCCAAAACAAATATCCTTGGCACACAAATAGATGATTACTCTAGGGCAAACAAGACTCATTCCATCAAAAATAAATGGGAAATGCAGCTGGATAAGATCATATTTGTTTTTCGTAGTGAATTACATGAAATGTCCCTGTCTCATCACTTTAGCCGTGTGATCCACCGGGCTCTCACCTGGGGACCAGGTTAGCATTGACTGCAGGGCTGACTGCAAGAACTCAAGCTTCGTGTGAAAGGGCAGCAATTAAACCAACTGTTCCCACTCTTCATGGACACCATTAGTGGATGGGTGCCCCTGTTTCAACTTGGAGATTTTGATTTAATTAGATTACAGAATCATAGCAGTAATAAATGAGAGAAATTGCAAAGCCAGTTGGAATGACCTGTGCATGAGGAAGATTTTCAAGTATTGCTCCTTACAAGACGCCTGATTAGGAGGCTATGATTGCAATCACTAATTCCTTTCTCAAGGGTCACACAATTGTTCAGATGGCCTCAAAATTGCAATTACAAAGCAAAATGAAGGAGTCTGGCTGCTGATGGTCCTTTTTCCGAAATCCAATCCTCTTTTAAAGAACACAGCATTCCAATAATTGCTTTTCATCAGTTCTCCATTTAAAAGTAATATTTTATGATTTTGCATTTTCATTGGGAAAAAAAAAATCTCATCTGTCCACAAAGCATTTGCCTTGCATGAATTTTCACCTCATCAAACGTCTTGTTTTCCAGTTCCAAACTTCAGATTTTCTAAAATTTCACAAACACTTGTGGTCAATCTGTTTCCCTTTCAGTCAAACAAACACACATCTCCTTTAGAGTGTTGACAGACCCAGGCCTTGCCTTTCCACTGGATACTGAACTCTCTTGCTCTCTCACCCCACTGTTATAGATAGTGAATGATGACAACAAGCCTATCTACATTCTCTTAGTCACTCTATTACTGCAGGCAGAGAGAAGGAGCTAGTGAATGAATGAATGAATGAATGAATGAATGAATGAATGAGTGAGTGAGTGACTGAGTGAGTGACAAAGTAATTCATTCTGGGTTCTTTTGCCTTAGTGGCTAGAGGAGGAAAAGAGCAATTGAATTATTGACCAGCAATTCTAAACATGAATTCGTTACTGGGCAGCTGACAGACGGAGACAGATTTTAGTGAGCAAGAGGACAGAGAGAAAAGAAAGTGGAGAATAAAAGAAACAGGTTTTCAAAAGCTCTCACCGCCAGTGTCTATTAGGCAGCATTGTATGGCTAAGCTATTAAAAGCCCATTGAAGTCCGTGCATTCTATCACAGCTGCACACGAGCAACCAATTTTAGGGGAAAGGGTTGGAATTAGGGCAGTAACAGTGTTACAATTACTAACCTGCTAACAATGTCTCCTTGTCACCTATATATCCATTTGTCATACTGTGGTGGCTTGCTATTGCTGTGACACTTGAAGCACGGCCCCTGGTATTTTAAAGACCAGTAGTGTCACCCAGGGTAGACAAGTCTCAAGAGGGCTTCCCGACTAAAAAGCTTTAGATAGGAGGACCTAGAAATCTACTCCAGAAAACAAACCAACCAACCAAACTGGCCCGTGAAAACGTCATGAACGCTGTCAGACACGGCGTTGAAAGTGAGCCCCTCCAACGGGAAGGCACTAGAAATAGATGAGGAAAGAGCTGCTTGCTCAAAGTCAAGTTGGTGCAGTAAACTTTCTGGACATTCATCAGCTAATGCGGCATGATTTGAAATGAGAAGTTCTGTACACATTAATGAATAATCAGAATGTGGAGTGTACATAGTATGAGTCTGGGAACATTAGAAATTGTCAAAGATGAAATGGAACACATACAGATCAGCATCTCAGGCAATACTGATCTGGAACAGACTGATATTGGCTATTTTTGCCTCATACATATGGCCTACTATATCAGAAATGACAATCTGAAGAGACAAGATATACCCATATGCCTGAAGAACAAAAACAAAACCGATGCCACTAAGTCCATTCTGAATCTTAAGGACATTATACATAGGATTTCCAAGGTTGTAAATCTTGACAAGGGCAGATAGCCTCACCTTTCTCCCATGGAGTAGCTAATGGGTTTGAACCATGGACCTTGTGCATAGCAGCCCAACACTCTCCCAAGAGCACTACCAGAGCTCTTGTACTGGTATATAAGCTTTTTTATAATTTATTTTCACATTTATTATTATAATTATTCCTGTTTAGGTGTTTTTCCTACCAAAATATGTCTACCTGGAAGACAAATTTATGTGACTTCTAACACATTAAATTTACAGACCAAGCACTCATATCAAAGTTGAAAAAAATGAAGATCTTTACTAAGTTCTGTGGTCTAAAATTCATCAACTATGTCATCAAGATTCGAATGCAAGAGATGGAAATGAAAAAGGATTAGTAGCTGGAAAATATGGCATTGGTGACAGAAATGACACAAGAGATCACATGATAAAATTTTGCCAAACTAATGGCTTGTTCATTTTCAATGACTTATGAATTATGATGTTGGTAAAGAATATTGAATATCTTGGAAATTTCCAAAAGAGTAAACAAATCTGTTTGAGGAGAAGTACAGCTAGAATCTTCCTGCAAAGCAGAAATGGCAAGACTTCTTCTCATAAACTTTGGGACCCTTGACAGCATGTGAGGACTGAATGGTGTTTCATTCTATTGTATACGAAGTACCTGTGAGGCGAGATCGACCCAATGGCACTTAATGACAACATTCATTGCAAACAATATAAAACTAGACAAGTGGCCCTCATCCAGTAGAAAACACAGGAATTGAAAGTAATCCATCCATGGGAAAAGACAGCGGAGAATTTCAATATCATCCAACAGTCAGAACAAGGCTAAGTACCAACTGTGGAATAGATTAACAATTGCTCATATCCAAGTTCAAGTTAAAGATGAAAACAAAAAACAAAAAATGAGAACAACCTTGAGCATCCCACTTAGATTTGGGGGCCACCACAAGACTACATTGAACTCTAATGAATGAAGATTTGCCATGTGGGAAAGGACACCATGGACACTGTACACGAAGAAAGCAAAAGATAATCAAACAAGACGGGGGCGAAAAAAAAAGACTAAGTGGATGTCAGAAGAGACTTTGAAACTTGTTCTACAACAAAGAGCTGTTAAAGTGAAAGCTGGACAATCAATTAAGAACGGCCCGAGAAGAATGTACACATTTGAATTATGGTGTTTGGCAAAGACGACTGAATGCACTGGAGATGGCCGGAGGAACGAGCAAACCCGTCTTGGGAGAAGTACAGCTAACATGTTCCTCTGAAGTGGTGATAGCAAGCCTTCGTATAGAGTTTGGATATGTTCGCAGTAGAAACCAGTCCCCAGAGAAGGATAGCATGCCAGGTAAAACAGAGAGTTGGTGAAAAGGAGAAAGCATTTCAACGAGATGGACGGCACACTCGCTGCAACGCTCAGCTTAAACAGAGCAGTTCCAGTGCGGATGGCACGGGACCAGGCAGTGTTTGGTTCGATTGTATGTAGGGCTCCTACGAACCAGAGCCAGCCTGTCGAGCACCTAACAGCCACAGCAGACATTCCTCGGTTCTTTGTTCTCTGGATCAAGTCTGTGAATACTATCCAGTGATACTGCGACCGTGAGGACATGCTGGCTCAGTGGGAAAAGTCTTACCTTCCATGTGGGAATCCTGGGTTTGATCCCCAGCCAGTGCACCTCATGTGCAACCACCAGCCATCTGACAGTGATGGCTGCCTGTTGCTATGATGCTGTGCACGTTTCAATGCGGCTTCCAGACGAGGACCAACAAGGAAGAAAGACACCTAACAGCAATAATGAGAGGAAGAGAGGGCTGGTTTTCTACTTCTGGAAATCAGCCAATGAAAATCAGTCCAATCTACAACTGGACATGGCAGTAGCACAGGAGAAGCAGAATTTTGTCACACTGTGAATAGGGTCACTGGGACTTGATGGCAGCTAGCAATCCAATAATGACAGTGACATAGTCATGTGTGACAGTTAAGGTTGTGTATCAATTTGGCTGGGCTGTTATTCTCAATGGTTTGTCATTTTTCTGAGAGTCATCTGCCCGTGATGCGATTTGCTATAAGCAGCCAATCCACTGAAAGAATTTCCCCAGGGGTGTGGCCTGCTTCCAATATAAGTGATTGCTCTCACAAAGATCTCTCGCTTTATTCTGGCTCTGGATCCTGCTTCTGGCTCACCACGAAGACCTCTAGGCTTTAGTTGGCAGTCTGTCATACTGCCTACTGATCCTGGTTGTTGTCAGCAGCTTGTTGTCTGACCTAGACATGTTGTGCTAATTAGACCCCAAAGCTTGAGTCAGGAGAAGCCTCCAGTCTGGCATCTGAACCAGGGGCTTGGGACTTGCCTGCCTCTGAAACTGTGTAAGCCACTTCCCATTTCATTGAGGTGTGTGTATGTGTGTGTGTGTGTGTGTGTGTGTGTAAACTTCACTTCACTGGTGTTGCTTCTTTAGAAAACTCAGACTTAGGCAGGAACCAATTTTTCATTGTTTTATTTCTGGTATCTCCCTGCCATTGAATCACGTCCGACACATAGTGACCCTGAAGGGCAAGTTACAACTCTCACTGTGGAGTTTCCAAGACAGTCACTCTTGATAGGAATCCAAAGCTCCGTCTTTCTCCCAGAGAATGGCGGGTGGATTTGAACTGCTGATCTTGCGGTGAGCAGCCGAATGCATAACCACTTGACTTGATGGCAGTGAGCACATTTAACTTGCAACACACCACAAAAAATCCAGGAGGACCAGAGGTCATTTCTTTATTATCTACTGCTCCTAATAAGCTCATCATTTTTTCCTCAGCCAAGTGCCTCTTCCACTGCTCCATGTAGGTGGGAAAAGAATATGCATATTTCTATACATACACATATTCCCATTCATGAGAGCTTAGTTTAAGCCAATAGCTGAAATCATCCTTCCAGGTAATGCCGAGTCTCTAAAAAGCAAAAAACAGAACAATCATCACCATCTTGATGTTTCCTCCAGTTTCCTCTCTTCTCTCCTTCTCTCTGAGAGCAGCCAGGTGTGTGCTTCAAGCCAGGATAAACACTGTTCAGTACACATCTCCTAGGAAGCCAGCTCCCAAGATGACAGATGTAGACATTCTCCAATATACTCCTTCTAAATATAAATGCAGGCCATGCTGTGATGGTTTCCTTACTCCCATGATGTCTGAGAACCGATTTACACCCTCTGCAGTTTACCGTGGGCTCCCTGTGACGAGAGAGCCACAGCCCAAGTGTTCAGCTCCAATGGGCTTTCCAGACCAGAGGAGAATGAGATCTCTTCCAAAGCTGGTCAATGGCAGCTGGTTGAAGGAGGATTGGGGGGTGCAGACAGGGAGTGGAATCCACCGCGAATCAAAAGCTTTGAGGCATCTCTGATGAAAGCCTTGGCAGTGGAATCCAGAAAGCCTGGCCTTGAAAGCCCTGTAGAGGAGAAGACAGTTCTAGCTCTACTATGCACACAGGAGTCACCATGAGGCCACATGAACCTGATGGTCACTGGTGACTGATGGTATTAAAGTTCAGATGACAACCAGGGTCAGGAGGAGAGGCAAACGCTCCTGTTAAAAGTCTATCAGATCCATTGACATCAAATGTATCCTAAGAAGCTTTCAAGAATTTGTCTACTGGGCAGAAAGGCATCAAGTCTTTGAATAGAAAATAAATGGGCTGGAAATCGTGATTGCTTTGCAGGGCCCAGGTGCTAGGTGTCTGATAGATGTAGCACAGTGTTCTGCAAGAAAATGATATAATTGACCCTTTTCATGAGTCAGAGCTCTATGCATGTTTGTCTGAAATTAATTATAAACTTTAAATCACCAAACTCTTAGGATTGGGGCTGACATTTATAGGATGTGGGGAAGTCTTTAGGAAACACTTTACTTCTAAGTCAATATCCTGCTCCGTAGTTCCATCGTTGGAAGATGAAAATTGATTTTTCTCAGCACTGCAAATGGGCTCTACCCCTCCCCCGTCACTATGAAGAGCCAGCAACACAGATGGATGAAGGGCCAGGGCTGAGCATGGCAGCTCGGTGGCTGGAGATTTCAACATGCACCACATAAGAGACCAGGACAAGGTGATTTTCCATGGTTGGGCATGTAAGAAATATTCTTCCTTTACTGTCGACAAAAAGAGATAGTTAAAGTAGTGCTTTTGCTACAAGCTGTCATGCTTACGTTACCTGCATTTTTGTTTGGGGTGACAAGGAAAAATGATTGGCTTGTATCTACCTTAAAAATAGCCCAGCGGTTTCATTTGTGACACACTCATTTATCTACAAGGCCTGAAGGATGAGCAGTTATTGGATAAAGGTTGAAATGTGTTACCAGTTAATATATCAGGAGGGTAAGTGGTTAAGCCAGGAGAGTGAACGTTCTCTTTTGGAATGGGCTACCTTCCGGATGATACCCACCCACCCAAAAGTCCAAGTTCACTGCCATTGAGATTGAGTTAATGCTGACTCATAGTAGACTTATGGGACTGGGCCCTTGTGAGTTTGAGACTGTAACTCTTTATGGGAGAACAAAGTCCCATTTTTATCTCAACATGATAGGTATTTTTGTTTGTTTGTTTGTTTCCCTGTGGGAAACTAACACGGAGGGAAATATGACCATGACTATATTCCCTAACTTATAACAGAGGGAATCTGGGACACTAATATTCCATGGTAGTAAGGAAACCACTTTGATAAATTAGAAATAAAGTCCAAGTATATTATCCTGCTTTAAATATCATTCCCACAGATTCTCCCCTAACAGCTAGGCTGCCTTAAAGTGAGCATATGGGTGAGTCTGTCTCCCTATAAAAGCAGACATTCCCTGATTTTCCCCTCCCACTAAGGCACCCATCCCCCCTCATGCCTTCCCCCAATGCAGGCATTAGGGTTCCTCACCTGTGAGCTCAGGGACTTTCCTGTGATTACCACCCACCCTGTGGCATATGTATCTCCTGAATATTCATATCTTACCGCTACCTATAAAAGTCCCAAGATAGTAAAGACTCCATCTCTGTTCTCCCACCTCCACGTGGACCACCAAGAGGGGCTGAGGTCAGCATGCTACTATGAAATGACTCCTTTATTTTATCTTCTCTCCTACCTCTCCTATTCTCTATACCTTTCTGTATAATCTTTATACATTATAGCTATATAATTGTGCCTACGCACCCCCACGGTTGTTAGAGGCTGGTTTCCTCTAACATTTTCCCAACAGGAAGAAGCATGGCTCCATTCATTTGAAAGACTGTCGCCTATGTCCTAGTCTTCCCTCGGGTGCTAGGGGACTAAGCAGAGCAGATCTGCTTCCACTTCTGATGTAGAAATCCACAAAAGGATCTGGCTCTCACCCTCGTAAGGAAAAAGAAACACACAGATCACCCACGAAATCAGAGAAGACCTTTGTTCTAGGGGAGAAGTCCGTAAATTCAAATGCAATGCATCGAGACACATTGATGAAGTCTTAAGTAGGACAAAGGCAAAGATACGTCATCAGATGAAGGAGACCATCATCACAAGGCCATAATGGCTCCTGCACAGGAACGAAAACTCATAGGACATGAGTACAAGGGCCACTGTCATCAAAGCATGATTCAAGTAGACCAAGACATCACAGTTGCAGGCTTGAGGGACTATCGTTGGGATGCGCACACTCTTCTAGACAGAAACGCTTACAAGATGGGGTCAGGTCCCTTCAACTGTAGTGTCCTAAACTCTATCAAGGGCACATGCAGGCAAGTCCAGCAGTCTGCCGCTCTCTAGGCTGGCTAAGGAAGTTTTAGCAAGCCAATTTCCATCACACCCTCTAGATCCTTCTCTTAGATGAAGCTAAAGCTGCGGCTGGGGTAGGATGGGAATTCCACTGCCCTGCGACAGAGAAGAGCCAGGGCTTCTGAGGATTGGGGAGAAACTAAAGGACAAAAATCGCACAGAGGTGCAAGTAGAAATGATTACTACTTGGAAAGGATCTGGAGGTTTGCTCCTACTCAAAAATCAAAGCAGGGATTGATCGGTTGCCGTGATTGGAGCATGAAAAGAAGAGATCTACGATCTCCAAGGCACCGGCTCACAGGACTCCCTGAGACTAAGGTTTTATCACGAGGAAACGACGAGCTTCTGCCTACACTGCTGGCCCCACCAAGAGCCTAGCACTGAGTAACAAGGACAGGAAGTCTACTGCAAGTGGCGGGGTGAGAATGTAAAGCGAATCCCCTCTGCAGCCTACAGGTGTAGGGACTGCTGAAAGCTAAGGATGGACAGGAAACACTAAGCATAATACTTCAGTGGCCCAGGAACCACACCAAGTGCTAAGTAATAGCTGCTTACCTCCGACAGACTATAAAGTCCTTGATGTGCTGAGGGTTTGCTGTAATAAAAACAAAACCCAAAGCCAGTTCAACTGTGGATTAGATTGATCCCCACAACCAAAATTATGGTTAGAAAGAACAAGCAGGATGTCCATTTCTGAGTATGAATACGATCTATTTCAATATCTTCAGCTCTTTCGGGCAATGTGTGACATTCAATCAAAAATAACAAGCCACGTAAAAAGCAAGGAAAAAAGAGGACTGCAAAAGGCTTGTCTTCATTAAGTTCCAACATAGGGGCGAGGCTTGTGAGCCAGTAACTAAAACATTTGATAACAAAGAGCAATATTGGAAATATTTCAACGTGTATCAGACACATTACATAGATGGGGGTGTTGAGTAATTACTTCAGGGGGAAGGGCCAGAAGAGAATAAATTAAATGAAGCATTAAGTGAGAGCTTCCTATGAGAACAACCAGAAAATGCATTTGCTGTTAGAGGAAATTGCTTGTGAAAAGGCATGGATGGAGGAAGAGGATGTGAAATATTGGCAAATTCATAGGTAGGCCAAGATGGCCTTGGGAGGCAAGGGGTAGGGAGGGATCTGCTAGGCTGACAGAGCTTAAACAGGGATCTTCATTCCAGGGCTCTGTAACAGCCACCCAATGATTGGGTGGGACCATACAAATAGGATCTGGGAAACACTAACAGAGGGGATTCATCCCCATCTAACGTTCCACATAAATATAAGAGCAAGCCATCTCAGAAGCAGGAGGAAAAGAGGCCCATGGTCAGCCAGAAAGAAGAGCCGCCATCAAGGAAGAAGAACTTGAGCGGGCGTGGAGTTGGGAATCTCCTTCCCCTGCTGAAGCTGGGGAGGTCAGACGTGGCCAGGGAAAGAGTTCTCCCTTTGCTTGTTGCTTGTCTCTTAGTACTTCTGAAAGCGCATCCCTAGACAATGCTAACTGTACGTTGAAAAGTGGGGTGGGGGGCAGGCAGGGGGACGGCAACATCCTGGGGGTGAAGTGACGGATCTACTACAATTTTCCCTGGAAGAAGAGTTCTTAAGTACCCTTAGATGATTCATAAGCTGCTGTGGATGAAGTTGCACGGATGATTATTGATAGCTAGGTAAAGAGATACTCTTCACTGAAAACACCAGTTATCATCGAATTCTACCAAGCCCCCCTAGACAAAATATCAACAAAGCGTGGGTGCTCTTACATACATTTGAATTGATTTAATAGATTTCTTTCTCAAAAACTCTAACTCACTACCATTGAGTCCAATACTGACTCATAGTGACCCTACAGGACAGGATAGACTGTCCTATGAGTTTTGGGGACTAAAACAATGTACCACTGTACAAAGCCCCATCCCTCTCCCATGGAGCAGCTGATGGTTTTTAACTGCTGACCTTGCAGATCACAGGCCAACTTGTAACCACTATGCACCCTGGACTTCAGATTCTTCTGATCACAAGAAATAATACCTAACTTGTTTCTTCTTTTCCTCCTTATTGAAGTTGAATTAAGAAAGCTACAATTTTAACAGTTTACGTATGGTTAATTTGTTTCTGAATTTAAATAACATCATCAACACCCACACGTGTGTCCCAGTAGTATATAAAAAGTACAACCTTTTAGAAAGTACAACCAAAGCAAAACTGAACTATGAGAGCATTTGCATATAACATATATTGAGGAACTGCTGCGACTCTATAATGCTATCACATGAAGTTACTGCAGATGATTTAGATGCTACCAATGAGAAGTCTAGGAGCTGCACAAGCATTATGTAATCATTCAATTCCCTCCCCATTTTCTACTTTGAATTGTTTTATTGGCATATAATTCACATGGCAGACCAATCAATAGTTCAATCATATTAAGAAGAGTTGTGCGATCACCACCATCAGTTCTAGAACATTCTCTTCTTTCTCAGAGTCCTTGTTGTTAGCTCTCCATTCCTCACTCAGCCCCCTGCCATACCCCTAGGTCATTACTTATCCAGTACGGTCTCTGTAGATTTACCTATCCTATAATTCACCTACAGAAAAAATATACAAAACAAAACCCAACAATGACAAGATAAAACAGAGAAACTGCAATAGAAAATAAAGAAGAAAATATGAAAAACTGGAACAAATTTAAAGTGGATCAGAAAAAAGGACATTTTAGCCTATCAATATGTGCCATAATTAACTTACAGTTCCAGTGCTCTGTCTGATAACACGGGTATTCATATCCCTGGACTATGGTTAGAGGGGATTCACAGGAGATCCTGAAAATGAATTTTTGGGGTCTACTGTCATTCATAGGCTCCTGCAAACCGCATGGTCAGCATTTAAGCTCCAATAAATTCTGAACACCCTCCTTTTCTTGACGAAGTCAAGTCCTTCCGTGTAGCCTCGGAACAGCTGAGGACAGAATCTCGGGATTCCACCAGGGGGCGCTGTGGAAGGTTTTAAATCTCTATTGGTATCAGTGGTTTTCCTAGCTTCCACCGGAAGAGTAGGCACTAGGCCCCATAGACATTAACTTCTGCGTTACTTAAACAATCTTATATCCTTTTATCAAACTCTGTGACTGACTAGGTATGACTTCAAAGTTAACCTGCACATATGTCTTGGGCATGCTAAAAGGACTAAGCGCAGAGACATTTCATGTTGCAGAATTCACACATTATTCTTCAAAGAGGTAGCAAACCTTGTACTTAATATACTCTAACATAATTTAAGGCATACACAGTCAAAAATCAGGCAATACATCACAGGTGGTTTACCTTACCAGTGGAGAGCTCAGAGTTGAGCAGTGTCCCCTCTGCGTCGAAGACGCTCTGAAGCTCGTCTGCCACCGGTAGGGTTCTTAGACATTAAGGTAAACAACTTTGCTTACGTCATTATTACCTAGCTAGCCTCTTCTGGTAGTTTTGATAAGTTTTACCAGTGGGCATCTGGGGTTTGTTTACTTGCACAAACAACATGACTAAGCAGTGATCTTTGGTTACTTTCAAGATGGAGTTTGGTTTACTCATGCCAACAGATGCTTTCCAGCGAGGGCAGGCGAACTCTCAGGAGTTATGAAAAGTAGGCTGAGAATTCAAACACGGGGCTAAACATGGAATATCTCCCTGGGTCATCGATGTTATCCCCAAATATGTTTTTGGAAAATATTATTAATCATTTAAAAAGGCTTAGATCAAATTAAAGTACAAATCAGTTCCATGTTTTAAAGCTAAAGTATTTGTTACGTTTTTAAAATGTCTTTCCCCTTGACTGAAGGTACTCTCTCAGCCCCCCTGGGGCTCCCTGGGCACTGGAGAGGGACGGGGTGGCTATCGGGAGAAATCCTGGAACCTGCTGAGGCTGCAGTCACATGCAGAGTATAGAAACATGGAGGGTAATTGTAGCTAATAATAACCAGCAAAGAGCATGACAATGGCCTCAAAACCGAAAACACACTGCCCTCCGGTCTCTGTCGACTCATTATAATGAGACTCTCCATCTTTATGGGAGTAGAAAGATACATCAGTCTCCCGAGGAGCTGACAGTGGTGTTGAACTGCTGACCTAGCGGTAAGCAGCCCGACAAGGAGCCATAAGTC
>NW_022107431.1:20890732-20892539 GCF_000313985.2 Echinops telfairi
GGATGTGACAGCTATCATTCATGCTTGCTACTAACGAATGGTCAAGAACGTCTTGCTCCTGTGAAGATTTACAGCCTCAGGAACCCAAAAGGGCAGTGCTGCTCTGTCCTGGAGGGCCCGGGAGTCGGAGGACTCGAGTCCATTCTCAATGAGCTGTGCGTTTGAACGGAGAGGAAATGCTGTCCGTACCTCCTCCGTGGCTTATCATAAGACGCTTCCCTCTTATTCATTCATGGCAATAGCTATATTTCCGAAGGAGCAAAGTAGAAGGGGTAGAAAGAGAAAATTGCTGCTGGGTCTCTTGTTCTGCCGCAGTGGTTCTTGAGAAAACAAAATTCGGAAACAACTGAAAGGCAGCCACATGAATCCTGGCTCGAGTCCACCCATCACGGCGTGGTCTTCCATAAACGTAGCCACGGCATCTCAGTATCCAAACCGAACCTGCCCAGATTTCAGGGTGATGTCAGGAATCAGACCTGACTCGAACACAGAACGCCTGGGAAATCGATAGACTCATCTCAGTGTCATCGGCCCACGCAGGCGAGACCAGGGGTCAGTTTGAGGTGTTCATGCACCCAGGTATGCGTTGCAGCCTCCCTGGAGAGGGTACGTTTTCTTTCAGGCATTCCCAGTATGTGGGGGCCACAGACCGCACCAGGCGATGGGGCGATAGAAGAGAGAGAGGCAAGGATTACCAGCAGCGGGGTCATGAAGGACTTTGGAGGTCATGATCAGAAACTTTAATCCCAGGGCAAGGGAACTCATTCAAAGTATTCAGCAAGTGGCTGACTGGTGGGAGGTGGTTTGTATTGGAAGCTACGCTGCCGAGACAGATGCTGAATTGCTCAAGATGACTGCAATGGGATTGGGGACTAGCTGATTAACAGGTGGTGTTGAGGTTCAAGTATATTTGAATAAGAAGAAAAGGTATTTCCTTTTTCCTTGACTAACATCCTGTCTGTTTTTTCTTCCTTATCCTCTCCTTTCTTGTCTTTTTTTTTTTTTACTGGGGATATCGTAGGGCTTTGGCAGAGTATAAAAGAAACACAGGCTTATAAAACAAATCCACAAATACGCAATGTCAGAAGCAGAACTTTTCCCTTCTTCATAATCTTGTGTCCAAAAGAGAGCCACCATTCATAGTTTCATGTCTATACTTCCAGGTGCTTCTTTGAGTATATAAACCAACAAATAAAAAATCATTGTAATTAATAATGGTGATCCGATCATCTGGTGCCCATTCGTTTGAAGACATAACCTTGACGTGACTAATTAATGACTGGGTCATGTGAAAGAATTACATTTGTGAAATAAGTGATATAGGGGAAGAAGCTACAGCGATTTTACTCAAAATGTGCTCCCTAACCCTTGGTTAAGATAATGATAGCATTGTTATTAATTACATCATTGACATCACATGCAAGTAAAGTTCTGCTGAAGACAATTAAAAAAAACAAACAAAAAACGGTTGCAGTAGAACCTCGACAGAGAGCTGCTGAAAATTCAAGCAGGGTCTGAAGACGACGTGGTATGAGGGGCAGCACTGCTGTCATGAGGTGGATCTGAACTGAAAACAGAGAACAGTACTTGTGTACTGTTGACAATGCACACTGTACTACGTGGATCATAACTAACAATGGATAACCAGGAAAAGAATGGGAATTCCAGACCACTTCATTGTGCACATGGAGAACCAATACATAGACCAAGAGCAGTCATACAAGTAGAACACTCCGTGGTTTAAAATTGGGAAAGATGAGGGTCAGGGTTGCACCCTTTCACGTCCTCATTCAATCTGTGTGCTGAG
>NW_022107431.1:20894624-20895820 GCF_000313985.2 Echinops telfairi
AAAAAAAAAGAAAACTGAAATCCTAGTAACTGGACCAACAGAACACATCATGCTAAGTGGAGAAAAGGTTGAAGCCATCAAGGATTTCATTTTGCTTGGCTCCACCATCAGTTCTCCGAGAAGCAGAAGTCAAGAGATCAAACAACCCAGAGCACTGGGAAAATCTACCACGCGAGACCTGTTTAACGTGTTGAAGGGCAAGGACGTGACTTTGAGAACTAAGGTGTGCCTGCCCCGTGCAACAGTGCTGTCACGGCATGGGAAAGCTGGACAATGAAGCAATGCCACCGAAGGAGAGATGTCATTGAATCACTGTGGGCTAAAAGTTGAAAGTTGAAAATATTCAATATTGACACTACCATGGACTTCCAGAAGAGCAAATAAATCAGAAAGGATAACCAGTATGCTCCTTGCAAGGGAAGATGACTAGACGGGGTTTCACACCCAGGCCCTGGGAAAGGACGTCATGCTTGGTAAAGCAGAAGATCAGCCAAGAAGAGGAATCCCCTCAACGAGAGGGGTTGGCACAGAGGAACAACAGTGAGGGTGGTGCAGACCCAGGCAGGGTTTCATTCGCTTGTACACAGGGTCACAGTGTCAGAACCAACTTGCTGGCACCTGACAACGATGAGAAGAAGCCTTGGTGGCACTATTGAGTAAGCACTCGATTTCTAAGGGCAGGATTGGCAGTTACCAGCCTACCAGCCAATCTGTGGGAACACACTGAAGCTGTCTCCTTTCATAAAGGTTAAGCGCCTTAAAGACTCTACCGAAGGGTGCTATGAGTCAAAGTCAGCTCATTGGCAGTGGATTTGGTTTGGGTTAGACTAAGTGATTCCTAGGTTTTACAGCAGACTTAGAGAACACAGCCCAGGAATCTTCGTTGTAGCAAGCCCCCCAGTTTATCCCAATGTGCATGAAATCTGAAAACCAATGACTTAAATTGTATAATTTTGTCTCAGTAAAACAGTGGATAGCACTGAAAGAAACTTCTTCAAAACAGAGAGGCATGATGGCACTGCTTGATTCCAATCTAGCACATGATGAGCCTGGAATTCACCTCTCCCATACTGGCAATAAGAAAACAAACCTGTTCCTACAGTGCTTGCAAGAGCAGCTTTGAAAGGGTTTGAGGCCTTGCTCTACAGTATCTACAGAGCAAAGTTATAGAAATTTCAGACATTCAGGAAAAGGGG
>NW_022107431.1:20895920-20897422 GCF_000313985.2 Echinops telfairi
GTGTCAGAACCAACTTGCTGGCACCTGACAACGATGAGAAGAAGCCTTGGTGGCACTATTGAGTAAGCACTCGATTTCTAAGGGCAGGATTGGCAGTTACCAGCCTACCAGCCAATCTGTGGGAACACACTGAAGCTGTCTCCTTTCATAAAGGTTAAGCGCCTTAAAGACTCTACCGAAGGGTGCTATGAGTCAAAGTCAGCTCATTGGCAGTGGATTTGGTTTGGGTTAGACTAAGTGATTCCTAGGTTTTACAGCAGACTTAGAGAACACAGCCCAGGAATCTTCGTTGTAGCAAGCCCCCCAGTTTATCCCAATGTGCATGAAATCTGAAAACCAATGACTTAAATTGTATAATTTTGTCTCAGTAAAACAGTGGATAGCACTGAAAGAAACTTCTTCAAAACAGAGAGGCATGATGGCACTGCTTGATTCCAATCTAGCACATGATGAGCCTGGAATTCACCTCTCCCATACTGGCAATAAGAAAACAAACCTGTTCCTACAGTGCTTGCAAGAGCAGCTTTGAAAGGGTTTGAGGCCTTGCTCTACAGTATCTACAGAGCAAAGTTATAGAAATTTCAGACATTCAGGAAAAGGGGCGGGGGGGAGAAAACAAACCTGAAAATCAACAGTTTTGATCCATTAGAGAACTGAGATCAGAGGTCAAACCACCACCCTGAACACTAAAGACACAGGTAGCGATCAGTAACAATTGGTTCCCAGAAGCACTTCTGGACCCAGCAGTGAGGAAGAATACTCACAGGGCAATTGACTAACTTCTGAGATTGAGCAAGGTCTATTCAGAGAGGTTAAAATAATCAAACACACTACAGAAGGCCAAGTGTATGGGGTCCCCTACACTTTCTTTAGCTTTATACCCAGGGCCCCCATCAGCTTCTCACTGTGAAGATCACAAAAAGAAGACAAATGCCCCTAGAGCTTCTTTCAGAAAAGAAGGGGGAACTTGCCATTTGAATACAGTACTCTGCTTTCTCTCACAATGCTCTCTCCTAGTGGTGCAGTGGGTTAACTGCTGGGCTGCTAAACACAAGGTCGGCGCTTCAAACCACCAGCTCCTCTGCTTCATTAAGGATGCATAGCCTTGGGAACCCAATAGGGCAGTTCTGCTGCATCTTATAGGGTCACTATGAGTTGGAATTGACTCAATGGCAGTGGGATTTGTTTAAACAACTTGAAGGAAAGGACTACTCAACTTAAGCCCCCCTCTTACCTGCCGGTCTCATAAAACAAAAACTCACCACCATCCATCCCACCATCAAGTCCATTCTGACCAATAGAGTCCTCATGATGCAGTGGGTTATATATTGGGCTACCACCCACAAGGTCAGCAGTTCTAACCCACCACCTACTCTTAGGGGGTGCAGGGTGGTTGGGGGAGATGCTCCCATGAAGATTTATAGTCTTAGAAGCACCAAGCGGCAGCTCGACCCTGTCCTATCAGGTCTCTGTGAGTCTTCGAGTATCATGAAAAGATCACC
>NW_022107431.1:20898797-20914302 GCF_000313985.2 Echinops telfairi
GTTCGCAGCCACAGCCCCCAGTGATACTGAGAAGTCCATTAGGAAGCGTCAGACAGGTCAAGTCTTCCTGCCCGTCTTTCACCAGTGTTACAGTCGACATGCAAACCTAGCTCCGTCTGACTTCTGCATCTGAAACCTGGGTCTTGTTCCAGGTTGGAGAAGGGCTGGGTGCTGTTTCCCTTGCAAGTCAACACAATCCCCATGGGCCTTAGCATCCCCTAAATTCTGTATCCAGTTAGAACCAAAAACCAAACCTACAGCCATCGAGTAAGTGCCGACCCATAACGACCCCATCGGACAAGGCAGAACAGCCTCTGTCATTTTCTGAGACTGTCCCTCTTTAGTGGAGTAGAAAGCCCCGTTTTCCTCGCATGGAGTAGTTAGTAGTTTTGAAATGCTGACCTTGGGGTTAGCAGCCCAATTTGTAACCCACTATGCCACCAGGGTTCCTCTGTTTCCAGTTACAACCCCTTGTCTTTATGCCAGTGTTGTCATGGGCACCTTTCCAATTCACGACATGCTGCGTATGCACAGAAAGATGAAGGCGTTGGTTTGGGAAGACAAAATGTATTGAATCACCCATTTTGTGGTTCTGCATCATTCCTTTGGTTCAGGAGGAAGGAATTTTCAAAAGCACCCCTCAATAGCTATTTCTTAAAAATTCACGGGAGGGGAGAAGAAAGAGCATGAAGGGAGGGAGGGAGAGAGGGAGAAAAGAGAGAGAGGGAGCCAGAGAATGAACACAACAGTTGATTGTAACTCAGCTGGCTCTTCCTTTTGTCATCAGTTCTTCTCAGCGGTGGGAAAGATGTAGCCGTAGCACTGGCTGTGGGCAATATTTCTGCTGAGCCTCTGTCCAATACTCTGCACCACCTTTAGCACGTCATCTAACACCTTTGGGCCTCAGTTTCCCTCAAATACTCAGATCAAATCGCTTCCAACTAGTCTATGTGTGTGACTTCCATGATAAAGGCCCACTCTCTTTATTCCTCTTTGAACATAGCAGATCAATTAATTTTTAAAATTCCAAGTTTTCCTACATCAAGAACGCCGATGACTTCTCCAGAGGACCGATGACAGCAAACACAGAGACAACACAATGCACTGATGGCAGGAATTGTTTCAACAACATAGACCGGAAAGCCACATGCATCCCACACAGGCACGCTTCTATAAAGATGCCACAGACTGAGAGATCGGGAGCATGTTGGCTTATCCACCTGGAGATCTGAATTTTACTTTCATCTTTCTGTTACTTTACTGCTTGTAGGTGAGAGGCAAGCTGGGTATTTCTCATTTGAATGGTTCATAAACATAAATCATAATTATTTCTGTTCTGCTCATCATCGGGTGAGGAGGAAATGACATCGAGCTCAGTGAGGTTCGGCACATCTCTTTTAGTCTCTGGCTTGGTTTCTCACCTGCTCCAAGAGGGCCTCAGTCCCTTTCATAGAGCTTCTCCTCCTCAAAATGCTGACCCACAAATGCCGCCCTCGGTCCAGTGGCTCCGTGGTTCTCTGGGTTGTCCGCTTGATGACAGCATGTGTGGGCGTCGGCGCAGGAGGAAGAAATGGGCTGTGTAAGGCTAACCCCCCAGCCTTGCTTTCAAAATATAATTATGTTGTTTGGCTGAAACCTACCATTCAGAATCAAAGCACACTTAGAAGGCAGAAGATAATATTGTGCTTCGGTGAGGTATAATTGCCATGGGATGTTATTGTACATTTTAATGACTGGTGTTTGAGGAAACATTCTGGAGGTGTGCAATCTCTAACTGATGAGATAAGAGTTCTTTCAAACTGTCCGCATGGCCCCAGTGATGTCTCTCGGATTCCAAGAGGACAGTGCTTTCTGCTTTGCCCCCGGGGTCCCACAGCTATGTCTTGTCAGCGCATAAGATGGTTTCTACCACCTCAGAATGAGCGCTGCTGTTTATATAAATAGGGCTTTGGGTTCACAACCAATTAGCTATTCATGACATATGACACGGTTACGAATGTCAGCAGAGTGTCTAATTAAGTGTACTTAGGCACATGACACTTCATGATGCAAGAGACTCAGAACCCAAGCAGCTCCCCTGGTTTCTGATGCCTCCTCAAACGTAATGCCTCGGCTGGCAGGCTTTACCATCCGGTTGTCAATTCTGCTACAACCCGTGTGACGAACGCAAGCCCCTGGTTTCCAGGACATTTATGTCGGCCTTCTCAGTCTTCTCTGGACTCTCTGTGATATTTTTGACATCTTCAATTAAATGAATCAGCTCAGCCACCGCCACTGGTTTGCAGTGATTCACAAAAATAGGCCAGTGGGCTTCTTTTGCACTTATTTCTATTTCAGCCTGAAGCACAGGAAGTCTGGGGTAATGAGGAGCAGCTGAGAATTCGACTTGCTTGACTGGAGCAAGGCTGAGGCAAACATGCAAGCTGGTTATGTGACATCCTCTCCGTGTTCCCTGGCATTGCAGAGGAGTGGGGGAGGACCCCCAGGGCCAGAGGAGAAGCAGAGATGAAGGACAGCCTTCATCTTCCAGCCCTGTAGTTCCTAGCTGTGAGCCCCAACCCCAGCTGCCCCCCTCAGATGACCAGTTATCCTCACCTGGCCTGAGAGATAACCATTCATGCCTCCAAGAGTCACCACAAGGATTCAAAGTAAAAGATTTTATGTAAATGAACTACCTAGTAGGAGACAGGCAAGCTCCCTATTACTAGCACACTCCCCCCCTCGACCTCCCCTTGCAGCTTCTGGCGTTTTGCACTGCTGCCTGCCGATGCACCTTCCTTCTTTTCTGCCACAAATATTTCTCTCCGGGCACGTCCTTCTGCGTTTGGACACTGGCTGTTTCTGTCCATCCTGGATGCTGTCAAGTCAGTGCTGACTCAGCGCCACCCCAGGCACGACAACAAAACGCTGCTCAGTCCCGTGCCCGCCTCACACATCTTTGTTAAGTTTGAGCCCGTTGTGGCCACCACGGTGCCCGCCCTCCCCCTTTGCTCTGTCCTTCTGCTTCATGGAAGTAGACACTGCCTAGGGACTGTGAATAGAGCAGGCAGAAAACACCATCCCTGCCCGCAAAGCACTTAGTGTCTAGACAGGAGAGCTATAGGAAGTGGGTTTAATATAATGGGGTGTATGGGGGTGGTCCTGGAGGTACAGTGGTTAGCTAACTGCTAAACTAAAAGGTTCGTGGCCCAAACCCACCAGGTGCTCCACGGGAGAAAGAGGGGGCAGTCTGTGTCCACAGATGTACGGCCTTGGAAGCCCGATGGGGTAGGCAGGTCTCCTCTGTCCTGTAGGGCCACTATGGACCAGCATCAACTGGAAGGCAAAGGGCTGTGGGTTTGGGAATACACTCATGCGCAGGGGCGAGGCAGCAGTTGGATGCCTGAAGGAACAGAGGACGCAGGGAAGGAACTTTTCATTCTGTCCAGTGTTATAAGAATATCTTCCCAGACACAGGATGAACTTGGATGAGCTAATAATAAGCCGTAGAAGCTATGGCAAGAAAACTGGAAGACCAGAGCGTTTCCACCAAACAGAAGGCCGGAAGGAAGGCAGGGAGGAAATGGGGAGTCAACACCCAGGGGTACAGATAGGTAGAAAAGGCTCGAAGGCCAATTATGGCAATGACTGCAGCACCCTTCTGGATGGTGCTGAGCTATTGAATTGTATGATGTGTTCATTACATACAGTTCAATTTTAAAAAGAAGATGAAGCATCAAGTCCAAAGACCCAGAGGCAAAAGAAAACCTGACTTAGCAAGTTGTTCTGTCTGGCTAGAGAGTAGAGCTCAGAAGCCAAAGCCAAAGCCATTGCTCTTCAGGCCATCCTGACTCACGCCCTGGGGGACAGCAGAACTGGGCCTTCGGGGTTTCTGAGACCGTACATCTTTACATGGGTGACAACTTCATCTTGGTCCTGTGGAGCGCCGAGGGGTTTGATGGTTGTCGACTTGGTGGGAACCAGCCCAGCAACTAGTCCACGGCACCGCCAGGGCCGTTGTAGCCCTCGGAACCCACATAAAGGTAGCTGCAACATATGGAAACCGATAGTGGCCAGATTTTATAGTTCTTTGTAGATTTTGTTGAGAGGGTCAGAATTTACCAGGCGGGCACTCCGGGGGAGCTCACGGGTTCAAAGCCAAGAAGCGGCAGGATGCTGTCTGTGATATGGAAAGCTGGTCAAGGCATGGGGGCTGAGCTGGATCTTGAGACCCAATTCGAAACCCTGGAAGCACTTCATGGAGGAGGTGACGAGAGCCAGATCCAGAGGAGCTTCGCTTCAGTTGTGTTATCTGATCTGGAAACTGAGTCCTAGTCCCAGACACTTCTCATTTTGTGTAGTTTCTCGCCTCACTAGGTGGGGACCTTTGATCAGCACAAGTCCCTGTCTCTTTCACCATTCGTGGACGTTAAGCTGGAGGCGTGAGGCAACGGACAACCCAGAGGGTGACCGATGGCTTGTATATGTGCCAGGAGACCATTCTGCACAATTGCCTTGAAATCAAACAGAACATTCAAATGCTGGAAACTCTTCTCTGGGACCCATTTGATTCTGGCTTCACGAGCTGATGAAGAGGAGGGGGAAGATCTCATGGAGTAAACCTTGCCCAGTAAAATGACCTTCCCTCCCTACTTCCTGCGGAAGTGACTTGGGAAGACCTTGTCCCACGGAGCAAAACAGGCCCATCAAAGTCATCGAAGGGCAGAGACGCCAATGAACCCTATTCTCCCAATGTGCCCGCTCTGACGTTCTGATAAGTACTTCAGACATTTTAGAAGTGATTACTCTAAATGATAATTTGACTACGCTTCATGTTAAGCAGCAACGACTCTTTGTAGTGACAAATGAGGGGAAAATAAGAACAGACTCTGGAAATGATGTTGAAGAGCAGCTTGCAAACGAAAGAGTTTTTTGGGGTTTTTTGTAAGTATGTGGACCTGTCGGACTGATATTTGAAACCCTGCCCTGGGTCCATATACATACAGAACCTGCTGGTTATTCAGGGGGAGCATGAATGAACAACAAGGCATCATTCAAACACAGGCAATCTTTAAAAGCATTTAGGTTCACAATATTTCTTTGCCAGGAAGCAATGAGCTGTGACACCAATCCAATGAGACAGATTGGGATACCACCACGTACATACTTTTACCCAGCATTCAATAGGCAAGCACCATCTGAACTCAGTGATTCCAGGTCATAAATCCTCTTGCGAGGCACATTTGCTATTATTTGGGTTCATGTATCATTCCCCAAGAGAGAGCTGGAAATGAAAATCCAGAAATACATGTGTGCTTCGGACCTCAGTACAACCCCAAACAACTTCCCTGTGTTTTCTCCCTATCTCAATTTCCTTGTCCAAGCCGACCTTCAGAATGCAAATATATTTCTAAAACAATTTCCACTTTTGTTCTCCTCTCTCGCCTCTGGCCGTTTTATTAAAGTACCAGATGTTGAATGCCTATCACATATCACGCACGGTGATAAGCTCTTTCTATATAAAGATCGTATCTCAATAAAACCAAACTATGGATTTGCTGTTGTCAGGGGCTGCTGTTGAGCTGGTTGTGTCTCAGCCACCCAGCCCCCAACAGGAGAAAACCCCGGCTGGCTTGCATCAACCTCAAAATCGCAGTTACAGGTGAGCCCACGGTTGCAGCTCCTGTGTCAGTCTGGCTCGTTGAGGGTCTTCCTATCTTTAGCTGACCCTGTCCTTTAGCGGATCCTTGACTAGACCCTCTTGTCCAAAAGACGTATCACTAAGAATTGTCCTTCTGGATCCAAGGAGCATCCTGGCTACACATCTTCCGGAAGGGATGCGTTCCTTTTGCTTCCAGCGGTGTACAATCTTCCTCACCAACACCATCCTTCAAAGCAACAGATCCTTTGGTCTTTGTGAGTTGACTGTCCAGCATTCACACGTGTACAAGGTGACCGACCATACCCTGGCTTAAGTCAGGTGCACTTTATTCCTCGGGGTGACGCGTTGTTTGCTTTTTAACACTTTGAAGTAGTTGTTTGCAGCAGATTTACCCAATGAAATATGAAGGCACTCTGGTGACATAATGGGCGATATCTTGGGCTGCTAATCATAAGGTGGGCAGTTCAAATCTTCCTGTCACTCCAAGGGAGAAAGATGAGACTTTCTGCTCCACTAAATATTTATGGCCTCAGAAACCCAGAGGCAGTTCTACTCTGTCCTGTAGGGTCATTATGAGCTGGAATGGCTTTGATGGCTGTGAATTTGGAGGGGACTTCCTTGAGAATATGCAGTCTGCATCCTCCTGGCTGCTTCTGTGAGTGCCGGGTGTGGATCCAAGAGAAATAACATCCTTGACAGCTTCATTTTTCCCCTCGGTTTATGATGATGTCACTTATTGGTCCACTTGTAGGATTTTTATTTTCTATATGCTAAAATATAATCCACACTGAAGGCTGTCAACTTTCATCTTCATCATCAAGTACTTCAAGCCCCCTGGTGTTCCGTATGCAAAGTTGTGTCATCTGCATATCAGAGGTTGTTAGTGAGCCTTCTTCCTATCTTGGTGCCACATTCTTCTCCAGAGCCCAGCTAAACTATGAAGGAATTATTATATTTCCATTTTTCATATGGAGAAACTTGGACTTAGGAAGTCCTAGGTCATAAAGGTAGTGACCAGGACAGTGGGTGTTCTCTTGGGTCTGTCTGGTCACAAAGAGCACACCCTTACACAATATCCTAAATTTCTCCCCAGTCCCGTCCCCATGCCTGAGCATATTCCTTGCCATCTCCTCCAGCTCCAGATTCACCACGGGTATGAGAATACATCAGCGTGTGTAGACAAGGTGAAATAACTCAGAAAAATATTTTTCCTCAAGAGGTAGGAGAAATATAAACAAAAGCACACCGGAAGTTTTTATGCAGTACCCAGTTAGTATAGAATGAAATGAGTACCTTTGAAATTGTAGTTAAGTAACCTTGACTGTATAACCTAGGGGTTCTCAATTAATGATGGACACTACCCCCACAGACAAGTTCAAAAGATAAATGTTGTAAGCTGAATAAAGATCCATATTAACTAGACAACAAAACGATTTCCTTCAACACAAGCAGATAAGTAGAGCTGAAAGGTAGCTGTGGGTGGGAGTCTCATATTTAGATGAGGTAGATCTGAAGGGCATTGTCATCTCACTTCCTGTTATGCAAGACCCACTGTGCGAAGGATGGAGGGCACCTTGGGGAGGGGAGGGGAGAACAGCTTTGTTTTTTCTAGATCCATTATTTTAAGCTTTTTTGGTAGCTGTATAGTTTGTTCACGTTCCTATTTTCAGCAGTACAATCTTGTTACAAATTTGTAAACACAGTTCTAAACAAACTGATGTCGTAACAGAAAATGTTATGGACTTATGCCATAAGGGAGGAGTGCAAAATCAACTCTGAGGAACGTTTAGTTCCCTATTAAAGCACTAAGACTAGCAAACGTTTCATACGAGCAAGTTAGAAGAAATCTGTAAGACCTTTACTACGATGACTATGTGAACTCTGGGAAATGATCACGATGAGACATATCAGTATCTGAAAAACACTTCTCTAATGAGTCAAACCCTAAAATTATGTAACTATCAGACACATTTCTGGTTGAAGTTGGCTTTAAGTAATGTTTGCACACAAGTATTTGCTCTTATTTCTATCAGAAGTTACTCAGAACAAAATTAATCATTAACTGATAACATATCTAAATATCAGAGATAAATAATGTGGATATGCATCAGTCCTAGCCAAGGGATTCCACCCAGGAATTGTGATGAGTCAGAGCAAGGACTTCTTTTTGCATTGTCCCAATGAGTTACTTCTATTGGAAATTCCAATGTCAGCTTCTAGAGTCCGAGATAAGGAGCCCAGGAGGAACCCTGATGGCACAGTTTCTACATGTTGGGCTGTAATTAGCCTTCACAAGGTCAGCAGTTCCAAACCACCAGCCACTCTAAGAGAGAAAGACAGAGCTGTCTACTCCCATAAACAGTTACAGCTGGAAAACTCATGGGACTACAGGTCCTATAAGGTCACTATGAGTTGGCATGGACTCGATGGAGTGAGTGAGTGAGTACTAGTAAAGGTTGATCACTAGGCAACTAACCAAAAGGTCAAGTGTTCTTGTCCCATAGAGACATACAGCCTTGGAAACCCTAGGGAATCCCAGAGGGTTGCTATGATTCAGAATCCACGTAATGAGTGGTAGGTATGGTTAGAGGCAGAAAATTAGCATCACATTTTCCCCCTTTCTCCTACAAAGCGAGTCTAAAAGGTAAGCATCATTGGTCCAAGCCTCAATCATTAACAAATGGTAAACATTTTATATAATGCAAACCTTGTCGAGGAAACACACACACACACACACACACACACACACACACTTTAATGCATTGAAACCGAGAAAATGGATTACTGTAATATTCATAAGTGTACTGGAATGATACAAACATTAAAGAGTCATCTTTCTCATTTGTATGAGTAGGCTACAGCCAGTGAAAAATTCAACCCACAAAAAGGCTCAATAACGGGTTCTTATCTTTGGAAACCACAGTGCTGGCCTCAAACAGCAGTATGTCTTCACCATTTCTCCCATCCCACTGAAAAGCACAGGACTCCATTTCAATGCATATGTAAATAATTACTAAGCAGCAGATAAGTATGCCCAAATCAATAGCTGGACAGCTGGGTTAGTCTGTGTCAAAACCCAGGCAATTCAATGAAAGCTCCCCAACGGAATATTCTCGGTTGTTATGGTGAATTTTGCTGTTACTTGTGCATTTTGATTGATTAAGACACAATGCACCTTGGCATATTTTCTGTTTGGAATGCAAAATGCTGGTAACACATGAGAAGACACAGTTGAATTCTCCTGTTTCTTAATGGAATTTTGCTTTCATCTTTCAGAACACAGTCAAAAGTTTAAGTTCCTTTTGTACCTTGAAAAAGATGTCACTTCAATAATCTAAAAAGAAGAAGATAGCCAAGGTGAAGATTGCTACTTAAATTGATAGGTCAAGGAGCTTTCCAGCAAATGATTCCCCTTTCTAGCAAGAAGTGGGTGGAAGTTTGGGGGGCCTTATTAATCTGACACTATAAAGTTAACTTTAGAAATAGCTACCTTAGTCCCACATGCATTCATGTAGGGCATTGATATATTCTCTACTGAGAGAGCATATGTACTATTAACTATCACAGGAAATGATTATTCTATAGAAGAAGAAAAAATGAGAAAAACGCCCAGATCATTAAAATTTACTTCACTTTCACTGTAGTTATGAGATCCCCTTACTACTTCCCTTATTTTACTCTGCCTGACAATGTGTACCTCTACCCACTGGTCTGTTGCTCTTAGCAGGGCTGCAGCAGGCCTCCCCACTCAAGGCAATCCCAGGCAAAGAGGGATGGAACATAGGTTACTCATGGGATGATTTTCGGCAGTAGTTGACAGGACGTTTGGCCTACCTTACTGAGCTAGTGGAGGGAATGCTGTCATCTTTTTAATATAAACTACAGTTTCCAATAGTTCTCTCCTTATTCAAAGAGATTGGTCCCAATCACCATTTCACTTTCTCAATGCCCACGGTTGTAATTCGGGGTGAACCAATATTCAGCTGAGATCCAGTGGGGATAGCAATTTCATGTGCAAGTGAATTGTTCTCTCAGCGAGAGGTGCAGTGTGATTTGGGGAGGTGGCCTGTGCCCTACTCAGCTGACTGCCAAGCCAAAGTAAGCACCTTTGTTTCCTTGTCTTGTTTGCCACATGGGTTGCAAGCACACAGTTAACATGCGTTCCAGTCTTCCCAGAGATGTCTCAGAAGAAAGACCACGTGATCTGTTACTGAAAATAGAACCACGGAAAACACATGACCCAGAATCAAATTTCCGGCAAGCGGTGATAGGTAGCATGAAAAGGGGGCCTTCCACATTCCTTACACATAACTGGACATTTCAATGGCATCTCAAAACAAAAACAAACAAAAAAATGCTTCTTGGAAAAAGAAAAAGAAAGACATCCCTCCGGATTCCTTAGCCCTCACAACTAATCAGTGGCCGTAGTGGTTGGGGCAAGGGGGGAAACACAACTAAAATAGACTTGGAATCTGTAGTGCTGTCAGTAAATCTCAAACAAAAACAAAATCAAAGCAACAAAAACTCGTCTTCTTTTTCAGTTCACTACCATTTGAAATTACATTCAAATCTCGAGGGTCAGTTCTATGAACCTTGCGGTCTTTTGATCCTTATGAATAAAGCCTCAAATGGGCCAGCTTCATCTTGGACCTGGATCTTTTTTCCAAGACCAACATCAAACCATAGAAACAATATATTCCCTCCCCAACCTTCTTCCCATACAGCACCCCCATAGCCTGTCACATCCACTCTTGTGATTTACATTGGAAATATAATTTGTAATTGTCTACAAATTAACGATAGAATTTAAATCTCTCTTCTGGGATTACCACAGTAGTCCAATCTATTTTGCATCAGTTTCTATTTGACATGAGTATTTAAGTATAATTTTTTTCATTAAAGAGATGATGAGTGAAGAACCTAATTTAATGGAGTTATGCCTAATAAAATGAGAAGGGGTTGGACAATAATTAGAAATAGTGAATTTCTTTCTAGAAAATTAAATGTTCAGCGTTCTGTGCACCTCCTTTGTGGGAGCGATCCTCTGCTAGCTCCTGATTCCTTTTGTGAAATAGGAAAACTCAGTTGTTTCTGGAGTGAAAAACATGTTGAATTTCCATTTTTAAAAAAAGTATCATTCTGGGTTCATTTGGGTTCCCCACACCCAAAAATATGTTCAAGTGCCAACTCCCGTACCTATCAATGTAACTCTGTCTGGAAATAGGGACTTTGAAGATGCTATCAGGAATGAAGTTGGGCAGGTCCTAATTCTATGCGACCAGTGTTTCTGTACAGAGGAGAAGATGCACACAGACATGAAGAACTCCATGGAACACTGCAGCTGTGTACTGAGCGAAGCCCGCAGTACCAGCCTCTAGGAGGGAGAAACAACTCTTCTCTCAGACCTCTTAGTGCTTATCAACAGGCCAATGCCTTGATTGGGACACCTCGTCTACAAAACTGCAAGACACTAGACTTCACTTCTTACAAACCACCCAGCAGCCCTGGAAAACTGATGCAGTTTTATGTTCAGGTATTGGATTTTCAGAAAAATTGACAACTAGCAGTCAGCACTGAGCACATGACGTCTCTCCTTCAAGATGAAGACAGGTGTGCTCACGCTCAGGTGAATTCACACGCCCACCCTCAATGGGACAACTTCCTCCTTTCATATCGGTCTGTTGTGGTTAGTCCCGACTCACAGTGGCCGTATGTACAACGTCACGAAGTAGCGCCCCGGGGATCCCACCCATCTGCATCACGGTCCTGCTTGAGCCCCCTATTGTGGTTTCAGACCTAGTATCCTTCCTGTCTCCCAACAAAAGGAAATCAACCAACCAAAATTTCTCTATGCATGCCGTTGATTTATTCCCATATCTACTTTCCCCCTTCTCTGATTTTCTACAGGCCTCTATTCTCTAGCTCTAAAGCTATTTATTTCTTGGTAAACATGCCTAAAAACACCTCAATTTGATGTCCAATTGTAGCAAGTGATCACAACCCATATAAATCAAACTCTTCCTTTTTAATACACATAATTCCGTTGTTGAGTTATGTTCTGTTTTTAAAGTTCCATCCATCAACTATGGAATTGTCTTTGCTAATATTCTCCTATTTAATTTGTACATCTACCTTACCTTATGTTTCTATCAGCACTTATGGATACGTGGAGCACTTACAAATATTAGGAAGTGAGAACCATTATACACAAACTGGCGTTTCTATAATCTTTTCTTTAATTAAGGTAGAGAAATCATTATCTCAGATCCCTCAAATAATACCTTCATGTTTCCTAGTTGAATAATAAACATTACTATTATCCAACTTTACTTCCCCTTGTAGAGACCCCAGAAGCAAGTTTCAGTAAATGGTACAGGGAAAAACCAGCTTATTTTGTAAAGCTGAGCACGTAAGATTCAAGAATCCTTCCTACCAGCTAGAAGTAATTATAACCATGCACATTAACAAGATTCTTGCTTCTACCCCGATTTATCTTCCTCTTCAATCAGATAACCTTTATTTAATGTCTTAAGGCTGTGTTCTGCTGGTACTTGCTCTGGTCTGTTCTCCTAGTGAATTTATTAGCCAGAAATGTAATTTAATCTGTGATTTCAATTTCCCACCAACATTATCACATTCGCCATTATCCTTCTTAATATGGTTTTTAGAAGACGCAGTGGTTCTTTACTCTGAAATAATAGGATGTGGTACCTATTTCTAAAGTACTTTCCAGGACTCCCAAAGATCATCACGCTCACCGGAATGACCATTCCAGACTCAGCTGCTGGCTGCTAGACAAGTAGACCCACGAGGACAGGGTTTGAAGTGTAAAACTCCGTGTGGACCGCTTATCCCCCAGGTGAAACCAACCAGACCATTCAGTCAGTCAATAAATAAATGGAGACATAATGCCAAGTCCCCCTCCCCACCCCCAATCTCCAACACAATGTCATGAAATGCCTCAGGGAAAGAAAAATCGGTCTGGGTAGCCACAGCCCCTTATTTTAGATTTCCAGACACCTCTGGCAAATTTCTTAACACACACAGTGAAAACATTCCAACCACACACCGGTTCTGCCTTTCAAAACTCTGTGATTGAGTTTAATGTTGGGATTTCAACTCACAACACCTCTGTTTTCTAGTATCTAAAGTGAGGATCAGTGAGTTAGGGCATTTCCATACAGAATTCTTACCTTTCATGGAAGTACCCAGGTTCAAGTCTTGGCTAATGAGCCTCAGATGCTGCCACCATCTGCCTGTCAATGGAGGCTCAAGTGTGATGCTGCATGTTTTTCCAGAGCTTCCAGACTAAGGTAAACTAGGAAGAAAGGCCTGCCTAGATCGACTGCCGAAAATCAGCCAGCGAGGACCCAATGGATCACAAGGTCACATGGTCCAACTTGTAGCCAAGCACATGGGTGGCACAGGAGCAGGCAGCCTTTCATTCAGTTGTGCTTCCGGTTGCCATGAGGAAGTGGCCAAGTTCATAGCAGTCAAGAACAACTCATGGTAAGAACAATACAATGGGGGTGGGGGTGCCTAGAACGGCCATTCTCAACTAGAACAAGGCATAGCGGGTTGGGCAACGTGGACAGCTTGAAATCTTACATTCATTGCCGTAATATACTTTTCTATTTAAGAACAATCTTATTGTTGAAATAACGAAAATTGAAGAGAATAAGATTGAGGAAATGATTCTTGGGCAAGGAAACAATTCCAAATGAAAGAAACAATGTAAAAGGTCGGGTGGGTTGATGAGACTCACAGCGACTCAACATCTCTCCCCTCTGAGGACTGCCCTTCCTCCTTCCTCTAGAGAATAGATTGCCACTTCATGAGTATTTGACACTGAACTTAGAAAGGCTGGTGATTTTCTGTAATTAGTCCTGTACATCAGCAATAATAGTGAATTTCCATCTTGCTTTGATTCAATATAAAACATTGAATCCAAATGTTAGGCAAACAAACAGATAGTAGAAACCTCAATTCAGATTCTTGTATGACTTGGCTTCTCCTAACCTCAAGCAACCCGAGTCCCCCCAAACCTGCTGATCTTGAATCATGTAAATTATATTGTGACATGTTTTAAAGAAACTGCAAGCAGCCTAAGTTAATAACTAGCTAACAATATGCATCCTGTTTATTTTAAAATCACTCCTGATAGCGGCAAGGGCTACAGACCAGTCTCACATGGACTATTTTCCCCATGAATAAAGGCTTATTTCCCCCCGTGAATAGAACGTTTCACACTCAAACATTTAATGTTTAAAGATCAGGACTGTTAGTTAAATGAATTAATCTGGTGTGAAAACGATTTGCATTTTTAACATCATCAGAATTCCTTTCACCCCCAACTGTTTAGTTCACTGCTTGTATGATTATAATTAGCAAATGGGTGGGGGCATCTTATTCAATGCTAAATGGCATCCAAGAATTCTTGAAAGAAACAACTTGTGAAGTCTTCCCAAGGCTGAAGAAGTGGGTGAAGCAGAGCTTGACATGGTGGGTGGAAACCCCCCCGGTCATTCTTTGGGACAAAGTTAAGGTTGTCTATTCCTGTAAAGAGCTACAGTCTCAGAAATCCTATATATAATCATTGTAATGCAGAACCAACTTAACGACAGTGTTTGGGAGTTTAAGAGAAGCTGCCTGTGCCACATGAAGTAGTCTAGTGCCCTCTCAAAACACTGACTCATTTTACCACATATGCGCAGTTGGGGAGTTGTGGAAGATGCAGATTTGTGGATTTGGATCCCAGTGGTCTCAGTGTCCGCAGGTGGAGGGACAGGAAGGATACTCTGAAATACTCTGATACTCCCTCTTCCCTTCAGCTTGAGTACAAACTCCTTGGGCACCACTTTACCCCAGGCGCATCTTGCCACACACACGTCCTGTCAGACAGTACCCAACTCCAACTCCACAGGTTTATATTTGAGAATCCCAGAGTTTGGGTATTGGGAGCTCAACAGCCCTGCTCCGCCCCCCCTTCCCCCAACCCCATCCTTCAGGGCTCACCTCATCTAGCACCTTTATAAATCCGGACCCTAGTATAGTCCCATGCTTTCTTTATTGGCTTACAGGGAACACTGAGGATAAAGGGTCTGACTGCTAATTGAAAGGCTTCGACACCCCACACCCCACCCCCACCCCTGTGCCAGCTGCCCTGTGGAAGAGAGATGAGGCAGTCTGTTTCTCTAAAGAGTACAGCCGTGAAAGCCCTATGGGAGATTTCAATTCTGTACTAGTGGGTCACTATGAGTTGGACTCCACTCAGTAGCAACAAGCTTTTTAGGAGCTCTGGTGGCTCAGTGGTTAAGAGATTGGCTGCTAACCAAAAAGTGCAGTGGTATGGACCTATCAGTGGCTCCTCAGAAGAAAGAGGTAACAGTCTGCTTCCATAAAAATAGTTTTGTGAGAGAGGGGGAGGCAGGGGAAAGGATGAGGGGTGTCAACCAACCCAGAGACAAGGGAACAACAAGTGATCTAAAATCAATGGTGAGAAGGGCATAGGATGCATGGTAGGGCTTAGTCAAGGGCAATGTAGCCAAGAGGCATTACTGAAACCCGAAAGAAAGGTGAACATGATAGTGGGACAGGAGGAACGTAAAAGGAAATAGAGGAAAGAACTAGAAGGCAAAGGACATTTATAGAGGCATGTACATATATAAATATACTTATATATATAAAACGATAGGGGAATGGATCTTTGTACATATATTTATGTGTTAAGTATTAAGGCAGAAGACGGACATTGGGCCTCTACACAAAGACTCCCTCGATGCAAGAACACTTTGTTCTAATAACCTGACATTCTGTAATGCTTACCTTCCCAACAAGATCACTGAAGACAAAATGGGTGCATAA
>NW_022107431.1:20915517-20963910 GCF_000313985.2 Echinops telfairi
GTTCATGTGGAAGGGGAGGCGGGAAATTCGCTGATACCAAGGGCTCAAGTAGAAAGAAAATGTTTTGAGAATGATGATGGCAACATATGTACAAATGTTCTCGACACAACGGATGGATGGATGGATTGTGATAAGAGCTGTAGGAGTCCCCAATAAAATGACTTTTTAAACAGATTATAGTTTTGGAGAGCCTATAGGGGAGTTCCACTCTGTCCTAGGGGGGTCTAATGTGAGTTGGAATCGACTTGTCAGCAATCAATTTGATTTCTCCCCACGATAATATTCACAAGTCAGAATTGACTGTATGGCAGTGAATTTGTTTTAGTTTAGGTTAGTTTTGTTTGGTAGACCATGCACTGCATTCATTAAGCATAGGCATGTCTTCCCTGGGCACTAAGGTATTCCCTGATTCTAACACTGCCCTGCTGTGCACCTGAGGTGTACATGCATAGTTAAGAAGTTGAATGGATGAATGAGCAGCAGAATGGCAGTACTGAGGGCCCATGCTATGACAAAAGTGCTGAGTACGAAGAGACTACTAAGGAAAGATAATGTGTGAGATTTTTGAGTTTGGAACATTTTCCAGAGAATGTCACACCAAAACTAAATTGACAAGACAAGGAATTAGCTGGAAACCAAAGAAGTAGCTCCTTTTTCATAAAGTGAGTAGTGTGTGTGTGTGTGTGTTCTACAGATGACTATCTGTATGCACATATAGATAGATCGACCACAACCTGTTGCTGTTAAGATTTTTCAATTCACAGTAACCCTAAGGGACAGAGTGGAATGTCCCTATAGGCCCCCCAAGGCTATAAGTCTTCACAGAAGTGAACATTGCCACATATTTCTCCCATGGGGGCTGGTGGTTGGACCACAAATTTTCCAGTTAGCATCATTTACCCACTGCACAACCAAGGTTTCTCTGTAGATATATAGATAGATAGATCCTTTTTCTCCCCTAATCAGGCATAAACATATAAAAGCATATAGATTATTTGCTTTAAGATAAGAGATCTTTCCTGAACGCCTTACAGTCTTTTTTTTTTACTGTTTTATTGGTACATCCCACATCATATAATGCAATCATTCAAGCATATCAAGAATTGTAAAACATTATCAGATTTTTAGAAAATTTTTTTCTTTCTTTTTTCTATTTCCCCCATGATTTAAATCACCTTTAAAATGAGTTGTGTAATCACATTCAGTTCTAGGGCTCCCTACCACTCCTGCTTTCAGTGTTTACTCCCAAACTCGCTGGTTTTTCATCACTAATTTGATTTTTTCACCTGTTATGGGTCTGCTGAGACTATTTCCGACCGAGTCGTTTGGTAAGGGTGTACTTCTAAGAATTTATCCATTTCATCTATATTGTCCATTTGTTGCTACAAAGTTGTTCATAATATTCTGTTGAATTTTCTTTATCTCTCTTGGGACAGTAGAATGTTGCCTTTTATTCTCTATTTTGGTTATTTGCATCTTTTCTCCTTTTTTTCTTTGTCAATCTAGCTAAAGATTGGTCAATGTTAGTGATTTGTCCAAATAACCAATATCTAGTTTTATTGATTCTTGTCAAGGATTGCCATCTTCAGTTTGGATTACAACTCAATGTGAACAAGACCCAAATCCTCACCACTGGACCAACAGGTAACATGATAAATGGAGAAAAGGTTGAAGTAATCAAGAATTCCTTCTTGTTTGGATCCAAGATCAATGCCCCTGGAAGCAGCAGTCAAGAGATCAAAAGGCATATTGCATTAGGTAAGTCTGCCACGCAAGACTACTTTAAAGTATTGAAAAGCCAGGATGCTACCGTGAGGACTAAGGTGTGCCTGATCTGAGTCATGGTATATTCAATCATCTCACATGCATGTGAAAGTCTTATAACTGCCCCAAATTCTCACAATAATAATGGCCCAAATTCTCAATGGCACAGGCACTAGATGGAAAACCCAGGCTGACTGTTTTATGTTCATTCTTCCCCAGACTCCAGCTTGCTAGCCCATGAGGTAGGCATGGTGATACAAATAGAAAGCTCAACAACGTGCCTGGTTAAAATGATTCAGTCTCTTCACTGATCTCACACATTGATGAGTTTAACTCCAGGCTCTGAACTACTGAACCAGACACCCCTCCCTTTGGAGTGCACTTTGAGGTACACTAATAGAATGCCAGAATATTGCAAGGGCCGAAGACGATCAGAACTTCCTGTCCAGATGCTGGGCTCTGGGTAGTGCAAATGAGTGGTCAATGTGCCTGATTCCTAGTTCCATCGGCCTTCTGGTGGATAGTGGGCCCTGAATAGCCAAGATCCAAAAACTGCCTGTGTTAGACCAGATTGACTAGAAAAACACATCCAGAGACATTCATATCGGTACAGGACAGAGCTTTCTATCAAAGAGTAATTGTATATTGAGAAAACTTCCTAGCCTAGTCCAGATCAAGTCCATAAGTCTGATATTAGCCCCATGTCTGAGACTAGTCCTCTTCAGACTCACACGGCACATTCAATGACGCAGAATACAGGACGATCATAGGTCGCTGGGTGAAAAGTCTTGGGGATCCAGTGGTGGTGAAAGCATCTAAGTGCTGGAGCTGATTGCCACCTGGCTCCTCATGCTCTCTGAGTGTGCCTCCACACAGCTTGTCAACAGGAACGCCAAGGCAGAGAGACAGAGAGTGGGACCGTCTCCAGGGAGAAAGAGAGGAAGTTCCCAGAATCCTCATGAGAAGGATATGCCCACAAAGAGGCATCCTCAGGCTAGACCCCATCCCTCCACGTATCTATCAAGTTGACATGAAATTATGTAACTCCCACACTGCCCCAGGCCTGTATGTTCACCCCCAAATGACATACAAATAATCTCATTTTGTATGTCTGCTGCTGTCTTGTAAATAATATTGACCTGGACTGGCTAAACCATCATTTGATATTGATAATATAGTATAAATTAAGTGGCTGAATTGGGTAACTCCCTCTGTGCAGGGCAAGAGAGCACAGTACAGGCTTATGCTAAGAATGAAGGGATACTTCACACCTTATAGGAAAATTAGCTAAAACTCACCTATATATAAGCACTAAAATCGTGCCTCAAGACCTGGTTTTGGACAGTGGATTCTTAGATGAGACAATAAAACCAAGAGCAACATGGAGACAATGTTGTGCAAAGGGTCCTAAAAAGAAAGTGAAGGTCCCATCCACGAAATAAGACTTAGACGCCATGTAGCCAAGAAGGAGTGCATTTACAGGATATGTAAAGCGCACGCATCAACGACAACAAAACAAGCAAGCCAACTGAAAAGATGGGTGGGTGGCTCCAACAGACAGCACAAAAATGCACAGCTGGACCAAGCTCAGGGACTGAACCACTAGCAACAGCCACGTCCAAACCACAGCGAGATGCCACTTCACCTCCACGAGGGCAACTATTAGAAAACCCAGACAAAGGGAAACAAAGCCAGAAAATAACAAAGGTCGGTGAGCGTGGAGCCATGGATGGGGGAAATGTAACACAGAGAAGCCCCTAGGCAAGCATGGCACCCACTTTCTCTCCACTGGGAGGCATTAATCTGACCATCCTCACGAAGCTTGGGCGAATGTAGAAGAGATGAATTAAGGAGAAGATGAATCTCTCTTCTGTTCGATTACCTGTTGCAGAAGGAGAAGTTCAAGTCTAGTGCTCATACAAAACTGGGCCCTTTTCTTCATATCTCTGAAGGGTCCTTGGCAAACTCCCTCCCTGAAAGGCTCTTACTGCAGTGCGGGGTGCGAATGAGCCGTACATACGTGGAGGCAAAGGTGATGTTTTATGAAGACGAGTCGACTAGCACAATATTTGACACATAGACCATTCTAAGTCAATAGTGGATGGAGAGTGAATGAAAGAACATCTGTGATTTTGCTTTGTTCATAAGGCATAATGCAAGTTGAAAGAAAGAAGTTATAAAGTTTATTTCCATTATTGGCAAGAATTGTAAACAGCCTTATAATGTCATTTATCTATCTAATGTCCTGGTCCACTATTATATTCTCCATCTGAGATAGTTTAAGGTTTATTGTGCCAACCTTGCAGATAACACATGTGGGGTTAATTGAAGAGTGGAGGGATAAATGGCTCGGTGAGCCGTATTTTTCTAGTTCTCGGGTCTCTTGCTTTGTGATGGTCAGACCAGGGTGCAGCTGCCTTAGCCAGTTCCCTGCTTCAGCTTGCAAGGCTCACTTCCTGCAAGACAGTCCTGAGGAGAAGCCACATGGACCTACCCCGATGCAGCCCTGGGTGCTAAAGCAGCCGTGTGGAGACCCCTGCCAGTGCTGAGATGCTTACACGCTCACCGACTCGGCTTTCCTCCTGCAGTTGGCATCACTGCGTGTGTTTGGTGAGGTCGAGGAGGACTTTGTGGATTGGTGTCGGACATATGGGTGAATGTTGGACTTGTGGGCTTGGGATGCTTTCTTAATGTACATTTACCCTTTATATAAAACGCTCTCTTATACAGATATGAGTTTCTGTGGATTTGTTTCCCTAGTTTACCCAGACTCACACACCATCCATTCTCCACGTATCAAAGAGCCAAAGTCTTACTGCCTACTTGCGACACCACTTAATCCTGTGCAGGAGTCCTGGTGGCATCGTGGTTACACACCAGGCTTAGATCCTCGTGGTCGGAGCCGCTCTGCAGGAGGAAGGCAGGGCTTTCTACTCCCTTAAGCAGCTGCAGTGTGAAGCTCACCTGGGGCCGTCCTCGCTTGTCCTGTAGGGTCACTGTGGAGGTAGCATCGACTAGATGGCAGCAAGTTCTGATTTCTTTAAATACATGTGCACCCTTGGCCTGAGAAAATGAAGCTACTTTGATTTTCTGGTGAAAACGATAGAAACTTAATGGTCATATCTTTAAGAAGATACATAGTTTAATGCCAGGGGGAATTCACCTCTTAGAATATGTACCAACCACCTGGGAAAAGACATGTGCATCAGTCACAGAAATTTCAGTTCTTGCTCCCACAGAGGCAAATACCACATCTTTCTAGTTTAGATGCCTGGACTGCTCTTGGGGTTCTCAGCAGGGCAGAACTCTGCTGAGTGGGCGAACAGTTGGGGTGGCACTGAGATCTTATTTGGCATTGCAAATCCAGCCTATGGCAGAACTTGGAGGGGGGGGGGCTCATAAAAACCATCATTTTGACATGCTGGTGTCTGCCTTTCAAAACAACTCCCCTGATCACCAGTTATAAGTGTATTAAGAGCAAATACCTTTTATCGAAGACTTATTGGCATAAGAATCTAGGGGAGATCATTCTGGAAGGATGAGCCTGGCTTCAGAACCCTGAGATTATAGACCACTCACTCCCAACATGTTCAATCTCATAGTAAGTCAGTGGGTGAGCAGGCATGTTCTTAATAAATCATCCACGTCACTCTTCTGGGGCCTTGAATGTTGTGTTTAATGAAGAATCCCAGCTTTTAGCTAAGGACACAGACCAACGAACAACTGGCTCATCACAGTCCATAAACAAAATCATAAATATTTAGGAAAATAAACTCTAATAGATTGGTGACAGATTAAACCAGTCACAAGGGGAATACTTCACAGGGAAATCACATGAAAAGATTTTCTCTCTTAATAAAATTGAAAGGGGGGGGCGCCAAATATGAGAAAAAAAGAAGTATAGGTTAATTGTTATCACTTTACACTTTTAAAACGCTATCCCACTTGGCATCCCTGGACAGATGCTTCCCAAGCAAACTGTCATCCGGAACAAAGAATTCTAATTTGCAGAGAAACCCACTCTACACTCTGTTAATAAAGTTACTTCTTGTTGTCTCTTAATAATGAGCTGTCAGATGGCTGGCTTTGATTAAACAACAACAACAACAGAAAACAACCCACAAACAAACCAAAGCAACCCCTGTTAAGAAACCCCTGCTCTGAGAGAACCCCTCATCGCTGCTCTTCGTGAAGAGAGGCGGACTCTTTCTGCTTCTCTCGCTGTTCCAGCTTTGGCTCACCTTGCGTGGCCCTCAGTCTCAAAATCTTTACAAATCCTTCCTCGAGCGGCAGGAATAATGACTTTCTGGTGAACAAAAATCTCCGTCACTTCCTCTTATAAATAGATGATTATTTATCAAGACCAGATTTCGATCCCCCTTTGGGGCCTTCTCTCCTCTTTCTTGTCTGCCCTCCCTGCCCCACGCTGCCCCCGGGCACAACACGGGCTCTGAAGCATATTGCCTTATGGATCTTCTTCAAGTACCCAATTATCCCACCCCACCAGCCGTGTCAGCTCCCTGACAGCTGTGGGCCGCATGCAGTACTGCTGTCAGAGGTGAAAGATGGGGCGCCAACACCCTCCCATCTCTCACTGCATTTCCATTACAATGTGGAGAAGAAGAGGCGTGTGCATGCACACTGAAAGGAGTTCGTTAGGGATGCCAAGGAGGTCAAGGACTGCTTAGAAGAAAAGGCTGAAGTGAAAATTAAAAAGAGGAGAAGTGTCAGGAGCCACATGACAGGTGCCGGTGCGTCCACAGGAATCATACAACGCCACCTCCCCCGCACCCCGCGAAGCTATGGTCGCAGGGAGAGGACACACTCTGGCTGCTTTTAATTGAGATCTGTGTAACGAGCATCCTTCCATTGATTAAGACCCCAATGAAGCAAAACTGCTTTGATAAGGGGCCACTGGTTATGCTCTGGTCTTCCCCTTCAACCCTTTCCCCAGCCCAAAGATTTTTCTGATTTTCTCTGCTACAGAAATCAACACACTGATTTGGGTATGGTTTGAGTCTCTTGGTTAGTCTATTTTTCCCAGTGGTTACTAATTGAACTGTATTTTTCTAAAGCTAATCTGTAACCCATGATTCTGTATCAACTAAACCAGGGGTCCTCAAGCTTTTTAAACAGGGGGCCAGTTCACTGTCCCTCAGACCCGTTGGAGGGCTGGACTATAGCTTAAAAAAACTATGAACAAATTCCTATGCACTCTGCACATATCTTATTTTGAAGTAAAAAAACAAATGGGGCAAAACACCCATCGGGCCTGATAAATGTCCTCGGCGGACCGCATGTGGCCCGCGGGCCGAAGTTTGAGGACGCCTGAACTAAACAAACAACCAACCAAACAAACAAAAAGAACCCAGTGCTGTGGAGTTGATTCTAACCTTTATTTAAATGCAAAAAGCAAACAAAAAACTATTGCCATCGAGTTGATGCTGACTCACAGGGGCCCTATAGAACAGGGTAAAACTGCCCTTGTGGGTTTCTGAGACGGGAACCCTTTCCCGGAGTAGACAGCCCTCAGTTTCTGAGACGGGAACCCTTTCCAGGAGTAGACAGCCTCATCGGTCTACTGACTAGCAGCTGGCGGTTTCAAACTGCTCACCTGGTGGTCACCAGAATTCTACTTGCTGCCTTGGAAACTGTGATTGTTGTTGACCGTGATGATGGAGACGGCTCGCTCTAATAGGAAAGTCGTGTTGCCCTGTCCTGTGCCTTCTTCACGACTATGCTGGAGGCCATTGCCATTGCCGGGTCCGTCCATCTGACCGAAGTCTTCCCCTGCTTTGGCTCCCAAGATGTCCTTGTCTAATGACTGGACTTTGCTGATGCTGCTTCTATCCAAAGGAATGGAGCCCATGTCTCACCAGCATGACTTCTAAGGAACATTCTGGTTGGTTGTATTTTCCTGTCTGACTGACTTGCCCAGCCACCAGCTCCTCTCACAGCTCAATTATTCACCTGTGTGAGCCCCAGGACCCAGCACTTGAGTCATTGACCAATTTGACATCATTTATAACTTGGAGAAGGGCCTTAGGCCCACACGTCTGTAAATGAGAATAATGACCCTCATCTCATGGTGGTGTCACTTTAATAACAGGAACATAGATCTCCCCATTTTTATCTATCCTTATTTAAGACTCCACCCATAGGACAGGCCACTCTCCTTACTGGACAGAATTTCAACTCTGTTGAAATGCATCTTGATGGATTTAGATAAGCAAAACGAATGGTTCCTCATTACAGGGATTCCGCAGGGTTGACATGCACTACATTAAGGACGCTCCAGCTTGCCTCTTTTAGAGAGAACTACATAAACAATGAATGAACAAACATAGAGGGTACAGCTCAGGAAGACCGGGCATTCCTTTCTACACATGTACCCGAGATGGTCCGTATTTCAATGAGTTAAAATCCCCTTGGAATAAACACTACAACGTTATCGCAAGAATCAAGCGATGGATTGTGGGTAAATCCTGAGGTTTAGTACCTCGCAGCTTGTAGGAGGGGTGAGTGTGTGTGTTGGTGGGTTAGAAATAGATCATATACCCACTGTTTATGGTTAAAGGCAATATATTTATTCTAACAGGGTTACAATTGTTTAAATTGCAATTGTTTCACTTCCTTATGAATTATTTCAGTCTTCAGCACATTCAGTTTAGCAAGATTTATGTCGTACTGACTATCAGCCAACAACAATCCTGAAAGACTAACACACTTCCTGGGATGCCGGCCTTGATTTTTTGATAGCAATGCCATCCATACTGTGAGGAATCGAGGCTGAAAATATCCTCTGAGGTCAAAATTGAGATATAGACCATAAAGTAAGTAGGTGACGGGTGGTTTCCTGCGGAGGCACAAAGCCCACAACAAGAGAGGTGTTTCCAGTTTCTTTACATAATGGTAGCTTCAGCAGAAGACATGCGCAGCTTCCTGTGTGTGCACATTCAAAGCCACCACTGACTTCCTAAGTAAATCCCGGGGTTAAATACACGTTGTAATTAGTTTATATTCAAGCCTTATTCTTCTGGGTGATAAACACAGTGCTTCAAAAACTCTGAACCTATTACTGAAAGTGGGGAGGTAGGATATTTAATATATATGTTTATTAGCTAGAAAAGAACTCCTTATTAATTAGTGATGAACTAACATCAAGACATAAAATGCACACCCACCCAATAAGTAGCTCACTGCCTCTCTATTTCCAATTGCAAAAAGATGGAAACAATGTAAGGTCCCATTATGGAAGAATGGATCAGCGACGTATGATAGAGATGCGCAATGGAATACCACAGACCACGTGAAAGAATAACCTCGAATGTGTGAAAGACCTCACACCATGATGAACCCGGAGGATATTATGCAGAGTGAAATAAGTCTACTACAAAAAGGCAAATAGTATCTGAGACAATTATGGTAAAAAGTCAAGAAACTATGTCCCTGTTAAAAGAAACACTCTTCCCTGGTTACCAGGAATGGAAAGCCAGGAGGGGAATCGTGGGTTAGAGGAAGGGCAGGTGTTCACTAAGAGAAGGGGAAGGCTATGTCCGAGAAGAGGGAGGTCAGCAAACGTGTTGGAGGCAGAGGAAGACACCGGAAGGCATTCAAGAGTTCAAGGCCTCAGAAGTAAATAACGGTATTTACACAATCCTGCAATAATGGCTGTCTACAAATAGATGCTTGGTAAAGTGAAGGGCAGGGAAAAGAGGAAGGTCCTCAGCCAGATGGACGGACACAGCGGCCACCACAATGAGCTCAAAGGTCGGAGCCATCGTGAGGAGGGCGCGGGACTGGGCGGTGCTTTGTTCTGCGGTGCACAGGGCCGCCCTCTGTCACAGGAACCCTCTGGATGGCACATGACAACAATGTGGAACCTGTGCAGATGGAATCAGTGTGGCAGTGGGCGTGGGAGTGGGACGGAGGACACCACCCCTGCCCTGACACGTACCTATACACCAAAAAGAAAAGAAAGGAAAAACAACCTCAAGAAATAACTAGCAAACGAGTGACTGAGTTCCAGTTGGAAAAGACAAAGGTGAGAGGCGTCTTGGGCCCCCCTGGAATGCCCAGGCCAATCCTCGCATGCTCAAACACAAAGCCTAAACGTAACTGCCCGGCCCAGCGCCACACACAGAGAAACAATACAAAACTGGGACCCAAGTCTTCTCCTTCCAAATTTGCTATTGCTCTTTCTATTAGACTCCTCTGTTCTAGAATGAGGTTTAAAGCAGATAGGTAAACATGAGAGAAAAAAGACAACAACTTCAGATTACATAACTATACAACTAAGTATCATTTTAAGGATCTTTACCAGTTGTTGACTGGATCCCAACTCAAGGTAACCCTGTGAGTGTCAGAGTAGGGGTGTGCTCCATGGGTCTCCCGTGGCTGATGTTTCAGAAGGAACTCACCACACTTCTCACCATAACCACCTCGTTCTTCAGAAACACCTCCACCCTCCAAGCTTCCCATTACCAACTGAGTGCATTGACCACCAGCACCAACTGGCACCCCACCTTCTACCTGTGAGACCTTGGCACCAAAAAATCAATGAGTAGTAGATTTGTGAGCTTCTAAAACCCAACCTGTTCCTTTTAATTACTCGAATGCTAACTCATCAGAAGTAACCTGGCTCTCAATGGAGGCTACAAGGATTTCACTGAATAGCTCACAAGAATATTCCACTTATCAGTGCTGTTGCCTAAATTAAATCTAAAACATACAAATTTAATTTGGACTAAGATAGTAAAATCTTAATATTATTTAGTTCATTACTCATTCATTCATTTACCCAAATGTGTTTCCAATTTTTCCTCAAAAAGCTGAATTTCTTTCCCTATAAAAACAAATATTTTCCCCAAACCAGAAAGAGTTATTTATAAACACAGTGACTTGTTTTAGTTCACGTGCAGGCCTTGATTAAAGAGGGTCTGTTTTTGTTGTTGTTGTTGTTGTGTGTTGTCAAGTTGGCCCTGACTCTTGGTGACCTCGTGTGCAACAGAAGCAAACACAGCCTGGTCCTCTGCCGTCCTCACCATCATTCTTAAGCTGGAGGCTTAAGATGGAACCGCTCTGTCAATTCATCATGTCAAACGTCTTCCTCTCTGTCACCGCCCCAGCACTTTACCTCTTAGATAGTCTTCTCCGGGGACTCGTCTTTCCTGATCACCTGTTCAAATATGAGACTAACTCTGGCCACCCTTGCCTCTAAGGAGCATTCTGGCTGTACTTCTTCCAAGACCGATTTGGTTGTTCTTCTGTCAGCCCATGATACTTTCAAGATTCTTCGCCAGCATTATCAACAGTATGATGTTGGTCAGTGTGATTTTACCAGTAGCTATATAAATAACGGAGTTGATGTTTAATAGGGTCTCCTGAGTGATGCCAAGCCAAAAGGTGGGTTCAAATCCACCCAGAAGCATATCAGAAGAAAGACCCAGTAACTATTTCTGAGAAGTCAGTCACTGATTGGCTGATCACATCATCAGTCCATGAGTCACAGAAGGTAACCCAAGCAGTCTGAAGACCGTGACTACAAGAGGGGGACCTGAGCAGAGCCTGAGGGAGACAGAGATGAGAGACCTTAATGATAAAGATAGCCAGACTTTTCAGGAGGGTTTTTCACAGAGGTTGGGCATGCACGGGGGAGAAGGCATCAGACTTGCAGAGAGTGCTCATGCAGCTGTCCAAGGAGTCCTTGTCATCACCTGGGGTGAAACGACCCAGAGCTAGGAAAAGAAACCCAGGAGACGAGAGATGGACTCAATCCCAAGACTCACACAAGGCTGGGAATACTATCCACTCCCACCACGCAGAATGGAACTCTCATAATTCAGGAGACATTGGAAACAGTGCTAAAAATTTTTTTTTTGGACTAAATAGTAGGGCAGAATTCATTCTAAGATAAACACTGCTCAGTCCTGACCTTGCAAACCTTAAAAGTGAAAATGGAAAGTCTCACACTATTTCCAAGTAACTTAATTGTGTGTCAGACTAAAGCTGAAAATATCCCCCAAATATCTAGGATACAAAAAGATAAAATTCCTCATGTCTTGTATGAAATAAAAAATTACCAGGCATGCAAAGAGGCAAGAAGCAAGATATAGGATCCACAATGAGGATTAACATTAGAGAAATCAACACAAAAAATGATACAGATAATAGAATTGGGAGAGCAAGATATACATATATATACATATATACCACTTAGCATAACCATTTTCAATATACTAATGTAAAGTAGGGAAAAGATTGGGTAGACTATCTGGATGACCAAGAAAGGGTTGGATTTCTAGGCCCAAACCCAGCATGCCCTGCATGTTGACGTCACCAACCAAAGTCTCTTTGGGGGAAAGCTCAGCACCGCCAGCACCACTCTTCTTTCTGATCCATGTGGAGGATGCGAATGAGCCCCTATGTTCTTCTCGCCCTCTAAATCCCCAACACTGCTCAGGAATGAGAAGGGTGGCTGGAAAGGGGCCCGGACTGTGGCCAGGTCACTGCCGTGGCCATCTTGGACGGCAAGGATAAGCAATTTTTGAGGAACAACATCTAGGATGACATGGTCTTGGCCACAGGCAAGAAGAACCCTCCTGCTAACACGTGTTTGCATCAAGGGTCAGAGTCTAGTCTCGTCTATCCGATCTACATTTGCAACGAGAACCTGTCTCCCGATTCCTTCCCATTCCAGGCCCAGCTCACGCATGGCGCGGACACCTACTGGACTGCAGAGGTCAATGAGCAAGGAGACACAGCATCTTGGTTTCTGAAGACGTTCCTGAAGTAAGACATCTATCATGTGCACCTGTCTCTAGCATAAGGTGACCAGACGTCCTGCTTTTGGCAGGACAGTCCCTATTTTTGGTGTTTTAGAAAAGTCCTGATTTTTGGAAAGAATGCATGACAAGCTAGGGAATGGTCTATTTGGTCCATATGGACCACATTTTTAATCAAGACCCCCCACCCCGTCACCTTTACTCTAGGACCACAGCAACAAGAACAACTAATGGTGACCCAGGCCACTGTGTGATTGTGACCGCCTTGTGGAGACTTGCCTCCCAGGCTGGAAGGAGGATTGGGATCTTTTCCATCCTGGAGGTGGTCATGGGAATGTACAGTGGAAAGAACAACTTGGCCAGGACGGTCCTAGTAGAGCCACCAGACATGCAGGATAAGTAGGCATCAGACATATCAAACTTGGGTGCCGTCCAGCTGCTGAAGCTGATGAAAAAGAAGCAGAAGGCAAGAAGCCCCTTCTGCTCCCAGAAAGCAACACACGGGGCAATGCCTTCCACTCTGGCTAAGAGAGGGCTGTTCAGAAAGATCAGAGCTACAACAACACCTGGTTGCACCTGGCCAGTGATGTGGCGTCAACCTTCACCCCCGACGCCATTGTACTGCCTGTATCCATCCAGCCCAGGTGAAATCAGCATTTCATCATCAAGGCATCTGAGGACCAACCCTCAGATCTGTATTCCATGGTGACTGGCAGCCCTCAACCATGAGGGCAGAGGGCTGATGCTACCTCCTTGAGCCTCCTCACGTCTTTGGCCTCCAGCCAGGGACAAGATTTTAGGACCATCTGAATGAGGGGGCCAGCTGCTTCACGAAGTGAGTGGACATGTGCAGTGTGAGTACGGCGAAGCCACCTGCCTGGCAGTGCCAGGTGCTGAACCTCAGGCCACCGTACCTTCCTCTAAGAAGCCCTGGGTCCACCCTTCCACTAAGGACCTTGGAGCTTGTCAAGAAGTAACCTGGAGGGGAGAATCTGCACATATGACTGTAAAAATGAGGACCTAATGCCGGGGGCTTAAGTAGAGAGGCAATGTTTTGAGAATGATGAGGGCAATGAATGTACAAATGCACTTTATGCAATTTATGTATAGATGGATTGTGATAAGAGTTGTATGAGCCCCTAATAAAACAATTAAAAAAAAGGAGTTGGCATCAGCCTTTCTGAACGGAGCATTAGGGGTAGGTTGGCTTTACCCCCCAGAGACTCTCCATCCTCTGCCAGGGTTTCCGTGGCAGCTGAATTTCTGGGAATTCCTTACCTGCCAACATATGCTCAGCTCTGTGTTCTGGGCCTGGACAGGCCCTGGCCCTCCTATAGCGATATCTTCTATGGGATGGACTCAACTCTTACAGAAAGGCCTCTTCTTGCACTCTTGATTTTTTTAAGCCTATTTTCAAAAGCTTAGTTCCAGGTCCTCCCTCGTCTGCTTGACCCTCCAGAAGCACAGCCTAGAGATGGTGGGTCCACTCCCTTCCCCTTTGCCTTCAGCCCCTCCCCTGAGACCACCCAACTCCTTGGGAGATCATTGGGTTCCTATATAAAAGCTCAGTTGAGGTTGCCCCTGTTGCACGTTGCACAACGTGAGTGCTCAAATGTCTTTGGCCTATTGCCCAGTTTCTCAGAGGGGGTTAAAAAAAGTTATTCCCCACACCTCTGGCAATTTAAAACGTTCACCTCCAGCCTAGAATCCTGGATAAAGTTTAGGTATCTGCTTTTGTTGCCCCTCTGGATCGTGCCAGAGCACCACCACCAGGAGGCGGCATTGCCCACTCCGGGACCCTCTTGCAAGTGCACAAGAACTTTTTCATTACAGTAACTTTTCCAGTGGTGGACGGTGGGGATGGTGAAAAGGCAACCCACAGGGTACACACTCTCAAACCAACTTCCAAACAAAAGAATTCTCACACCTCCATTCCAGGAAAACAATCCAATTCTTAAAAAGAGGACAACTATTGGAATATGACAACAAAAAAAGACACTGCAAATAACGCTCATGAAGAGAAGTTCAGTGTCAGGCACCATTAGGGACACACAAATTACAAGGAGGCGCTACTGCCAAGCACTAGAAGGCTTTAAATGTCACGTAAGTCTGACTGCCCCACGTGGACCTGTCATGCACGCCCAGGGAGACTATGAAACGACACAGACACTTTGGAAAACAGTCTGGCACTCACTTAAAAACCTAAGTACACCCACCAAGAGGAATGCAAAGGAATTGGCAATAAAGCGAAATGAACTCTTGATACAACAGCAAACGTTTCAGACTGTTAGAGATGTTCATTAGCCTCTTTGTGATTGTGGTTCTGTGGAGGTCTGCACAAGTGCGGAAGCATACGTGGATAAGTGCTTGAATACTAACCGGATCCCCGATAGCACAGCAGGATCCTAATTGGGCTATTAACCACCAACTCAGCAGTTCAAATCCACCAACTGCTTGGCAAGAGAAAGATGAGGCTCTCTGCTCCATTCAAGATTTACAGCATCAGAAACCCACAGGATCAGTTCTACACTGTCCTATAAGGTCCCTATGAGTCAGAATTGACTTGATGGTAGTGAGTGAGTAACTGTGAGGTTGGAGGTTTGAACCCCGAAGGAGGCTTCTCAGAAGGCAGGCCTGGTGGACTGCTCTGAAGGGTCCCAGCACTGAAAGCTCTGGAGGGTCCACGCAGGGTCACTCTGAGGCAGACAGAATCTCTTACTGGCAAGGAGTAACATATTCAATTCACTGGGGTTCCAGAATCATCAGTAAATCTGCTCCCACTAAAAACAAACACAAAAGCCCAAGGCACTTGCCAAGAGCACACCCAAGAGCTCCTCCCCGTTCCACCAAGGGACTTTCTCTCGCTGCTCTTTCAGCACTTCTGCCCCCAGGCCAGCACAACCGGAGTCACTTGTATCTTTCAATGGATGGATCTGAAGGAAATGACCACTGCGGGCAGGGAACAGGTTCCAGACCTTTGGACCCACCGGTGAAAGGGAGATGGGAAAAAAATACAACATCCAGAAAAGGAAGCAAATAATCCTGATTTATTACTTGTGTTACAATGAAGCTCTGGCAGGAAACAAGCCAGACATTAATCTGCCAGGCAGAAAAAAAAATGCAACCCCTCTGTTGGCTGTTAGGAAGCATTGGGCTGCTTTATACAGGGGGGTCTATCAAAGTCAATACATTTTACATGCTTGCAAATTCCCTCAAACCTGGAGATGCAATAACTACACAGGCATGAGAGACGGTGGAACTTTACCATGACGAAATCTGTGGCGCTTTGCGAAGTCTGTTTTCAGTTTTAATAGTAACTGGGTGCAAAATGGGATCGCTGTTATTTTACCCTAAGTGAGTACGTGTCTTTGAATGCGCAAATGCAATGACAGGGATCATCATGCCTTCTTTCAGAAATCAGTGGAGCGACACAAGAAGATGCTCTGAGGGGTAAATGCATCTGCAAAGATCTAGGATAATGTACCACACGTTACACATCCTACCCGACCTCCACCCTGGGAGCCGCCAACGCCCTTCACCAAAGATGTCGGGTGAGAACAGGTTGTCCCCTTTGTCATCTTTCCTGTGCAAGTGCATTGAACGCAGGCCTCAAGAGAGCAGCTATCTTCCGGGTAACGGAAGATGGCACTGGGGAGAAGTCAGGAGTGCTCCATTACTGGGAAGGAGCCGTGCTTGGAGAAAGCATATCTGCTCACTTACTTGGGTGGGGCTAGACGGTGGCTAAGGAGGCCTACTGGCGCTGTGAGTTAAGCATCCGGCTGCTAACCGCTAGGCGGGCGGTTCAAACACACCAGCCACTTCATGGGAGAAAGATGAGGCTGTATGCACCCAGAAAGATTTACAGTCTCAGAAGCCCCTAGGAGCAATTTTACTGCACTGGGGTGCCAACCTCAAAGTGCGCAGCTCGAATCCCCCTGAGGCTCCAGAGGGGAAAGATGAGGCTATTTATTTCTGCAAAAAATGTTCAGTCTTGGAAACCCAAAGGGGTGGTTTTCTCCCTCCTATAGGGTCACTATGAGTCAGAATGGACTTGATGATAATGGGTGGCTAATGACAAGACGCCCTGTTACTAAGACTTACCTCCCCTCTTCTACCCTCCGGGGCCTCTGCATGGCTCTTGTATGGTGGCTTCACCACAAGCTCCTGCTTTGGCTCTGATTCCCCACCTTCAGCGGGTGGCATGCCTACGTTCTCACAACCATGACCCACTGAGTTAGTTTATTGTGCCAACCTGGCTGATAAACACATGTGGGGTTAAATGAAGGGCAGAGAGGTAAATTGCTCAGTGAGCCTCGCCTTTCTAGTTCTCAGGTCTCTTGCTTTGTGATGGTCGGACCAGGGTGCAGCTGCCTTAGCAGTTCCCAGTTTCAGCTTGCAAGGCTGACTTCCTGCAAGACATCCCCGAGGAAAAGCCGCATGGACCTACCCGATGCAGCCCTTGGCGCTGGAGTACCTGTGTGGAGACCCCTGCCAGTGCTGAGATGTTTACACGCTCACTGACTCGGCTTTCCTCCTGCAGTCGGCATCATAGTGTGTGTTTTGTGAGATGGAGGAGGACTTTGTGGATTGGTGTCAGACATATGGGTTCATGTTGGACTTGTGGGCTTGGGCAGCACTGGGTTGGGATGTTTTCTTCATGCTCACTTGTCTTAACCTTTATCTAAAACTCTCTCTGATATACATGAGTTGCTGTGGATTTGTTTCTCTAAAGTACCCAGACTAACACACCCAGCTCCTCTCAGTCACCCTCAGAGCTCCCACCTGTCTGCCATCTTCAACCCTGTCCTCTGAGGGACCTCCTCTGGAGCATGCTGGTGATTTCGTGGTGGAAGTCTCGCCTCCTTCCCAGGAGATCCAGGTCCTTGGCTAATGTGCCCCCTGCAGTCATGCCCCACCTGTCTCAGTGGCTCCCCTAGTGTCTATATGCTGAGTAGATTTCAGTGGAGCTTCCAGACTAAGAAGGATGACGAAAGACCAGTGATCTACTTCTGAAAATCAGCCAATGGAAACGTCACGGATGGATGACCAGGGTCGCACGGCCAATCCACTGCGTGGATGGTCTGAACCGGGCAGGTTTTGTTTTCCCGGGCATAAGGCCACCGTGAGTGGGTTCACATGACTCAAAAGCAGCTAGCCCAAACTAACCCTTCTCCAGCGGGAGCTGCTGCTTCTCAGCAGACTCAGCCAGGGGCCCCCTGCTCCTTGTTGCTGCTCCAAAGGAATTGTTTTCCCACATTCACTCCTCTGCTCAAGTTCAAGATGTCTGCTGACCACCCTCTCCCATTCCCCTACCTGATTCACAAAGGTTAGGACTGCCTCCCCTGTACTCCAGGACCCCACATTCATCATTCCTAGGGCCTCACCATCCAAGATGACAAGTCATCGAACAGTCAGTCTTCCCTAGCTCCTCAGTCTTGAAACTGCTTTCCCCCCAGACTTTGACTATCCCCTTGTTAATGAAAGCCCGTTGTCTACCATCCAGGAGGCTTGGCGGTGTAGTAGGTAGCATGTTGGGCTCCTAACCACAAGGTCAGCCATTCAAATCCATAGTTGCTGCCTGGGAGAAAGATGCGGCCTTCCATTACTGTACAGATTTATAATCTTGGAAATCCACAGGACCTGTTCTATCCAGTCCTAGGGGGTCGTTACAAGTCTAATCAACTTGATGGCAGTGAGTTTTGTTTGTCTCATCTCAAGGAGCCCTAGTAGCATAATGGGTTATGCGTTGCACTCCTAATCATAAAGTCAGCAGTTCAAAACCACCAGCCACTCCGAGAAAGAAAGATGAGACTTTCTACTCTCATAAAGACTTACTCTCAGAAACCCAAGGACACAGATCTGCTCTGTCCTAGAGGGACTCTGTGAATCAGAATACACCTAATGTCAATGAGTTTGGTCTAAGGCCATGCCATGGCCCACCACCAACCTCTCCTGCTGCATCCTGGGACAACTTCAGTGCTATTAACATGGCTGCAAACACCTTAATGAAGGTATTTAGATTAGCTGGGTGGAAAGGCTGGTGATATTAGTGGCTTAAAGGATTTGTTTTATGAGAGCACATAAGAAAAATTTTTAAATGAAAATGTTTTCAATGCTATAGTTTTTAAAAATTATTGTTTTTTTAATGTAGCAGAGCAATTCCATTTATATGTTAATTTTTATTTTTAACAAGCCCTTTACCATCTGGTCCCCAGCTCATCTTCCACTCAACTTCCTCAACCGTGCAAGCTCTCCAGTCCCTTATGTCTGACTCTGTCGCCACATGCAGGCCACTCTTTCCTCCCGGGACCCATCAACTCCTGGGCTGTTGCTCACAGTGATCTCTCTCCTAAAACTCTTCATTGCCTTGTGTCTCTCTGAAAAGCCCTATCAACCATGACCTTCTATTTGGATGTTCTCCTTGACCTCTCAGGATCATTCATCTCCACTCAGCGTATTTCTGGAGGGCCCACTCTGTGGCAGGCCCCGTCTAGGATCTAAGGATTCATCAATAAATAGAGGCCATGAAAATCTTGCCCTCCTGGGACTTTATCTCCAGTGAGAGGAAAGAGACAATACACAAGAAAAGAAGGTAAAAAGAACAATAATGACAACAAACTATACTACTGAGAGCCTTAACAGGTTGCCAGTCCTGCATCATTCTCAGGAGCATTGCAAGGTCTAAGCCCATTGCGGTGGGGACCGGGCGATTCCATTCATTTTCTTTTCTTCTAAAAAAATCATTTTATTAGGGGCCCATACAACTCTTATCACAATACATACATACATCAATTGTATAATGCACACTTGCACATTAATTGCCCTCATCATTCTCAAAACATTTGCTCTCCACTTAAGGCCCTGTCATCAGCTCCTCATTTTTTCCCCTCCCTCCCCGCTCCTCCCTCCCTCATGAACCCTTGATAATGTATAAATTATTATTTTGTCATATCTTGCACCGTCCAACATCTCCCTTCACCCACTTTTCCAGGGAGGAGGTTATATGTAGATCCTTGTAATCAGCTCCCCCTTTTCGCCCCACTACCCCTCCAACCTCCCAGTATCGCCACTCCTAGCACTGGTCCTGAAGGGATCATCTGCCCTGGATTCCCTGTGTTTCCAGTTCCTATCTGTACCAGTGTCCACCCTCTGGTCTAGCCAGACTTGTAAGCATTCCCTTCATTTTCACGGACCCTCTCTCTATCCAACACGATGTGCTCTTCCAGTGAAGGGTTTTTCTTAATGGCATGTGAAAACAGAGCAAGCTGAAGTGTCACCCCCTCATTTCTAAAGCGGAGCTGCTCTTTATTCCAGTGTCCATTCCATATTCCTCACCAGCATGAAATCTGACTGTGTCCCTTCCCCTGTGTCCAATTTTCATTGTCCACCTTTTGCCTGGTCGCATGAGGTCGCTGAATAAAAAGAGTTTTGAATTGAACTGAATGCCTACAGCATGCTCCCGTTATACGGGTTTGGATACATTTTCTATTTCAAGTGACTGAGTGAAAGATGACCAACTTCAGTTACCGTGAGAGCTTAAACCCCACTGCTTGCAGCCCTTGTTATAAAACAAACAGTTAACAAGTAGCAGTCCTCAGTGCCGACATATTGAACCTTAAAGCTAAATTCTTGGCCTCCCCCAGCATATTGACAAGTGCCTAATAAAATGCAAAGGGGGTCCATTTCTTGTGCACAGCATGTTATTAATGCAAATGACCAGAACTTTCATGAAATGCATTATTCTTGAGTACAGTGATTCACTGCAGCTCTATGTTAATGCAAAACCACTGTCAGTTCATCTTAAATGGAGTCGGTGACAATATTTCAATTTTCCCCTGGTGTAAGCATGTCTGCAAATCTGTGTTTAGATTATATTTCCAGGCCAATCTGTGGCCACAATACTATATAAAATGCAGCAAATTTAAGAGAGTGGGAAGCAATTGATATATGTCATGTGTAAGTCTTAATAAAAATAAATTAGAAAGCTAGCAAGCCACCGACAACCACCTTTACACGGCCGACCCCCTCACAGAGTGAATTAAAGTGGCTCACAAATAGGAGAAAAGGAGAGTTTATCGCCCTAAATGAGAAGGTGCCAGGGAAGAGGATCACTATCTCTGTAATATGATTGCCGTCATTGGGCTGGGGAAGCAGTCACGACAGAGTGGGTGGGTAGTAGGGCCTCACCTGTCAAAATGACCTCTACAGGGAAGCCGTGGGGCAGGGTCCAGGAGGGTCCAATTCTATAAACGAAGGCAGGAACACAGGCCGAGAACAGTCCTTTAGTCATGATCAGAGCACTGAGTCTCCCTCTTAGAATGATGGCTCATAAAACGTAAGTGTGTGATGAATGTTTCCTCCGGTACACTGAATGGGACTATTTTTGGATTTGTTGTGTTTGTTTCTTTTTCAAAGCATTATGGACTTTGTGTTTGAGGTTTTTGTCAGAGCTGTGGAGTGATGCAGAAAGGTTCTTTGTGATAACAGGCCAACATCGACAGAGGAGGATTAGGTAACTGCTCAGCTACTGATCCAAAGAAGAGAGGTTCTGGTCTATTGTAGGCTCCTCAGAACCAAGGCCTGGAGATCTTCTGGAAAACCACAGCCATTGTCAACTCCAGGGTCACAGTCCTACTCTGAGGCCCGTGGGCTTGTCATGATTCAGAATCTACTCAATGGCAACTTGGTTTTGGTATACGTGGATGAGGAGTCCCTGGACAGGCACCAGCATTGAGAAGGAGGGCAAAATCAGCCGTCAGCAGGCAAGACTTCTGCAATCCATTAGTGATGTCTGCCTTGGAAGAGGGTTAACGGTACCACACATGTGTTTCTTGATTTCTCGCCTTCATTGTCCCATGAAACAGGCAGGGCGATGGTGGAGGGAATTGACTTCAAATGGAGCAAGAACAGAAAAGAAAGGAGAAACCGAGTGGAAAGAACGTATGCAGTTGCTTTGTTCAGCTGACCAGAGTCACCTGTAGATTCTCCTTCCTTGACTAAAATCTTTTCTTTAATTTTAGTATGACCCTGACAGCACAAGCTAGCTACATCTCAGGACATTAAAGGACAAATAAATGATATTGTACCTGATGGGCTTTAGAGAGAAAAACAGGATCCGCTCACAATGATTTCAGTCAGGAAGAGTTTCATCCTCTGTAGCAGAACTTGATGAGAGAACGAGTCCTGCACAGTGTCCCAAAGCCCAGAGGAGAGGTTCTTGAGAAGGGCTTGAATTAAGAGATGCTCAGCAAGATCTTTAACGAGGAAAAGCTTGTTGGGTGTGCACTCAGGGTACACACTAAGAATTTCAAGTTGGTGTTAGGGAGTCTGATTAATCTGAAGTCCACAAGAGACTGATGAGCCTGCGTAGGCAGTGGTATTGCACTGCTGCCACAAGGCATGTCCTGCTGTGACAGCAGCCTCAATGTCAGCAGCTAGCCTCGGTCCTCCATCTCCAATATGCAGGGAAACCTGAAATTGCTTGCCTTTTCTATCTGCCATGTGCGTGGGTGTCCAGAATACACAGCATTCAGGAAAGGACCATGTATCCCAGCCAGTGTCCACTTTTCCTCTTTTATCCAAAAGAGGGCATGAAAGAATTGTCTTTGGTTTATATTTACAGCACAAAATTATGTCATTCGCATATTCATCATACAATTGGGACTGAATACCAAGTTGGACTTACTGTTGATCTTTGCTAATAATTACTGAGTTTAAAATTGCTTTGGGTGGTGTAATTATTTTCATCCATTGTCCAGATATATGAAGACCCCATCCCATTATCCATCCACCTGTCACACTGACCTCTACTTTCCTTGAAAGTACAGATTAAGCCCTTCCCCTATCCCTTTCTTTTAATCACGTTACTCTTCCTAACAGAACGCTAAAATTAGGTGAGTTTCATTGCAATTGATCACTAAGGAATTGGTATTTAAAGTTATTATACCTATTATTCAAATTTTGCTTTTTGTGGATTTGATGTGATTGTTAGATGCCGTTAAGTCAATCTTGATTCATAGCAACACTATAATGTACAGCAGAACAAAACACTGCCTAGTCCAGCACCATCCTCACAGCAGTTGCCATGTTTAGGCAAATTGTTGCAGCCACGGTGTCAATCAGTCTTATTCAGAGTCTTTCTCCTGCCCAAAGCACACGACATCAAGTCTTGCCTCCCTTCTTTCCAAGGGTCACTATGGTTGTCCTTCTTGCAGATTTGTTCATTCTGGAAATCCAGGGTACATTTAATGTTCATTGCCAACATCATAACTCAAATGCATCAGTTCATCTTCAGTCGTTCTTATTCATGCTCCAGCTTTCGAATTCATATGAGACGATTAAAGTACCACAGCTTAGATCAGGTGTGACTTAGTATCTTTATTTTTAATGCTTTAAATAGATTTTCTACGGAAGATTTTTTTTTTTCAGTACAATATGTCTTTTGATTTCCTGACTCTTGCATCTATGGGCGCTAGTTGTAAATCCAAGTAAAATGAAAGCCTTGAAAACTTCAACATTTTACCTGTTTATCATGATGGATTTCATAGGATATAATTCTCAATTTAATTCTAGGCATATAAAGATTCCCTATCCAAAAAAAAAAATTCCCTATCCATCTGAATTGTTTAAAAATTAAAAACAGCATTTGTAATAGTTTTATCTGATCCTCCTCCACTAAACCGGAGTACCAACACCCCTCCCCCCCCACACACACACCCCAGAACTCCTGCACACCATCTACAGCTGGACCACTGTGCCACGCAAACAACAGTTACGACAAATGCTTAGGAGAAACAAAATCAACAACTGCAGATCACACAAATCCAATGGAATACCCAGAAAAAAAAGCCCTTAAACTTCCAGAAGGAAAATACAGGGTAATGATGTTTAGGGCCATACAAGAGATCCGGGGATCAATCCTGAAAACAAAGGAAGACATTGAGGTTGTAAGAATCTCACACCCAAAAGAAATCCAGAAACTAAGCAATGAGTTAGCAGAAATGAAGATCACAAGCCACAGATTGGAAGCAAAGGAAAACTGATTCAGTGAACTCAAAGACAACCACACCGAGTTCACCCAAGGTGAGAAACAATCAAACAAAGCAGCAAAAGAATCTAAAGAAAGCCTGAGGATGCATCTCATTGTGGAATACCAGAACAGGAAGAAACAAGCAAGTCAACAGATAAAATAATAAGGGAATCCATGGAAGAAAAATTTTCCAATATCACAAAGGATGAGATGTAAACCATCCAGGTAGCAGAGAGAACACCAAATACATTAAGCCTCTCCCTACTTTCCACCCCCACCCCCAAACACACAAGACATATAGTAATCACATTATCCATTTTCAAGAAAAAGGGGAGAATCCAGAGAACAGCTAAAGAGGGAAAAAATAAAGGTCACTTACAAAGGTAAACAGATAAGAATAAGCTCAGCCCTCTCTGGAGAAACCTTACAGGAAAGAGGAGAACGGAGCAAGGTATTCTGAAATTTGAAAGACAACAAAATTGCCAATCAAAAACCCTATACCCAGCAAAGATATCCATCAAATATGAAGGAGAAATAAACGTATTCCCAAAACAGAAAGTTTTAGAAAATTCTTAGAAACAAAACCAGCATTACCAAGAATATTATCCTTATCTTTATGGTCAGAAAATCAACAACTGCAGCGCTCGGACATGAGACCTTAGCAGGTGTGACACAACCCAGAAGTCAACCCACTGAAAATATGAAAGCAGTGTAATCATAGAGAGAGAAGACGTAAAGCCATCATTAACTTAGAAAATCCAGATCAAAAGTCAAATCTTGGAACACCGTTTGGACAATAGTAAATAATGTTACATCATTATAATAATGAAAATACTAGCTCTTGTTTTTAAAAAAAAATTAATGTATATATAATTTGGGAGGAAGTGAGGGACCAAAATGATCCGTTTTAAAAAGGTGAACACTGAGGTGGAAATCAGGAAAAGCTGATATATCAAGAAAGACCAGAAAATAGAGAAATATGAACAGAAATGGCAAACCAACTGTTTAGATGACTGTGGGGGAGGATTGATAAGGGTAGAAAGGGCTGTAATTGGGAAAGTTGGAGTGTTTTTTTAGTTAGATTTACATTGTTGTTTGCTTATTGATTTAACTATGCACCGAAGTATATCTTGGATAACAACAAATAATGCAATTCCCAAAAGAATACAGACCACACATATGGTGCAAATTAACAGTTGGGCTATTAACTGTAACATCAGCAGTTCAAGCCCACCAGCCACTCCGAGGGAGAAAGAGGAGGCTCCATAAAGATTGACAGCCGTGAAATTTCACTGAGGCTGTTCCACTTTGTCCTCCAGGGTCACTATGAGTTGGGACTGACTCAATGGCAGTGAGATTTTGTATTTCATCTACTGTCCTTGTTGTTAGGTGCTATGAAGTCTCTTCTGAGACACAGCAACCCCAGGTGACAGGCGAGAACTGCACTGTAGGCTGTTGTAGGCTGTCCTCTTTGTGGGAACATGTCACCAGGCCTTTCTCTCACAAAGCTGCCATGAGCGTTTGGACCGCTAGTCTTTTTATTGGCAACCAAGAGTTTAATCATCGCACCACTGCGGGAAATGAATCATGTGGCAGCACTGTTCAAAATGACAAATGAGTAATTTTCCTTTTTATTTAATCGATTTTGGATTTGAAAACAACCTTTTCAGTCACAGAAACATTTTTCTATGAAAATCCACTGATTATCAGTTAAGCTTAATGAAAGTGTCCCCTAAAACTTCTGGAACAAGAGAAACAAAAGGACTAGCTCCCCATGCATCTTCCATAATCAGCTAGACTACATCCTGGGAAAGTTCCCATTTGCAATTATCACTATAAATATAAAAATAGGACCAATAAGTCAAATCACAATTGTACGTGAGCTGTAGTGTTTTCTAAAATGTGGCAAATAAAAACCTGTAGTGGAGAGGCTAACCAGGTTCCTGGGTGGAAAACTCAATATTGTAAAGATGTAAACGCTCCTAAAATTAATTTATAGATTCAATGTAGACGGCAACAAAATCCCAATAGAATTTTCCTTGGAACCTGTCAGGTTGACGCCATAATCCACCTGGACAGGTAGATGTGTAAGATTAGTTAAGCAAATTCTGAAAGGGGAAATAAGAAGAGACTAGCTCTATTAGATAACAAAATATCCCATAAAATTCCAGTAATGTCTCTAATGCAGTATTATAACAGGAATAAACAAGAAGAAGGATGGAAGTGGGACAGAAAAGGAAGTACAAGCAACACATCCCCCAAACGGACAGATCTATGTGACAGATAAATAAGGAGATGCTAGGTTTATCTAATGGTGAAAGAAAGGAAAATTAACAGATGAGATTCTTGCTGCTTGATTTATTGAAAACATTGAGAAAACTATTAGCAATGACCAATGCCAAAAGAGGCCCCGTTCTCATGTGTTATGGGTGTGATTCATTTGTTTCAGCTCTTCTGCAGACAATTTGGAAGGAAAGCTACAGTTCAAAATGTGCTTAAACCTTGATCCAACAATTCTACTTCAAGAAATCTATCGTGGAGAGATATTCAGAGTGTGTGAAAAGATAAATGTGTAAAAGTTATTACTGCCAAAAACTGGGAATTAACTGTCTATCATTATAGGAATGGTGCTAAGCCATATAGCCATAAAAAGATAATGTGGCAGACCTATAGATACTGATATGGAGAGAGCTCCAAAGTATATAGAAAATGGAAAAGCCACGGTGCATGCAGAAAAATGTGCATAGGATAATACAAGTCATTTTAAAATGATATATATATATATATACATATATATGCACACACATATGTGTATAGTACAGGAAAAGACCTGCAAGAATATAAATAAAAGACAACAATTTTTATGATTATCTGTTATTTTCTTTCTCAAAGGGAGAATGGAAACAGGTTAGGATAAAGGCATAATGTTCCCTTTTAAAAATGCATTAATTTTAGCGTAAGTTTGAGATGTTTGCTTGAGGCATACAGTCTAGCGTCTCATTTGTAATTATACATATTTTATAATATGATAATAATTTAAACCAATACACAAAAGAAGAAAGGAGCTCTGGTGGCAGAGTGGTTACCCATGGAGCTGCTAACCCCAAGGACCCCAGATCGAAGCCACCAGGCTCTCTGCAGGAGAAAGAGGAGGCTGTCTCCCCCTGTAACAAGTCACAGTCTTGGAAAGCCACAGGGACAGCTCTGCTCTGTCTTAGAGTGTTGCCCTGCGTCAGCGTTCACTCTATGACCGTGAGAAGAAGCGAAGACAAAAGAAGAACCTGGGGCAAGCAGTGCTGTTGTTGTTGTTGTTATTGTTGTCATTAGGTGGCATCAAGGGGTCTGGCTCTGACTCATGGGACCCTCTGCACAACGGAATGAAACATGGCTGGAGCCCAGGGCAAACTGTATTTGCCCTCTGGTGTCAATCCATAAAGTACGAGTTCATCATTTCTTACTTAAGTTGGAAGGTTTTGCTTTTGCTTCCAACTGTCTTAAAAAAAAAAGAATAAATAAATAAAACAAGAAAAAGAGATCCCAGACAGAACTAAATTCAAACTGGAATGCTTCTTGGACATTTTTATCTTTTATTTTTCACTGCGATAGAAAAATTCTGAAAATACTGAGGACAGACGAAAGTGCACAAAAGGCCCAGTTGTGTCCTAACTCGTGAAGCCACAGATCCTCCAACCCTCCCTGCCACGAGTCAGGTTACCCCTCTCCATTTCCGTGTGGCTGAAATGGCCCCAAACCGAAAATCAAACGCATGACCATCGATCGAGTCAGTGCTGACTGACAGTGCCCCTGTAGGACAGGTTAGACCTGGCGCCATGACTTCCTGAACCTGACCTGTTTATGGACTTTTGCAGAGTACCTGGGGGTTTTGAATTGATAACCTTGTGGATCACAGCCCAACGAGTAACCACTGCCCCTATGTTTAGGCTCCTTTTTAGCATCAAAATGAAACAGACAGGGATTTCAGTGGGTTTCCAGGATAAGTCGAGAGAAAGCCCCCAAGCCAGCAGACAAACCGCCCTGCTCTGTGCGCTTGCTTGGCCTGTTTCACATTTTCTCACCAAGTCGTTCCAGACCAGGTTCTGCAGGCAAGCTGTCCTTCTTACTGCAAGCCAACATTTCCTTTTGCAGACCTATCAACCACTCTACAGAGTGCTAGATGTAATGATTACCAATCCCCACAAATTACTTTTTAATGTCTTTCCTCCTTTCGCTAATCAACACCTCACCATAAAAATACATAAATGTTGGGAATTCAAATTGAACAACAAGAATACATTGTCTGATGCCTAATGCACACAAAACTCAGAGTCATACATCGGGGAGGGAGCGGAGGGGAATAAGGGCTTACTCGCTCATAATGCTACTAAGGGAATAGTAAAGATAAATACGAAAACAATCTGCTACCTAAGTACCAGGTTGGGCGCTGAGTGCAGCTCAGGGGAAAGGGAGATTTCCAAACAGATGGACTGTGGACTTTGAAAACCCCGGTGACCCATGAAAGGCCCACATGACCACAGGCATGGGGGTGATTTGGTGGTGACGCTTGAGGGCTGTGAGAAAGGCAAAGGGAAGCAGTTACCGTTGCTGTTGGTCTGAATCATGGGGATGCTATGTGCAACAGACGGACCACTGCCTGCTCCTGCCGCATCCTCACAGTGTCCGCTAGGTCTCAGCCTCGTGGTGCAGCCTTTGAGTCCAAGGGAAGAGGCAGTAGAGAAAACTCGTAACCAGACTACCTATGAAAGGTGGAGGTGAAACCTGAACAAAAGCATCTCAGCGAATGTATCCACTCTGCTTTCGAAGTTCTTTTCTCACTTGACATTGATGTCTGCCTATATGAAATTAATAGTAATAACAAAGTTGCCACTGGGTCATTTCCTGTGCAAGACTCCCCACTGTGTGTTCGAGAGAGATCTTCAATGGCTGAGGTTTCTGACACAATTTGGGGGACTCTTCTTCCAAGGAGCCTCTGGCAGGACTCCATCTTTGGGGGAGCTGCCATATGCATTAACCACTTGTGCCACCCAGAGACTGGTCTATAGGATCTATGTACGAAGGGAGCTTCCCTGTATTTAATTCTGCCATAGGGACACTTTGAGTCAAATACCTGAGCACTGTTAATCCCAAATCATCTCCTTTCTTATCTGAACACAGAAATAAGATCACTGCCACACTGCCACAGCAGACACTGAGGGAGAGGGTGGCTTGTGCATGGAGCAGTGGATTATTTCCTGTGGCTCTTCTTGCCAAAGTCTCTAACTTCCACCAAACCATCTCTTCCTGCATGGGTCTGGTAAGAAGGTAGGGGATGATACTTAAAGGATTCACCTCTATGTAAATGGGAACAGTATTCCCTGGAATGTTCTGCTTCTAAAATGAGTCCTCTGAGAAGCAGGAAAGGGGATTTCATTTCTGGCAAGAGCCAGGAGTGGAGCACATTCTCTGGTCCCTTAGATCCCTGCACCGTGAACCTCCTGGATCCAGAAGGCAGCTGTGATGCCAAAGGAGCACCAGCACCAGCATCAAGAGCCAGAGCCTGAGACAGCACGGTGGACCTCCTAGCTCACAGAGCAAGTAAACCGGAGGACTTTGGCGCAGTAGACTGGCTTGTGGAATGGGATGCCTCTGGAGACTTAATTCTGCTTGCTGACATAAGGAACTTGAACTGAATGCCTTCCTGTTGAGGCTCACAGGGAGACCAGGCACTGGAGGACAGTATGCTGGGTTACCTAGAGAGTCCGTGAAAAGGTAGAGGGCCCTCAATGTGATGGGCTGGCCCAACAGCTACAACAATGGACCCACACATAGCAAACACAATGTGAGGATGGTGCGGGCCTGGCAGGTTCATTCTCTTGTGCATCCGAATGACACCTCCCAACCACAAAAGCAGGAACAAGCAATAGAGGAACTAAAACGGATCCATCATCATACCACGCAGATACGCATAGCCCTTCTTTCATGTTCACGGTTTCCTCCCTTTACACTATCGGTTTCCAGCATTTCTTTCGCGATGCCCACATCGACGTGAAGCTACGACTCCAGCTGTATCGACACACAGAAGGAGATCACGCCACGCAAAATGAAAAACGGGAAACCTGCACAGAAGCATGGAAACCACACTGAACAATGGCTGTAGATTCAGTCACTTGAGTTTTATCTCAACATGCAATGAAGGCAGAGAAGCGGAAAATACAATCAAAGCCTTCCTTGAGGAGATCTCCATCATCAGACCGTGCTGCACAATGGGTGCAACACCCATCCCAGTTAAACTAGCTTGACTGACATTCCACCGGCTCCTCTACAGTCGTGGGACGCGATACAGACATCGTTCTCTAAGTTTCTCATCTAAAGGTTCCGGTAGGCCAAACACAGAGTAAAAAGGGGAGAGGGGCAAGAATAAAGAAAGAAGATTCAATGTGGTGGAGAGCTGTAACTTAATTTGCTTCCCCCGACAGAGGCTGGCTTCCTGCTATTTCTTTTGCCTCATGAAGGATTCAGAATGTTTCTTTTTCATGGCAAGGAAGCAGCCTCCCCGACAAACTGCCTGATCCGTACTGTGTACTCGGAGGTCCCGGGGAACGAATCCCCATCAATCGTACAAATATTTCACTTCAGACCCAAGATGCTAGAAGGGAATTCCAGCTAATTTACCAGAGAGGGTTAAATCTTGGTGGCTTTTTGTTTGGATTTATTTTCCATTTAGGTCAATATTTAGTGCGGATGAGCAAGAACTTTCATTTTTTAAAAAAGACCACTGAGTATTTTCGATGGAAGGATGACGGATGTCCTGGTGAAGTTGAAGTACCTGGACCTCAAACAATCTAAGGACAAGGTTGACCCCCTCACAAGATAGCTTACAGTATACTTATCTCAGCTGGTCTCCTGGAGTTATAATGATTACTGTCAGCAGGGCTGCCCTTTCCTCTGACAGCACTGACACCGCTGAGTACAAATTAAAGCAAAATCGGATTTCTTCTTCCCTGAAAGGGTGGCAGAGGCGGGGGAGGGGCAGCGGCCTTGCGCCCATAGCTTTCTGCTCACTGTTTCTGGTTTGCCAAGGAAGCTCAGCAGACATCCGACACAGAGACGATGCCAGGGGAATGAGGAATAGAAGTTGTCGAATGAAGTCCAGAATTAGTTCCGGGGTTGTCCCCGGTGGCTGATCTTGACCACCCTCTGCAGCCGTTAGAAAGACAGGCCGAACCCCCAGTCCTGTCCAAAAGGGGTATCCTCACAGTTGCAACCATTTGAGCCCCAAACGTGTGGTTTCCTTACAAATCTTCGCATGAGTCTGCGTGCCCGTGTCTTCCAAAAGGACACGGCGTGGGTAGCACGCATTGCGGAAGGCTCTGTTGCAGGAATCCAAGGATTCCGTCTGGAGCAGCAGTGAAGCCGGTGGGCAGGTTTTAGGGTTTCGCTGCGGTGGAAACAATGCAGTGTTTCCATTAGGACTGAAAGCTGAACCTACAATGCGTTGCTAGTATTATTTCCTCTGTTCATACTTTTCTTTCTCTTCAGGGTAATTTACACTAAAAAGGAAAGTCAACCCCATACGTGACAAAAAGCCTTAATTGCACAGAGGTATGCTAATGTGGTAATGGCATATTATCAGATGTCATTGCTTTTACAAAATCTCCTACAAGATAGTCACTGGTATACTGTGAAATATTAATAATGAAAAACGAATCACACTTGTCAAAATAAATACACGTGTCTATTGTAATATCTTTGTTTCTTTACTCGCTCTTCTTCTCCTAAATGGCAGGTGTCAAAGTGGATCGCTTTGTTGCGATACATGTATCCAATTATGCATGTGCCTCACAAAAGACTGACAGCAGATTGAAGCGATTAAATGTGATGTAGGGGCAGGGGGGGAATCCCCGAGAATCATTGTCCAGGGAGAATCAGAGACAATTAATTGAGCCTCACTCTGGAAATATTCACCCAGGGATATGAACCCAAACCTTTCTCCATGGACACTCACACACAACTGAGAGCCTGGAATGTGAAGTCTTTCTACATTGGTGGCCATTCATCAATCAGGGGATCAATATTCCACAAGGGATTTCCTGTTACACAATCTATTGACAAGGTAGTGCAAGAGTTGGTGACTGGGATTCTAAGTCTCATTTTTTCTATTCTTTTGTCCTTCACGTAGCCGTTTCCCTCTGTTTCTCAGCTATCCCTGTCTCATTCATTCCCATGCTTAAGATGAACAGATAGCAATGGTCAAGTCTAGAAGGAGGCCGTTAATTGCCAAATGGACAACAGTGGCTCAAAGGTCAGCCTGGAGTGCACGTCTTGGGAAGCAGGGAGTTTTAACCCACCTCGTTTTCTGTTCCCAAAGTTTGATAAATTAACAAAAGGGATCAACCTCCCACGTCTCACTGAGAAAGGTGTGCAAGTCCATAAAACATTATGATTATGCTCCTTTCATCATTCACTCCTGTTTTCTATCCTGCTCCAAGGCTCTCTTCCCCTCCGAGGATCCTGTGCATCACCTACCCTTTGCCTGATGAGAACGGGATCGAGAGGCATAAGAAAGGAAGAGGGAGACCCGCCCTGGGCTGCAGCGCTGTGAAAATCATGAGCTGATTCAGGCGACGAGTGAGCTGTCAGGAGGAAAGTCGTCGGGGATCAAGGTCATGTGAAGGACTGAGGACGCCCAGTTCATCCCAGCACTGCCACGTCCAGCATGTCCACAACAGCAGCTGCCAGCAAGTTGACTGCAAGCTCCCAGTGACGTCCTGCACAGGACGACGCGCCCAAGGGTGTCATAAGCTTATTTTTCAGAAGTCAGTCTCCAGATCTTTTCTTCCAAAGATCACTCAAACCTCCAGCCTTTCTAATGGCAGCTGAGCGCATGGCCGTTGACACCTCGCAGGGCTCCTCAAACGTGTCCTGATGAAACTCATGGCTGCCATTCCCCCAGGGGAGGATGATGCTCCCACACGCCCAGAATGCTTGTGAGAACCTGGATCCAACCCCTGCTTTCAAATCAGACACAAAAGCACTTCTTCCTTTCCCTCTCACCACACGCGAGTGCTCTGATTTTAATCTGTAACCACACCAGGTGCGCCATGACTTCTTATGAGTGAAAAACAACACTTGCATTTCTGATTTTATGTTTTTAAATGCTGTCCAGACGGAAAGGTCTGAGAGTGAGACCTTAAAAGCACACGTCTTTTGAGAGTATTGCTTAGTTTGAAACTCTGCTTGTTTTTTTTTCTTTCCTGGCTGTTCCTTAAGGAAATTCTGCAGAAAAGATTTAATTAAAAAAAAGGATTAGCAAATATAACTGTCAATTGCCATCTAGAATTTCAACACCAGTACCCAATCTAGAGAGGCATGTCCTTCTAAGCTCATATTTTAGAACTCTGGTTGTGCAGTGGGTAAAACATTGGGCTGCCAACCATACGGCCGGCTGTTCAAAGCTACAAGAAGGATGAGACTCGGTGCTCCCAGAAATAGCTATGGTCGTGGAAACCCTCCGGAGCAATTCTACTTTGTTCTAGAGAGTCATCATGAGCCAGAATCAACAAGATGTCCATGGCTTTGCTTCATTTGTTTGTTGGGTTCATTTTACAATTTAGGGATACGTTCTATGCATAACCTCACTGGATAGACTCACCCAGACACCAGTGCAGCCAATTAATCATTAGCCATTTGACAGAAAGGAAGAGAGACCCAAGTGGGACTTGGGGAATCAGCTTCAAAGAATTATCTCCTTCCCATCCCATGTCCCCCAAATCTTGACTTCACTTCCTAATTCCTCGTCAAAAGGATTGCGATAGAGTATTAAGCCTTGGAAATGTCGCGTTTGCACACTATCGGCCTGGCAGTGTGACCTGAAGGTCAAGAACAGGGATGGGAGGAGTCTGCATATCACTCTATAAATCCTATTTCCCACTTTAGAACGTGTCCTTCTATAAGTAGGAGAGGCAAGCTCCTAATTCAAGGCTTCCAAGAGCCATCAATTCCAAGGCCACCTCCAAATCTCCTGTCAATGTTGCTAATAGAAAAGCTACACACGTGAGTGCCTTTGGTTCGGGTGTTCCTAATAGCACTATGATTCACAAGTCATTGATGACAATCATAGAGAGAAGGCAGAAAAATGGCCTATTAGGACCCCGTGGTGATCTCCCATAGAAACTGAGTCCTTTCCACAGGTACAGCAGGGCAGGGACCCACAAGTGCCACGCGAGGTGTCCCCAGCTATTGTTCTGTACTGACTGTAGCAGTGGCGGCATCCGGTCATCTGTCTGCTATGCCAGGACCGACAACTGGAAGGTCCCTCCTGAAACACAATGCTGTCAGTGACAGGATAACATTCATGTGTCTCTACCAGGAGGACAAGTTAATAAAACTCTTCTTCAGATTTACTCATCAACTACCAAGGACAACGAAGAAGGAACTGAGGATTTTTACTACCTCCTGTAGTCTGAACCTGGTGAGTCAGCATTCATTGATAGTGATGGGTGATTGGAAGGCGAAAGTTGGAAGCAAAGAAAGACCAGCAAATAAAAAATACAGCTTGGGTAATAAAAATGACCAAAGAGATTACATAATAGAATGTTGCCTGTTCAATAGAAATATGTTTTTACAATAGCAAAAATGGCAGCTATACATGTGAGTCTCACAGATAAAACATCCAAAAATCAAATAAACTACATTCATGGAAAGATAAGGGCTAAATGTTATCAGTCCACCCCAGGCCACAGGGAGCTGTGCAACAGACCATCAATTGCTCACATGCAAGTTCACGTTTAAGCTGAAGAAAACCAAAATAAGTCCACAAGAACCAAAGTATTTGACTTGAGTATATGCCAAGTGAAATTGGAGGCCTCCTCAAGAACGCGTGTAACAGGAATAATCAAAGGCGAGATGAGTGACACGATGCCACCAAGAGCATCATACGTGAAGAGAGCCAACGAGCACTTTAAAGAGACTAAGAAATAATCAAAATGGATATTCAGAGAGACTCACAAGGTTGCTCTTGATCACAAAGTGAAAAGAAAAATTGATGGACTGAAAGAACTAAACAGGTAAAAGTAAAATGTAATGAAATGTGCAAAGACCTAGAAGAAAATCACCCATGAGGAAGAACACACTTGGAATTTCTCAAGCTCAGAGAAATACCGAAAACATCCAAGTTTTGAATTGCAATGATGGTTTAAAATCAGGAAAGGTACGTGTAGGGCTGTATCCTCTCAGCATATTTATTCAATCGGTAGGCGGAGCAAATAATCCGAGAAGCTGGACTATGTGACGCATTAGGATTGGTGGGAGACACAATAACAATCTTCAACAGCAGGCGATACAACCTTGCTTGTGGAAAATAAAGAGGACTCGAAGCACTTACTGATGAAGGCCGTATTTTTCTCTTTTGGCTTTCTAACTCCTTGCACACTTTGTTAGAATATTTGGCTTTGTCTTCTCTAGCTGCCCTTTGAAAGATCCCATGCAATGCCTTGATTAACCCGTTCTTCCATTTGCTTTCGCTACTCTATGTTAAGCGCGAGTGCCAGAGTCTGTTCTGACATCCACTTTGATCTTTCCTTTCATTCCTATCCTTTTCATGCCCTTGCGCTATCTTCATCAATGAGGGTCTTGAAATCTTCCCACAGCCCATCAGGCCTTCTTGTCATCGGTGTTTAATGTGTCCATCTGTCCTTGAAATGTTCTCAAAATTCAGGTGAGATAGACTCAAGGTCCTATTTCGACTCTGCGGACTTGTTTTAATTTTCTTCAGCTTTATCCTGAGTTTACATAGGAGGGGCTGATGTTCTCTTCCAGCATCAGCCCCAGGTCTGACTTTAGCTGCTGACACTGAGCTTCTCCATGGTGTTTTCCTACATATGCAGTCAATTGGTGTGTTCCTAGGTGTGTTCCACCTAGGAAATTTGGAAGACAGCTACCTGGCCGACTGAATGCAAGAGATCCATAGCTGTGCCCTTTCCAAGGGAGGCTGAAGTTGTTCCTCAAAACTAGAATAAGACAAACACGTTGGCACATGTTCTCTTTGAGAGTTCTGATTATATAATCTTTTGGAGAATCTTCTAGGCTATGATTGATAAACATTGAATGATAGTAAAGTAGTCCATGGTAACGAAGTTCACAGAGTGAGGGAATTTGTTTTACTAAAACAAAATAAAACCCAGCAATTCCAGACACGTCCCTGGAAAGGACCAACAATGTGAACATTATATTTTAAATGTTCTGAAAACATGCCCTGTTTCCCAATCTTACTTTATTATCAAACTCATTTCCCCATTCTACCTATTAACCTCTTATCTCTTCATAACACGCCATTGTCACCTTTCAATTATAAAGCTAAGAGGAACACTCTGGTTTAAGTATTCCAACCTATTCTGCTATAGGATCATAACCTCTGTAATAGTCAATAAGAAAATCAGTCTTTGAGATCATAGCTTCTAAGCTCTTTTTAAAAAAATTCCTGTATGAAATGTCTTTAATCTTGAAGTTAATCTATTTTAGTAGTTCTAGCTCTGGAATAATTTTCAATCTCAAACATTGTGTGTCCTATATCTCTATGACTCAGTTTCCTATCTGTAAAATTAAGATACCCATATGAGATAGTTAAAGTTTATTGTGCCAACCTGGCTGAGAAACACATGTGGGGTTAATTGAAGAGCGGAGTAATAAATGGCTCAGTGATCCTCACCTTTCAAGTTCTTGGGTCTCTTGCTTTCTGATGGTCAGACCAAGATGCAGCTGCCTTAGCAGTTCCCTGCTTTAGCTGGTAAGGCTCACTTCCTGCAAAACATCCCTGAGGAGAAGTCATATAGACCTACCCTGAAGCAGCCCTGGGTGCTGGAGCAGCCATGATGTGGAGACCCCTGCCAGTGCTGAGATGCTTATACGCTCACTGATTCTGCTTTCCTCCTGCAGTCGACATCATTGTGTGTGTTTTGTGAGATCGAGGAGGACTTTGTGGATTGGTGTTGGACATATGGGCTAATGTTGCATTTGTGGGCATGGGCAGCACTGGGTTGGGGTGTTTTCTTGACGTGCACTTACCTTTATATAAAACTCTCTCTTATATATATGGGTTTCTGTGGATTTGTTTCTCTAATGTACCCAGACTAACTAATACACCTACCTCATAGGATTGTGGAAGGATCATATGAGTTAATCCATAAAGGGGTTTAACACTACAAAGTCTCTGAAACACTCAATTAATGATGTCATTAGCTGCCAGAGTCAATTCCTTACTCAATGGAACCCAATGCAAATTGAGATTTGTCTGTTGAGGTTCATACAGTTCTCATTGTCTGGTCTTCAGAGAAAATTGCCAGGCCTTCCTTCCTGCTCTTAGTCTGAAAGTCCCGCTGAATCCTTTTCAACATCAGAGGAGCAGACAACCCTGACAGCTTGTTGCTGTGCCTGAGGTGCACTGGGGGGAAATCAAACTGAGGTCTTCCACAGGGAAGGTGAGAATCAACAAATGTTGCCTATTATGAAGACATTCCCAAGGAAGCATAGATCAAACCTCACAAAACAAAGTCAATCCTCATTCACCATCAGTCTAATACGCACCTTCATTCCAAGTGCTCCATCAATGTCTCTTCCATTCACGTCCTGACTTGCAAGTGGAAGACACCCATGGTAGCTCACTCTCAACTGACTGGCTAGCCCTTCGTTGGTTTAGTGCTGCTCATACGATGTCTATTCGTCAATCATTGTTACGTACATCGTTGGGCAAAAACTGTGCTAGGTCCTTTGAATAAGTACCGTTTTCACTTTCTCGTTAATGTTTTCTACACTTCATGATAGGTAGTGTCGATTACTCGGTAACTAAATCAGACATTATCTTGCTGGAAAAAATGAACAAGACACAATTCTGCTTAAGTGTGGTCTTTCATCTTAAGCACTACTAGTTAGGGGGGCTCTAAGAAGCGACTTCGTCTGCAGTCACAAGAAGCGCTTTGAAATAAGACTGCTCCCCAAACTCTCTTATCACCACCCTCTGTTTCACAATCATCGTGAAACATACAGGATGTCCCCAGCACCTGAGAGGGCCCAGGGATGGCGTCCTGTGGCAGCATCCAGTATGCATGTATGTTCAAGCAGTATTGCTTCTGGAGGGTCCAGGGGATGCCTTTGATCAGGGTGGCAGGGACTAGCCTTGAACAACTGTAGACATCCCCTTTCACTTTCTGTGAGAAGCCTATGCTTGCCCTTTTAAAAGATCTTTTATCTTGAAATAATTTCAAACTCTTTAAAAATATGCATAAGAAGGCAGGACTCCTATCTACCCTTTATGCAGACTCACCCTTTGCTAACCTTTCTCTGTCTTTCCGACTCCATGTTCTCACGCCTCTCACACCTTCACTTTCTCTTTCCTGAGCCATTTGAAATGAAAAATGATAAAAAATGTTGCCAATTGGACTCTGACTCATTTAGACATGTGACGCTTTGGGCGTTTCTTCAGTGTGTTGCGTGAGGAATAATCTAATTTTACCTCATTCAAATGGCTGTCCTGTTGTCCCAGTACCATTTATTACTAACAGAACGCCTTTGTTGCAGTGTTTTGAGGTAACAGTTTCACGTTGACATGTTTTATCCATTCAGTTCATTCGGAGTTTGCAGTGGGTTTGGTTTCAGGCAGGTGGTTGCTATGTTGTAGGATTTGACTTCTAACTTTAAAACACCATTCATCTTTCTCATACTTCATGCTTTCTATCTTGAAATTTACTTTTCTGTGAGTCATCATTGACTCAATGGCACCTAGCAACTACTTTTTCTGAAAATAGACATCATGTTCGCACTTTCATGATTTCAAATACCACATTCACTGCACTCTAGGATGAACACTATTTTGATCACCAGCACACTGTTGTTCCAAGACGGGGCAATGAAAAGTACTGTCATGAGTTAGATATATACCTGGAGAGTTTGCTACCTCTTCATGGCAACTCTGGAGAATTAAGCAGATATTGCAATTAATAAAGGACATAAAAACTCTTTATCCTTGTGGTGGTGGTGGTGATAATTATGTACTGCAAGAGCTGATGGTGCTACCTATCCTGATTAGTACAGTCACTTTAAATGTCTTTGGGTTGAAATTTATTTTTCCATCCATTTGATTAAGATTCGAATTGTTGACAAGCTTAAAGATGTTATAAGAGAATGATGTATGTTTACACATTCCTATTTCAAGAAGGGAGCAGTCTAAAATCAAAGATTACTGAAGTTTTCCATTTTGAAGGGATATCAATGAGGGGGCTCTGAAAGGATCCTGGAAAAATTCTGTCCTCTTCTAATTCCATGTTTCCACGAACAGTTGAATCCCTTGTCATCTAAAACAAGGTGAAGTGGCTTGTCCAAAGTCACATGGCTGGTTAGCACAAAAGCTTTCCTCTCCTGCAGGTCACCGCTAGTCGAGTGCTCTTTCACACTTACATATGAAATCTTCCTCAGTGTGCACAGGAGTGCCTCTTTAAAGATGCAAACGTTTTGGCAAACAGAAAAGGTGTGTGCCAAAACATAGCTAGGTGACAAGAAAGGCATAATTTTCATGCTACTTTCCAGAGGCCATGTAAGGGAGAAGGGAGACATTAAAGTGCACCAATCCAGTCTTTAGGAAGCAATGAAATAAAAAGTGGGAAGTGCACGTCAGAGGGTGAGAGTGAAAGCAGATGTCAGCAGCTGAAAGCGAAATTTCTGAATACCCATTATCATGAGAACGCAACACACAGGAGACAAGAGGTCGCTGGTGGTCTTGATCAGGTGGGTTTGTGGTTCTCATGGAGCTACAAGACTGTGGTGGCCACCAGTTCCCTGGCTGACCAAGGAGACTCCTCGCTGACTACAGTCGGAGGATGGAAGGCCCAGAGCAGCACCAAGCAGGTTCCTGAAATGCTGAGGATGTATTTGAGGACTCAAATGTGTTTGGACTTCGTTTTAGGTATATATGTTTGGAAAACAAAAACCACCAGCAAGGCAGAAAATCTGACGTAAAAGCTGCGGTGGGTCTGGGGGTGGGGGAGTCTATCCTGTGAGCTGGACTGGCTGCTTCCTCCTGAAACTCACATCCGAGCAGCAGCTGCAGCAAAGGCAGAGGCTGGTCAGAAGCAAGAACCCCAGGCTCTGGAAATGCTCCACCAGCTCAACTGCATTGTCCAAAGAAGCGACATTACAGATCTTGATTAAAAAAAAAGACCGCCACCGCAGCAAAGGAGAATTTAAATTCTTCCAAGTCGTTGTCATTATTCAAGGACTCCTTGATTCTGTCTCCCAGTCCCAAAGCTGGTAAACCCCAGAGAGAGCTCTTAGTATAGAGAGAATATCTCAGACTACTTATAAGGTAAAATCAGACTTTGAAAGAAAGCAATGTAATGATGGCGCATCTGTGTGAGAAAAGGGAATGAGCCATCGAGTGCTCTCTCTATTTTTAAGAGAGAAAATTCTAAGCGTGGAAGACCCCACACCACCCCCCACAGGCCCGGAGGAAAACAAAGACTGCTCCTCGCATGGCATTTTCTGGACGGCACTGCAGAATTCAATTATTTTTCTTAAAGTCCAGAACAGGATTCTTTTATCCCACAGGAAAAGGTTCCCTAAGCACAAGAAATGGCAACTATAATAACAACAACAACAACAAAAAGGGAAGCAGGTTCCTTTTAGAGTCCTGCGAGTCAGGGGAGTTTCTTTACAACAGGTCGTCTTCAACTTACAGACAACACAATCCAGATCCCAGACTGCACTATTTCTTCTTCTTAATATCTTATCCTATGTACATCACGCATGTGTCAGTGTGTAACTGGCTGATGTGCTCCTTCTCAGATGTTCACAAACGGATGGGCGGAGACAAGATGGATACAGATAAAGCTGCTAAAAGGCAAGCCTAAAGAAAATTAAAAATGGAGAGGGAGTCGACATACATTAGAAATGACTTACATCTGAGTTGTTAGAATGGAGCCCATCATAACTCAAGAACTATCGACCTGTGTGACGTTCTCTCCTGCAGCTTGCAGGCTATGGCCAGTTCTATCCAAGAACAGTTGTGTCGTGAGGCTTCAAAGGCGATTGCTCCTCTTCCCCAGCCCACTAGAAATGAGGGTAGAGCTCACCATGGGCTAATAAGGATGCCCTGGATTCCTGATCTCATGGGCAAAAGGCTCCCCAATTAACAGGCCCACAGGAAACCACAAAGCGGTTTCCTAGCAAACTAGCAAAGAAGCCGGGCAATTGGAAAATGCCTGGGCAGATGCATGGAATATCAGTACATGGGGGGAAAGGAGCTACATTTTAAGATAGTACTTGTGCATCTTTGCAAGCACCTCATATTTTACCCCCAGAGAAATAATTTGAGTTGAACAATTTCATACACAGAGTATGTACGTAATTCCATAGAATCCATTTTTCCAGATCCTTTTGCCTAATTACAAATCTTTGAACCAGACAACTGTACGTGAACGAATAATGCCTGGCTGCACAAAGCCTAGCTACAGCATCATTAAGAGCCCTGTCTGATGGAGCCCTGGGTGACATGCATATGGATGGGCGAAGCCTTCACATGGACACCCTTTATGTTTGTGACGTGTGCAGTGGACAGGCTCAATCCCAATGCCCTAAATGTCTGTGGCTTCCACGTTGTAAATGAGACAATCAAATGAAACTGTATTTAAAAATAATAATAATAATGCAACCATGCTTGAGCTCATTTTCTGGTTTGCATTTTCTGAGTAGATGTCAACTCGATTTAACTACCTCTGAGAATATTTATCTCAGAAAATGCCAGAACTGCATTTTAGTGGATAGATGGATTTTAAACACGCTCCATAATTTGTGCAACTTGCATCTCATTTTCTAAGGCTAAATCAAGACCATAAAGCATCGGCATCTCGGGATGCCACAAAGGGAGGATTTGTAGCTTGAGGAGAGGAGTCTGATTGGGGTGTGTTTAAATATGGGCATGGCGTTCATGAACCAGAAGGCCCTGCTTAGTCTCTTAGGCTAGCAACTAGAAGGGGCTGGAATTGGGCACGCAACGGAGGCAAGTCTAGTGGATGCAAGGAGATGACAGGCAGCAGAGGCATCCAGGATGGTGGCTGGCACCAAGTGAATACAGAGTCAAGGCATTGACGGAATAGAGTGACAACATTCAGCAACGCATTCAATGAGAAAAAGTGTGACGAGTCAAAAACTGTGAGAAATGAACACGGATCTGCTGCCTGGAGAAGACTACACCGTGAGAAAGGCAAGGAGGTGTCACAAACCCACAGATAAGGAAGGGAGACCATCGAGATCTCAGAGAAGAGGACCCTTGGGAGGCCACTCAGTCAGTCAGGCCCAAGGTCTCAACCTGACCGCTCCCTGGTCTCAACTGCACCAGCCTGCTAGATCTCTCCCATGCAGTGAGCTTTAACTCCACAGCATTACGGGGAAGTTCAGGGGAAGTAATAGGGAATACCACAGCAGATCTCTTGCTCTCCTTCCATACCTCTCTGGTTTTGCTAGATTCATAGTAGAATAGCCATTGTTAGAAAATGCACATAATGGACCTGGTACAATGATTAAGTGCTCAGCTGTTAATTAGAAGGTTGGTAGTTCAAATCCACTTCCCTGGGAGAGAAGGCTGGTGATCTATAAAGACTGACAGCCTAGCAAACCCTATGGGGCAGCTCTCTCCAATCCTATGTGGTCACCACAAGTCAGAATGAACTCAATGGCACCCAGCACAATGGTTTCAACAGCCACTTTATGCAAATGCACACAAACATGCATATTTATGTATGTGTATATATGTATGTATGCACATATAAACATAAATATACAACAAAACACACACACCTCATTTATGAACTCTGAAGCAATAGATCTTATGATGAGCTTCAAGTGCTTTTAATGCAACTGCAAAAAAGACACGTAACTAGAAAGTTAGCACACTTTATATATTTGTACTTAAGGAGAAAAGTGAAAATAAATTGAGATGTTCTTTTGTCTCCTTCCTTTTTGTGTCCCTCATGTCGGCCTCTAACGATGCAGTGACAAAATGCTTATCACTTATTTTTTGAAACAGCAATAAGTTTTAAATGGCAAAATCGATGAGAAGATGAACTATTTGTCTATTAAATAGCAAATGTACCCACTCTTCATTTCCAGAATCTGGGGGTCAGAGGATAGTGGCTGGGAGAGGGGGCGGTTTGGAGGGGACTGGGCTGTGGGTCCCCTATCCCTGCTTAGACTTTGGCCTTGGTGGTCCCTGGGGAGGTATTGAATCGCTCTAATCACTACCTCCCTTGCCCATCAAGTGACAAAACTAAAGAATCGCTCGTGTTCCCCACAGCTTCCCGATTCTCTGATGTCTCTCTCTAAGTTGAAGCTGTTCTTTCTGTAGAAACTGAACACTAGCAAGACAAGCACGTCTCCGAGGGGAAATCATATTGTTCGAGGTTCAGCCCTGGAGAAAGTTGCCATGCAGAACGCTCAGGATTGCTTGTAGTTTCAGTGGAGGCATGGCTTTCTGGGTCCACCATGCGAGCGTCACTGTGCTCACTGCTACTTTGTCATCAAAGAGCCTTCATTACTTCTCCTTATTCTGAAACGAAAAGAACGGTGGCTTTTCTAAATTTGATTTGGGGCTAAAATCTCCTTGCCAATTCCTTTGGACAATAAATCCTGAAGAGTGGTATTTTATATCACCCAGACAAATGTTTCTTTCACGAAAATGGGTGGGGATGGATGAATTTTGAAATGTCATAATTTCAGCTACCATTTATTCTACTCTATTACAAATTCAATAACCTTGAACCAGAGTTAATAGAAATTCATGATACGTAATAAAAATCAAACTGGCCTCAATTTCCCATGGTCTCAAATACTGCTGATATGTTACCAGCTCCTAAATCTCTCTCCCTGGATTAGACTGATCTTCTGCACAGAGCTATTTCTACTTCATGTCCTACCAAGACCTCAAAGAGAAGACACTGGAACTGTAGCATCCGCTCCCTTCTCTCTGCTTCGTCACTGCATCTTTAGTGGCCAACGTGAGGGACACAAAAAGGAAGGAGACAAAAGGAACACCTCAGCAGGACTGGCAGCTGCTCGTGTTCTGCGTAAGTGAATGCTCTCCCATCCAGCCTACTGTCTGAGCTTCAGCTGCTCTTCCTTGACCTCAATTATTGCTGAATCAGCCTCTTCCATTTCATCAGCTACACCCCAATCATTCCCATCAAATTGTAGCATCTTGATCCAATGATTTAAAATGCAAATCAGATTATATCATTTTCCTGTTTAAAATGTGTCCATGCCTTTAGGAGCTCTGGTGGTGTAGCGGGTTCCACCATGGGCTGCGAACCAGAAGGTCATCAGATCAAGACCCCTCAGGGGGAGACAGATGAGGCTTTCTACTCCGATGAAGACTTATCGTCTCAGACACCCACAGGAGCAGTCCTACTCGGTCTTACGGGGGAGCTGTGAGGTGGAATCGATGCAACGGCAGTGAGTGAGAGTACAGGGTCCAACCTAAACTCTCTAGCATTATATATGGTTCAGAATCTGAGCTCTGTCTCATACCCCACCCCATCTTGAGCCAACCCCTCTTCTTTCCACCATGCTTTTGTTACTTGCCCCTTGTGTCGGCTTTGGCTCATAATGACAGTATGTGTCATAAAATGAAACATTGTCTGATTACCCACCATCTTCACACTCATGGCTATGTTTGAGTCTATTGTTACAGCTATGATTTCAATCCATCTTATTAAAGATTTATCTCGTTTTCGCCAACCCTCTACCGCCGAACCATCTGACCCTCTATTTAGAATACTGTTCCTTTCTGGTGAGTCGACTTTCCTAATGACTCTTCCCAAGTAAGCAAGGTGAAAGTACACCCTCTCGGCTTCACAGGAGGGTTCTCGTTCTTTTTCATCTCTGACTCATTTCCCATCTTTCTGGCTGCCACAGCTTCTGATCATCCTATGCTCTTTGACGTTCCCCCATAGGGACCCGCTTGTTTCCCTCCAAGTCTTTATGCACTATCCCTCCTCCCTAGAGAAACATCTCTCACTCCCTTCTTTGCTGGCAGACTCCACTCCTCCTTGACACTCCCCTCAGCCTCTCGAAGAAGCCTTTCCTCACTGCCCATGCCTTCTGACGGCATAAACTCCCTTCCACCAGTCTTCACCACGGGGCATTTTAACAGCAAAATCTGGGTTATGTGTCTTGAATAATGTCTTGCATGTAACAAATGCCCAAGAAACTGGTTACAAATAAGCAAGTCGGTCTATGCGCAAATAGGGCATCCTTCTCAAGGCTCCTTTGCATTTCCACATTTGTTCATTTATTGTGTATTTCTTGGACAGTCCGGGTATGACGCAGGGTTCCCAGCCTGGTGATCATCAGGGCCTCTTTCTCTGTCTAATAAGAAAGACCTGGATATTTCCACCCAAACAAGGGGTCGCTGAAAACCCCGTGGAGCACCGCGCCACACGGACACACAGGGGGTTGCCGGAATCAGAATCAAGTGGGTGGCAACTTTTGTTTGTTTCTTTGTTTTCCCCCATTCGCAAAAGGACCTAGTTCTAGACAACAAACCACAAGGGAACATGCAAGGTAGGTTCATGGCCTTGCCATGAGAAATATCATTTAAGATATGGCACAGCACATGCACAGAGAGAGAGCTAGCTCAGGTCAGGCTGGGGCTGTCGCGGAAGGCTTCTTGCCCAGCTGGCAGGATCCTAGGTGACTGCCTTTCTCCTTTGTCCTTTCATGATGTGACTTTATCTTTCATTCACTCTGCACCCATCATTGTGACAAAGCTAATAAGGCTCATTTTAAGCATTCACACTCTCCTTCATCCCGTGTAAATTGTCTAGGAAAATAAAATTTCCAGTCTTCCCTTTCGGATATTGATGAAAATACCAAGATTCTTCACACCGAAAGCCAGCTCAACGTGTGACAAGGTGGCCTCATCAGGAGCGTACAGGACATCCGGAGGATGTAATAGTTTTCACAAAGGTGTCCACCGAAAACCTCATTTCATGAGCAATGAGTCGCCACTATAACCAGTCTTTCTGGGGGTCACAGAGGCAGCATCCCCAGATGTTTGGTTTGGTGCTACTGCACAATATTCTCCTCAACCACAGCTGGTGATGAGAATAAAGGCACCAACCCAACTTCTAAAGAGGAGCAGCATATGGAGAACGTTAAATGGAACATAAACATTGCTGGTCAGAATCCAGCAGAGGTCATCTAGGACACATCCTCTTTCGTGAAGGGACGTCTACAATATGCACGGCCATGGTTTCCACTGTTCGCACAGCTAACACTTAATGGAATGTTTGTATGGAAGAAAAGTAATCCTATTTCCTATCAAAGTTTTGTAACGATTAGATATGTATAAAGAGGTGGGCACCCTTGGTCAATACCTTTTAACTGGTAGTTAAACATATACATTCCTGACAATTTCTTGATTGAGCTGCCTTGTAAGTAGGGTTCCAGACCAATGATATTTAGCTACTTTTGGTATTCTCTTACTGACTTGCTGTGTTAGTCTGGGTGGACTAGAGAAATAAATCCAGTGACATTCACATGTGTATAAGAGAGAGCTTTATCATCAAGAACAATTGCATATTGAGAAAACATCCCAGCCCAGTGCAGATCAAGTTCATAAGTCTGATATTAGCCCATATGTCTGAAACCAATCTATAAATTCATCTTCAGACTCACACAAAACATGCAATGATGTCGAATATAGGAAGATCACAGGCCAGTGGTAGATCCAGTGGTGGTGGAAGCCCTAGTGTGGGTCTCCACGTGGCTCCTCCAGCTCCAGGGCTCTGCCTGCCATCAGGTGGCTCCATGTGACTTATCAACAGAAATGTGAAGCAGAGAGAGTGTGTCTCCCACCTCTAGGGAGGAAAATAGGAGTTACCAGAATCCTCAGGAGAAGGCCATGCCCACACAGAGGCATCATCGTCTATGACCTGATTGACAGGTAGACTCCACCCCTTCGCTCAAGTTGACAGGAGATTATATAACTGCCACACTTGCAGATGACTCAAAAGGATAAAAACGCAAATGCATTTGTTCCACCTGAACACATAAAGGGTTGAGATAAAGGGTCTCCAACTCTAACGATCCAATATTGAGTCCATGGCTTAAGCACCTGCCTACACTGAAGCTCCCTGATCCATGCAGTTTACCTTTACACTGCATCTCAGTGCTCTTGTCAGGACAACAGGGAGATGACACTTCCTTCACAAGGCGGTGGTTACCATGAGAGAGCTCATCCACACGAATCCACGGACATAGAACCTGGCATGTGGATAGCAAGCATTGCCAATGATCCTAGTGTCCTGCAAAGCAATGACAACCAAAGGGTCCATTTGGCCTGTAGCTGCGTTGCCACAAACTCAAACTGTTTGATGATTGGGATGTTTCCCACAAAACCCTGAGGTTTTCATTCATCATGAAAATAAGTGCGAAGCTCTGACAACATCTTTTCTGTTTAATATGTACAATTGTCGGTGAGAGGTGAGGAGCATCCCCTCGGCCCTTGGATGAGACACAGGCGCCTTTGCCCCAGAGATGACTCACTCTTTGGCTCCCTCACTCCTGGGCGCCTTGTACACCTCTGAGCTTATACTCCCACCTGCCAAAACTCAGGAGCAAGATTGCAAGTTCCCCAATAAACCTCACCACCATTGAATTGATGCTGACTAAAGGACATGGTACAACTGCCTCTGGGTTGCCAAGACTTCAAAACATGGTTGGAGTAGAGAGCCTCATCTTTCTCCCATGGCGTAACTGGTGGTTTCAAACTGCTGACCTTGTGGTGAGCAGCCCAACTTGAAACCACTCTACCACCAGGGCTCCTCAGATGATAAGCAGTATATCAAAAGGAAACAACCTGCTCTTTCTCTTTCACCAGAGAGCACACATGTTTAATTTGTAGCAAATTTATAAATATAGCTTCCTATAGAAAATGTCTATGATACTAACCCAGAGAGCTCAGTGTTATTGCCTTAAATGAAGGAGAGGATGCTGGCCTTTACGTTTTACAAAGACGTTGTATGAATTTCAGAACAGTGAAATTTCTTAAAACCCATTTCTAATAGGCCAGCAATGTTTACCAATCCCCGCCCAGGGGAGCTGGCCTTTGTGCCATTCCTCAGAGGGCAGATGTTAGGCCCTGCCACTGCATCTGGGGACTGTTGTCCTCCCGCGCACATACCATCAGCCCGCTGGTGACATTTCTTCAAATCAGTGAGGCGTCCTGTTGTGCGTGAGTGCCCAGCCTGGCAGCCCCACGGAGCCTCTGATTACAACATCCTTTCACTTGTAAGCCTGGACACCATGTTCCCCGTCCCAAGAAGGAGGCTTCCCGCATGGTCTCTGATGTTCGGTTTTGTTGTGTCTTTTCACTGAGCACAAAAACCTGCCTGCAAGTGTCCTGACCCCTGTCTCTCTGTAGATCAAAATGCAACCAGCATGTGGCAGCCACTGACTCAGAAGCCAAGGTCAGCCAGGGACTCTCATTCTGACCCTGGTCCCTAGTCATTGTTTGCCATGAGCTAATCAAAGGGCCTCCAGGAGTCCCGTATTTCCTGGGATAATCTGGAGAATTATTGGGTTAAAAGTGAGTGGATCACATCCAAGCATACATATACATGCACATCCAATGATTCCGAAATAAATAAATACACTACAAAAACCACACTGAACTAGAATCCACTTGAATGAAAGAATGTCACACAAAGGAATCCTGTAAAAATGAATGTCTTCACTCAAGGGAAGCATTGAACCATGCTGGCTACAAAAGAAAAGTAC
>NW_022107431.1:20964827-20967377 GCF_000313985.2 Echinops telfairi
TGAGTGGAACATCTTTACCCATTCACCCCTGTTTCCTTTTCAGATATAATCCCCTGCCAACTCCCTGAGACCTGTGGTGATATTCAAATCCATTCCAACTCACGGAGATCCTCCCCTGTGACCAGGTGGAACTGCCCTGGCTGTCATTCTTGCAGAGTATTGCCAGGTCTTTCCCTTGCAGGACCTCGGGGTGTGTTCAGACCACCAACATCTCTGTCAGCAGCCAAACCCTTCTAGGAAGCCTTCACCTCAAACTGCAGGCATTCCCAGGCTCCTTGTTAAAGTGCTACATTCAGAGATGGGCTCCTAAACAGGAGGTTCAAAACCACCAGCTGCTCTGCAGAATGAGGATGAGGCTTTCTGCTCCCACAAAGAGTTATCGCCCCAGAAGCCCAGAGGGTCAGCTCTACTCTGTCCCAGACGGTCTATAAGAGCCCGAAATGGCTCGGTCGCAATGAGTTGCCTCCTCCAATTGTGTTCTTTAAAAAATGTTTTACAAAGCCAAAACATTTTCTAATTCGAGCTGCGTGTCAGGAACAAATAGCATGTAAGCTTGGTGTCTACCCTTTAGAGCCAGGAAGAAATATTGTTTATAATTTCACGGAAGGTAAAACATTTCACCAAGGGCAAACATTCATCACAAAATGAATCAACATCCAGTCACCTTTCTCCCCATTCGCATGCAAATAGCGCCCCTGTGTCCCTTCCAGCCATTATCTGTGACATTTAAACGCAGCTACCTTGGACCTAAAGCACTCATTAACCCCAGGCAAGAGAGGAGTGCAAACAAATCTTTGATAATGTTTCAGGAGACCTCACAATTTCTTTTCTTTCCTTTGAGCAAAACCTTCCTTAAAAATATATACCAAATGCCATGTCACCAAGGGCACTTTCCTCAAGCAAGTAAAATGGCTTCTTCCTGGTAAATCAAGGCCAAGTCTAAGGAACTGGGGAAGATTTCCTAGTTGGAAACTTCATTCTTCTTCCTTCCAATGTTAACAGAAGGTAAAGGAAGTAAAATTCCAAACAGAGGGCTAGCCGGCTTTTTACTACACTGACATCCAGGGGAGAATGAAGCAACTCTGAAATACCAAAACCATGCCAAACTCATGGCCATCGAGTCCATACCTCTTCAGACTCATGAAACACATGCAACGAAGCCAAACGCAAGAAGGTCACAGGCCAGTGGGTGCAAAGTCTTGTGGATCCAGTGGCGGTACAAGCATCTCAGCACTGGAAACGGTCTCCATGTGGCTCCTTCAGCTCCAGGGCTCTAGAGTAGCTCCATGTATCTTTTCGTCAGGAATGTCTCACAGGGAGTCAGCCTCTGTCCTGCCTCCAGCAAGCTATTTATCTCCTTAGCGACTCATGAGGTCATCAAGCTGTGACCTGATTGACAGGCCAAACTCCACCCCTTCACTCTGAAGTCTCAAAGTGATAACAGATTAGGTAGCTACCACAGAGGCCCCGCATTTTGTGGGGGGCAGTGATGGCTCAGTGGTAAACTTCTCACATTCTATGTAGGAGACAAGGAGGGCATCCTGCTTGGTAAAGTAGAGGGGCAGCGACAAAGAGGAAGGCCCTCATGGAGATGGACTGACATAGGCACTGCAAAAAACGGGCTCAGGCACAGGTAGAACTGTGTGGATGACACAGCGTTTGTTCTGTGGCACATAGGGCTGCTAGGAGTCCATGTCATCTCACAAAAACATGCAGAAGACACAGGTTGCACCTCACAGGGAGCCACCGCCCATCTGTCGGTGGAAGGTTGCATATTACTAAGATGCTGGATAATTTTCAAAGGAGCTTCCCCACTAGGACAGACTAGGGTGACAGACTGGTGGTTGACTTTGAAAAATTAACCTCACGGATCAAAGTAGTCTGACCATCAACTGACAGCGGGGCTGGCACAGGAGCGGACTGAGTGTAGTGTCACTGTTGGTGGATGTGGTAGTTACATAATCTGGTGTCAATCTGAGGATTAAGAGTGTAGGGGTGGAGTCTTGCCTGTCAATCAGGATACAGCCAATGAGGCCTCTGTGTGGGCATGCGCTTCTCCTGAGGATTCTGGGAACTCTTATATTTCTTCTTGGAGGTGGGAGACACACTTTCTCTACTCACACCCTGGGAGACATATTAGCTGACAAGACACATGGAACTATGCATGCCACTGGATCCATTCTCCCTTTCTTCATTCTCAAAGCCAAGCAATTCCTTCCTTCTGGAATAGTCTTGCGCAAACTGCACAAAATTGCACATAATTTAAATATACATGATCTTTCTTGCGCAAAATGCCACACAAAACATTTTAATCTTTACACAAAAAGTGAATAAGGCACTTATTCACATGTTCCTTGACCAGAGGATTCCCAGTAGCATAAGAGATGGTGAGACTTTGTCTCTCAGGTAAATTGGATATTTTATCCAAGAAGAGATGGCCCTGGAAAAGGACATCGTGCTTGGTCAATGAAGCAACAGCCAAGAAGAAGAAGATGCTCCAGGAGATGAATTGACGCCCTGGCTGCCACCTGGGTCCAAACGTAACTGTCG
>NW_022107431.1:20968903-20988165 GCF_000313985.2 Echinops telfairi
GAGAACTAGAAAAGCGAGGCTCACCACCCATTTATCCCTCTGCCTTTCAATTAGCCCCACATGTGATTATCGGCCAGGTTGGCACAATTAACTAACTCAGTGACATATGGAATTAAATGCATGAAGAATAACAATGAGTGGAATGAAAAAGCTGAGAACAAAACTTTAATCAATTTTACAAGTGAGATAAGTGTACAAGAAAATGGATGTTTGTTACAACTAAGAAGTCATTATAAGTGCCACACACAGTCTCAGCCTGGGCTGAAATCGAGTTCATTATTTTTCTACAAAGAAAAGAAAAAAGAAACAAACAAACCAGGGGTGACATGTGTATAATAATCCCATTGTCCACTTGTAGAGGGAATAAAAAGAGGGTTTGCACAAAAGGTATAATTCATTATTTGAGGATCTGTATGACTTAAAACTGGACAATGAAATTGGAGAAGTCAAACATCTTCATGTTAAGCTGTCATTGTTTTAAGACAGAGAAACAAAAACAAAACATTAAGGATTCTAAGAATATGATTCCCTTTTAAGTACTTTATAACCAAATGAAAAGAAAAACTTTTTTTGGTAAACACATCATCAATTCCAATCAACAAATACGTTTTCCAGCAGAACTACAGTTATTCAAAGTTTGTGGGTACAATTAGTAGACTCTAGAATGTTTGTCTCCCATCGAACACTGTAAATGCCCTGTGATGGTTTGGGCTGATGTCAACTAGGCACTCCCCCGTAAGGGTAGGGGCAGAGCCCCACTATCAATTGCATCACAGCCGGATGACCCTTCCCAGGATGTGGCTTTTTGTATAAGAGTGAGAGACTGAGCAGAGCTGACCAATCCAGTCTGGTTCCTCAAGCTCCTGTTGCAATGGTTCTCACCCTGTGGGTCGCGACCCCTTTGGGGGTCGAACGGCCCTTTCACAGGGGTTACCTGATTCAAAACAGTAGCAAAATTATAGTTATGAAGTAGCAATGGAAATAATGTTATGGTTTGGGGGTCACCACACACGAGGAACTGTAGGAAAGGGTCGCGGTATGAGGAAGGTGGAGAAACACTGTCCTATTGTGTTGCCTGTACATCCCAGGAGCCATCAGCAGATGACCGGTGGTGGAGCCATCCAGCTGACTTTTGATTCCATTACCCTGGATCCACCAGACTGTGCCCTACCCACACTCCACTCTCTGGGATTCCTCCATCGGCTTCCTGTTCATCACCTTCCTGCAGTCCGGAGAGGCCTGACCTGAACCAGACTGGACTTACCTATTTCCACAGCTGTGTGAGCGTTCATTGATAGACATCTCTTCTATAGACAACATATCCAGAAGTCACCAGCTTTGCTGCTCTCAAGAACCAAACCTAACACATATCCCCACAAGATGCTGGAAACAGCAAGTTGGGCAGGCTACCAAAAGGAAGCTCACTCACTGCAGGGTTTTGAGACAGTCAAATGTTAATTGTGTACAAAGCTCTTAAAAATGTAGGCTCAGAACCATCATCTAAATATGCACACTTTAGAGACATTTTGAAATTATATGCTGCATCTAATTTTGAAATGATATGCTGCATCTAATCATCCAACCATTCCCTTTTTCAAACACAAAAAATAAAGCCTAGGAGAGAAAGAATAAGTTGGCTAAGGAGATAGGCAAGTTGGAAAGGACAGTCTGAAATACCGAAGCCTGATGTCTGCTGAGCCCTGTCTCTTCCCTCAACACTGTACATGAATAGATGGCCCACCTTCGAAATAAGAGTGACTTCTTAGATCAAACACATGGTAAACAGTACAGCCAAAGTCCCAATTCAGGTAGACGGTCTAGTCGTGGGCTGCTGAAACTCCTGTTAATGGAGCGATCTTGGAGAAGACATTCTTGGATCCAATTGCCTGAGGTTGCCTCTCCACATTCGAATTCCAACCTCTTAGCTACTGCAAAGGAGCACGCAGAAGGCTGGCAACAGGCAGAAGAATGTAGGGACCAGGTTAAAAAGCTTCCGTTCTTATCATGTGTCCCTCGCCACTTAGCAAAGGGACCAGCATTGAGCAGGAATGAACGTTCATTACCACCGTCTACTGAACGATAAAGCAGCTTTGCTGACGATTAAGGGGCCCAATGCACTATTGTGCAATTTTTCTACAGGAGTTCAGGGAATCTTCAAAGGCATATTTGAGGGGGTTAGGGGGCAGAGCAAAGGAGGCTGACATTAAATTACAAAAATACTTCATTGCTAAGCAACCTGATAAATATCTGAGTGATCCTTTTTCAAGAAAAAATCCTCGGGTCAAGGCCTGGGTCCTGACCTTCGCTTGGCCACACCTTTAGGCACTTTGACATTTTATAATGAAAATGACCCCATCAAATGGCCTGTCTGTGGATAAAGAGGTATCTGACTGGATCTCTTTTCAATGGAAGGGGGCACAATATCTCGACCAATGTTTGAGTTAGTAATGTGCCCTTCTCTGATACGTGAGAACAATGTTTAGCACTGAACCACTCTTTTTAGAGTTCCTCCTTGAAACTTGGTCAGTTCTGCAGGGTTTTACCTAATTTTGTTTTTGCTTCCCTTACCATTGTCACAACGCCACATGTGGAAATTATCCTTTCCCCCATCTCTACCTTTGGAAAATATCCAGCAATCTTTTTGCCCTGGACAGTTGGCAGTGATCTTTGTTAATCAATTTTTTTAAATGACGTCTCAAAGGGAGATTTTCCTATTCTCACCTGGCTATGAAAAATTACCTGCACAGAGATGTTTTAGGGTGTGGACTGCCAACTAAAATAGAAGGGACATGAAAGTGAGATATTCAAATAATTGTCCTTTCATGGTTTTCTGAGAGTATATAAATGAAATGTTTTTTTGGGGGGGAAATGATGCAGAAGAAACATTTATAAGGAGCCTCCTCTATCCTGAGTCCCTGAATGGTGCAAGAACTGGATGCTCACGTGTTAACCAGAAGGTGGAAAGTTTGAATTTACCTAGAGGCAACTTGGAAGAAAGGCCTGGTGATCTACTTCCAAAACAACAGCCACTGTAAGTGCTGTGGAACACAGTGCTCTGAGGCACCCTGGGCTGCTAAGAGTCAGAGTCTGCTAGACAGCAACTGGTAGGTCCTGATTTTCCCTCCTTACTCTTCAGAAAGGCAGCAACTATGAGAAAATCAAAGGGGCACATCACCCCGCAGCCCTGTAGTTCTTCCAAGACTGCTAGCTACTCAAAGTGGGGAGGGTCACTGGGTGGGGATGGAGCACCCACACTGTGGCAGTAGAGTTCACAGAGCAGAGCATGAACTCAAAGCAGGATGGCTAACTTTTTTTCTCGGCCATCATTGGTGGTGTAGGCAGAAACATGACCAATATAGCTGTGCCTAGAGCTTAGAAAGAGTCAAATTGCCACTTATACTCATAGATATATGTACTATATATATATATACACACATACATACACACATATATACATACATGTATAATTTTTAAGATCCTTGCTAGCCTTAACTTGCACATTTCATACATACAATTTCATCAACAATGACCAAATACTGAATAATTCCCAGCAATATATATTTTGAAAACAGCAGGTTCACTAAGTGAACCTTTTGTATTTAGAAATAATTCATACAAGGACAATATTATGCTTAGTCTGGAATTGGAGCTTCATTAAAAAATTAGCAATTCCTGGCATGCATTCCAAGATCGGAACAATCCTACAAAGGTTACAAACGGTGAATATTTTTCATTTACCACGTGCTTGGCAATTTACAGCTTAAATAATTCATGGCGTCTTGTGTCTTGTGTACCTTTAGAACTTTAATGTATAGCCTGATGCCTATACAGGACAGGGACCAATGGATGTCTGTCTAGCTATCTGTTCTCAGGATCCTATCTGCTTGGGGGAAAAAGTGGCCAGAATTTGCCATTAGGCAGACCTTTTCTTCCTCCTCCTCCTCCTTCTCCTCTTCTTCTTCTTCCTTTTAAGCACTGGTCTATTAACGAATTATGCAACACACACATTTTATCCTCCAATTTTTCATCAAATGACATAGCCAGCCAATAAACAAATGTAAGAGCCCTCTCCCTACATTCCAGGCAGTCCCCGTCTAGAACTGGAAATACTGACAGGCATCAAGAATAAATAAGAGTTTCATTTACTCCACAACACGCTCTACCAGTGCATCTCTATCTGAGGTGCCAGTCATAAACATGTTCCCGGAGATGGCACTGCCAACGTGCTGGCTGGGGTCTGCACGAGCCCATCCCGATGTCTCAAAATGACCGCAGGCTGCTCAGGGCAGACCCTGCTGGGCTGGGCTGAATTTCAAACCAGGCTCCGGAGAAGGAAGACCATGCACCCCATTGCGCGCCTGCCACTCACGACTGGCATTCATTATCAGGTTTTTCAAAGGAATTCCCATGGTGGCTGTGATCCCCGGAATGGATGGAGGAAATGTAATTATGCTACTTTAAAACAAAATCAAATTGCCAAGGTATGTATCTCGGCAGCAAACTACCTTCGGATAATTCCTTTGAAGCCTTTCATAAGCTTCTGGAAATTTTCCAGAAGTGGAGATAAATGGACTAATGTTCTAAACCGACACCATCGCAGGAAATGAGCATGCTGCCTCCCCAGCCCACGCCTCATCAAGCAGCACGTGCTGCCCCAAACAGCCGCTTCTGATCGAACAGCCCCGAATGTGCCTTGGCCTGGGCTTCATGCTGCCCACATAGGGTTGCCCTCCATATTTGGCGACGGGAACGTGCACACGGAAGCAGGTGTCCGTGGCAGCATGGCCTCCCCAACCTCCAGAACCAGCGCGTAGCGTCATCGGATGGCTTCTAATCATGTGCCGTGCTAAGCCAGCCTCCTTTTCATTACTTTCTCAACAGTCTCAGGTGAGCAATTTGAAGTACCATGTCTGCATGAGAGAAATTAATAACGGCTAGTCACAGCAGAAAGAACTAAAGCAGTTTAAAACGGAAAACCACCCCTCAAAGTTGATTTGCCACGCAGTGATTCCTGGCCGGCCGGAGAGGCACCCTGTGGACGTTTTCTTAAAACAGTTGCTGGGCAGAAGGCCAGCTTGGGCTCTCCTTGTGGTAAACACCGTTTTCAGTGCAAGAGGGCTGATTGAGAAAAGGCAAATATGCCGATGGGGGTCAAAGATTTCTTTTTCAATGTCAAAAAGCATCCCAGCCCATCCAAGTCCAAATAGTTAGGTGGCAAGTTTTCATCAATAGAAGGTTGATGAAAATACCACCTTGGCTAAGATGTTCACAACCACCCACAGCCATGGAATGGGCGTAAATATTTATGGAGCTGACAGCCTCGTCTCTCCCACTGGGAACAGCTGATGAGTTTGAACCACGGATCTTGCTGTCTGCAGCCTGGTGCTGAACCCCAGCATGATCCAGGCTCTTTAAGATGTTGACAGTGGGGCCTATTTGGGGAGAACCATGATGGAAGATCCACAGGTGCAAGGCCTTACAAGCTAAAGGCCGCCGCATCGCCCCACGGCCCATGTCCGGCCCCAGGCAGCCCATCGTGCGCTGCCCCATGGTGCCCAAAGTCCATGCAGGCCGGGGCTTCAGCCTGGAAGAGCTGAGGGTGGCCGGCATCCACAAGAAGGTGGCCCGCACCATCGGCATCTCTGTGGACCCCGGAGTTGGAACAAGTCCACCGAGTCCTTGCAGGGCAATGTGCAGCGGCTGAAGGAGCAGCGCTCCAAGCCCATCCTTCTCCCCAGGAAGCCCTCGGCCCCCAGGAAGGGAGACAGCTCTGCGGAGGAACTCAAACTGGCCACACAGCTTACTGAACCTGTGATGCCCATCGGAAACGTCTACAAGAAGGAGAAAGCCCGGGTTATCACGCAAGAAGAGAAGGACTTCAAGGCCTTCGCCAGTCTCCGCATGGCCCACGCCATCGCCCGGCTCTTTGGCATCCAAGCGAAGAGGCCCAAGAAGGCTTCAGAGCAGAATGTGGAGAAGAAGTAAGGTTGCCAGGGCCTTTCATAAACTCTCCTGCCAACCCCCGCACATACACACACAAAAGAGCTATCTTGTGTTGCATATCTTGCCTCTGCCCAGCCTGTTAGGCTTAGAATCTGTCCACATGAGTCGGAGTCTTTTTTAAACTTTTGAACAGTTTTGTTGGCACATAATTTACATAGCATTGATGTCAATAGTTCAATTATTCAACCATATGGAGAATTGTACCACATCCGTGTTAGAACATCACCCACCCCCACCCCCAATGGTTAAATCACCTTTAAAATGAGTTGTGTAATCACAGTCAGTTCTAGTGCTTCCTGCCCCTCCCGTCTTCATGTCCCACTCCTGAAATCCCTCTTCCCACCCTACCACCCACTCCCCACGCCTGCAGCCCTGTCAACCCCTGGATCAGTCGTCATCACTAGGCATCCATTCGTCCTGTGGGCCACAAACTGGGAAACCCAACAGAAACAATAAAAACCAAATTGAAAATAAGGTAGTGAGGATGAAATAATAGTAACATAAAAACCAAAACACAAGAAAATGAGTAAGAAAGAAAAGTCCCTCATCAACATTCTAAAAGTCAGGGAAGAAATTTCTGTCATGGAACAAGTAAGAGATAACTGGCACAAGGAATGAACTCAGGCCGGGTCTCTGGGGAGGTCATCCGGCCAAGAATCTACTTGGATTCAGCCTATCCAAGGTTACAGTGGTCTCTGTCTGAGTCTTCTTGTTCTAGGGCTGCCCGAGCGAGACTCCACAACCTGAGTGGCTTCTAAGAAGAAGCGGCAGGCTCTGGGGGTGCAAATGGTTAAGGGCTTAATTTGAGCAGGAACGTTGGTTTGAACCCACCCCGGGTAGCCATGGGAGACAGGCCTGGTGATCTGCTTCTCAGAAGTCACAGCCGATGAAACAGTTCTACCTTGCACATAGGATGTCACCATGAATCCAAATCACCATGATGGCAAGTGAGGACAAGAATATCAGAACAGACGGATTGTCTCACAAACCGGGACGCTGGAACATCAACCTCTGGGTTCCCTAGGAGGCTTCTGAAGGAGGAACTGTTCCAGGTCTGTCTGGTGGCTCCCAGCAATCCTTGGGGTTCTTTGATTTGAGTCTTAATCTGTAGTTGAATGGCCATACAGTTGTTCTCTTCACTCCTCGAGTGGGATTAAGACCCGTATGACCGGCTTCCTGTTAACTGTCCCCATCTCCAAAGGCCCTATTCCAAACAAGGTCATATTCCCAAGAGTGAGGACTTCGGTGTGTTGTGGGGACACAGCTCATAATGTGTTCGGTATTTCATTATATCCCACCATCACCTGAAGGGTGAGCAGGAGGCATGACCACCTCCACATGACAGATAGGAGTGCTGAGGGTGAGAGAGAGTTATCCTTGGCCACGATAACACAGGTTCATGAGGGACGTAGAGCTTGTCCCATTCACTGTGAGGTGAACAGAGAGCTTGACATGAAGCAGATCCTGAAGCCGGAGATGAATGTGATGGGGCCTCCTTGCCCCCTCAGGATTCCTTCTGTTGGGGCTCTGAGGTCTCCTCTGAGCTTGAGATGGGAAGCCTTGGCAGGCGGAGCCCTGCTTCCTGTCCCAGGGTAGGGTGACTGCTTGGTGCTCAGCTATGCTGTTCAGTGTAAACCATCCTCCAGGGGCTTCCAGCATGCAGATTCTGCCACCGTCTCCCACTTGTGGGGAGGGTTGTCCCCCTGTGCACTGTCCTCCCGGGGCTAGAACATCACTGATCCACATCCCCCCACCCAAGACAATGTTGCTTTGCGCATTTGTTTGTTTACTTGTTTGTTCTTTCCCCCAAATCCATTGTTTGGTCTGAGCCAAAAGTGGGCAAGGGGGGCTCTTGAAATCAGCCTGCAGGCCATATCCCATGAGGTGGCAGCTGGTCACTTCTAAGTTTTCAAGATTGTTCAAGAAGGGTTCTGATCCCACTGGGAAGAAGATCTCACAATGGGCTGGGGCCTACCTCCCGAAGGCTCTTGACGAGGAAACGGAATGCCACTTCTGAGCAGGAAAAGAAGAAAGGAATTGATAGGGGGGGTGGGGGCGGTGTTAAGGAGGAATCATCGTAACTGACTGCATGGCTGATTATCTGTAATGTGTAAAGTATATGCTTACTCCCCGGCTGACATCATGCTGGCCTCCACAGGAAATCATTTCCACAGCACGCTGCTCTTGCTTAGAAATGCCGTGGTTGCGGGCCTGTGGGGATGGACATCCTCCCTAAGGCCCCTCTCCACAGAAGGCTAGCTGCTGGCGCTGGTGGGACAGAAGCTGTCCCCCGTCACTCTCGATCCATGAAGCAGCCAGCAAAGCTAATAATGCCGTTGGCCATTTCCCCCCTGGTGACAGAAGGAATCAGAAGCCGCAGCCCGGAGGAGCCCTCGGGTTAAGTTAGCTCACAATGAAGCAGTTACCTCCAGAAGGTGCCAACTGGAATTTTTCATCTTTTCAAAGCAAGCAGCATGCCGCCCCGGTGAAGGTGTATCTGTAATGATAACTATCAGCTCCAAATAAAAGTACTAGGCACTCAGCCTAAGAAAGACAAATAATAGAACTAAAAGCCGTATTTGGTGCATTTTCACACAAAGTTAGTCAAGCCGTGGGCATTGACTAAGATGATCTCTTGTTCCCCTTCTCTGTTTCTCCACCCCGCCCTCCTCCCCTCGCCCAGTGTATCTCTTTCAGAACTCACTCACAAAAACTAAAATGGTCTGTGTTTCTGTCATTTCTTCCAGCTGCCCCGGGTAGCAAGAATGGTTCAGTCCTCCACTATTAGCCTAAAGTTTGGGACCAAGAAGCCACCCAGAGGCACCGCGACCAGCTTCTGAAGGGCAACCTGGAAAAGCCGAGCGAGACCAGTTCCACAGGGGTGTTTGTGCATGGGAACTGACTGGAGGTAACTAACAAGCACCTTCTGTCCAAAGGCTCTACCTACCAACTCTGACTCCGAAGGGAAGCAGGGAGAGTGGCCAGGAAGGGAGAAGGTTAAGAAAGAAGGGAATGAAGAAAGGGCTCTCTTCATTCAAAAACATTTTTCACTGGAGTTTCTGTGTAAAAATCTTACCTTCATAAACTGAAGAAAGAAAAAAAAAACACCCAAAATATCAAAAACCTTAAAGACAAACTCACGGCCATCGCGTCAATTGAGACTCATCATGATGCTAGGTTAGCTAGTCCGGTGCCAGCGAGTCAGTCCCAACCCACAGCGACCCTCTGCGCAACAGAACAGAAGCTCCCCCGGTCCTGCGGCATAGTCACAATGGTTCCTAGGCCCGAGCTCGCTGGGGCGACCACTGTGGGAAGGCACCTTGTGGAGGGCCTTCCTCTTTCTCGCTGCCTTTCTGCTTTACAAGCATGAGGTCCTGTGGCCCCGCCTTTTTCTGAAAACATGTCCAACGTATGGAAGATACACTATGGAAGATCAGGCCCGTGCTCAGGAAAGTAGAAGGGACTCACTGGGCTGAGCCACAACGGCCATTGTGAGGATGAGTCAGGCTGTTCTGTTGTACTTAGGGTTACTCTGAATGCTAACCCATTTGAACAGCACCTAGCCTTAGTCCTCAAAGGGACCTCCTTGCTTTTGGGAACTCTAAAGAGGTCTTGCGTATCAGAATTACCCCATCCAATGCATCGTGTGATCTCTGGACTGCGGCTTCCACGAGCATTGATGGTGGGTGGATCCAAGCAAGATGACATCCTTGACCGCTTCAGTCTTTTCTCAATATTATGATTAAGGGTTATTGTGATTTTGCAAAGAGCATGGGCCATTTATACATGCTCTCTCTCCAGCGTTATTACTGAACACTTAAACCACTTACACAAAAGGTTTGTCCTGTGTCCGTTTGGTTTGTCCTTTGCAATGAAAAGCTAGAGCTATTTCATAGAAAGAAACCCCAGGCCCTAGTGGTCTGTGGGTAGGAAAGAGACCTAGGTCCTCCACAGGCTATCACCGTTAATGGTTGAAAGGGCAGTCACGATGTCTTCCTTCATTTTTCTCACGTTGTGAGGAAGAGGAAATACATGATGGTTGGCACATCCCTATAGAAGAAAATCCCATGATAAGATATCTACAGATCTAGTCCACGTGAAGAAAAGGTAAAGGGAACTCACTACCTCTGGCACCTCAAAAAGGCTTAACAAGTGTTATTAGCAGTCTAGAGAGAATAGTTCAGGTTGTTCTGACCATCAAGGAATACACACATATATGTTGTCCCATTCAAGCTAGTACTCTCTTACTACCTTTAGAGCCTTAGCAGTGAGGACGGCAAGACTACATCTCAAGTCCTTTAGACACATTATCAGGAGAGACCAGTCCTTCAAGAAAGACAACATGCTTGGCAAAGGAGAGGGTGACAGAAAAAGAAGAACTTCAGCAAGATGGATTGACACAGTGACGGCAACAATGGGCTAACGTAAAACAACGACTGTGAAGATGGAGCGAAACCAGGCGGTGTTTCCTTCTGCGGTATATAGGGTGGTGATGCCTTTGAGCAGTTTGCAGCACCTAACAACAACAACAGCAACAACAACCACCGTTAGCTAGTATTCCCTTTAAAATCAACAGAAAACCCCAGCCTTTCTCATGCGTATTGCTAACTAGACCCTCTGTCTTATACACATCGAACTGGTTTTACCCACCTATGCAGGCATTTGAGCTCCTCTCACGACTTTCATCCAAACTTACTGCTTGTCCGTCTCCCCTGTTGGGTCCTCGGAAGAATCTCAAACTGTTATCCAGGCATTGACCCGCTGTCCTGGGGTCAATTCTGACTTGGGAATTTGATCTCCATTAATATCTTCACCCACCCGCCCCCCAGGACATTCTAAAGATAAGAAACGTAAACCGGGATAAAGATTGGTTTCATCCTCCTGGAAAAATCTAACTTGTAATCAATGTAATCGTGAGCACACTTTGGGTGTGTCACTCAGTCAAGGATGAACCCAACCAAAGAGATCATCACACGGACTTATGGTTTCCCACCTATTTCCACTGCGAGCAGAGTTCCGTGGGCTTGGAGAATAAAGAAGACTTTAGTTCCGTGGGCTCAGAGAAGACAGTGAGAAGACTATTTCCCTGACCTTAAGCCAGCTTTGTCTTTCTTTCCTCTCCCCCTCTCTCTCCTTGTGCCGTTATATTTCCTCGTGATCTTTTTTTAAAAAAATCCTTTGTGCTCAAGCATACCTTTGAAAATGATTGATTTCGACACAATTTCTCTGCTTTCTAAACCTACATCCTGAGCTCCTTTGAAATTTAGATACACGGTGTGCCGACAACCCTCACACTGGCACCCTAATAATCCCATCACCCAAGCAGATCGTCTCAGCAACTACATCTTGGCTCCTGGTAACACACTTTTCATTTCTTTTTGAATTCTCAAGGTATGTTTGTTTAAGAATCTATCTTCCACTTAGCTGCGATGGACATGTCAACACCTCATTTCTGCAAATCAGACATACAGATGCTCAACCCTAGATGGTTATCATTTTCATTATAAAATCTTCAATCATGGTCTAGAGATATCATTTATAAGTTCTTTCAGAACCTTGGCTATTAATTCCTTCACAAACTGATAAAACCAGACCTGTTGCCATCAAGTTGATCCCAACTCATGGTGACCTTATGTGTACTGGGCTAGAATCACTCTCTAGGTTTTCCAATAGCTGTGATCTTCTGGAAGTAGATCCCTGTGGGCCACTGGGCAGATTCATATGGACAGCCTTTCAGTTAGTAGTTGAGAGCCACCCTTTTGAGGCCAGTAGGAATCTTACTTCATTCATACCCCAAGCAGTGTTGTGAAGTAAGCTTTGGGCTACTGACCAATGATAAGGTTGTCTGTTCTGACTCACCAGTTCTTCTGCAAGAGAAAGGTGAGGCTGTCTCAAAACCTCACATAGGATCACGGACTCAGAATGAACTGGCAGGCAATGGATGTGGAAGAAGTTAAAGGCACTTAAAGGAATCAGACATTCTGCCACACTTTGTTTCTATTTGGGTCCTCATTAGCCCTTATCTACAGCTGTGGCTGGATGGAAATAACTTCACTGAGCAGATCTTCCAGCAATAGCCATTAGATCCCGCAAACATGGCAGAATGAAAGTAATGCAGACTTTCATTCACAAAGAACTGTGCACTTTCACAGGCTGAAAATACTTACTGGGCCATCCAATGGTTAGTTTGAACTTAGCCCTATCATGTCATGGCTCACGCTGCTAACCCTGTTACACATACTGGGAACATCGAACAATGCTGGTGGCCCAATGGTACTGACCCCTTTACCAAGGAGTATAGCACCAGAGGGATGGGAGAAGTCATTTTAAAACTGAGAAAATGCCTTTTTTTTGCCAACAGCCTGCTTTCTTTGGGGCCAAATTTCACCCAGGTAACCTGGCAATGCTTTCAGCTGGCATCCAAGTACAAAGGCATTTTCATTGCAGATTACTAGATAGCAAAGCAACATCTAGACCGGGCATCGTAAAGAACACAGGGAGAAGGGAGGGTAATTATGTAAAGCCAACATTTGAATGCATTGTGTGTGGCTGGCAGACTACTCGTGACTCACATTAATATTCACATCGGGCACTGTTTAATGATGCCATTCAAAATGGGGATGCGGAGCAGGAAGAGGTATAGAGGCAATCAAAAAATAATTTATTGCGATAGAAATATTCTTCCTTTTGAAGCATCATTTAAAAAAGAGGCACTTTCCCCCACCCCCACTCTCCCGTCCCTAATTTTACTAAATAGATTCCCTTCCCTGTCAAAACCCCCAGGGTTCTTTATGAGAAATGTAAATTAGTATGATAAAAAATTCCTTCACACAATGTATATCACTCAGGTGACAGTCGGCCAGGAAACCTCAGAAAACATCAAACTGCATTAAAGACCAGCAGAGTCCTTCCACGGGCCAGGGGGCGCTGGCCTCAGTATTTTCATCCCATTGACCCCAGAAGGCCCTCAAGGGGATGAACAGACACAGTGACAGTGACAGCAGCAATGGTGAGAGAGTGAACGTTTATTGTGCCAACCTGGCTGATAAACACATGTGGGGTTTATTGAAGGGAGGAGAGATAAATGGCTTGGTGAGCCTCACCTTTCTAGTTCTTGGGTCTCTTTCTTTGTGATGGCCGGACCAGGGTGCAGCTGCCTTAACCAGTTCCCTGATTCAGCTGACAAGGCTCACTTCCTGCAAGACAGCCCCAAGGAGAAGCCACATGGACCTACCCCAATGCAGCCCTGGGTGCTGGAGCAGCCATGTGGAGACCCCTGCCAGTGCTGAGATGTTTACACATTCACTGATTCAGCTTTCCTCCAGCACTCCGTGTCATTGCGTGCGTTTTGTGAGATGGAGGAGGACTTTGTGGATTAATGTCGGACTTGTGGGCTTGGGCAGCACTGGGTTGGGATGTTTTCTTGATGTGCACCTACCCTTTATATAAAACTCTCTCTTATACACATGAGTTTCTGTGGATTTGTTTCTCTAATGTACCCAGACTAACACAAAGGGGCTCAAGCATATGAACAATTGTGAGGGTGGAGCAAGATGGGGCAGTGCCTCCTACCGTTGAGTCACTATGGGTCAGAAGCACCTCAATGGCACCTAACACCAACCACCACCACCCAAGTTAAATTTAGCAACAGCAAACGAGAAAGTAGTGTTTCCTCCACTGTCTCTCTGTTCTCTATCTGTTCAGTATCACCATTCAAACGCCTGAGACACCCAGGAAGGAGAACGCAGAAGGTTCTTTCAAACCTTCAATCTAGAAGCCAACACTACTTCTGCTGAGGTCAAGTCTTCCCGAGTAATTCCAAGGCCACTGGCCCGTTCATAAAGGGGTGGGGCTCCACAAATACAGGTCACATAAGGAATAAACGAAGAGTATTCTTTTATGACAGAAATGAGATTAAATAAACAAACAAACGAGGAGTCTGGCTACCTCTACCAACTGCTCTGAAAAGGAACCCAATGGACGGTGCTGGATAGAGAGGGAGAAACTTGTAGAACAGAACTGAAAATCATAATCTGTCATGATTGGTTGTCCAGAGACTGGTGAGTCTGCCCCCTACTCCCAGCCCACCCCAGACTATGTCTATACCTGAACTCACTCTCCCAGTAGAATAGTCAATGCTTTGTGATCAAGGGGCGAGCATTTACCCAAGCAGAGGAGGTCGGGAAGCAAGAAGGGCTGGAGGCCAAAGGCACTGTGAGGAGGTGCTGGGATGAACCATGAGACCTGAATGGACAGAAACGAGATGTGTATGGATTGTCGAAGGTAATAAAACTCGTGACCTACTCTGTCAACCTTCACCTAAGTCATAATAAAAGGTTACAAGAAAGAACGCACTAGGAGGAAGAGGAGCTGGAAGTTAGAAAAAGCAACACCAATTACAGCAGTAACACGGACTTTCTATGCGCTCCTCATGTGCCAGATCCTAGGCTAAGTGTGTTGGGCTGGGTTCCATAGAGAAGCAAAGCTAAAGATGCTTGTAGGTCTATAGAAAGAAACGTATAGCAAGAAGTGGCTCGCACAGTTGTAGAAGCGAGGAAGTCCAGTCCAGTTCAAGTCCATGTGTCAAGTATAAGCTAAGACATCTCCTGACACCTGTAGCCCCAGAGATGAGGAACAGGAAGCAGGAAGATGAAGCAGGAAGACCACCAGGCTAGTTGATAGATTCCGAGCTGAATGAATCCAAGGCAATGGCTCCGGGGAGAGTCCGGAGGTTGACAAACCAGATGCAGGATGCAAATCCAGCAGTAGAATTGAGCTAGCTTCCACACGCTGTCAGTGTAGACTACGAAGAAGCCACACCCTGGCTGAAACCTCCCTCCATCCCTGGATCCCTCCATCCGATCAAGGCTGTGGCCAGATTAAGGAGATCGAGGCACACCCCCACCCCACCCCCACTGCTTGGCTGCTTCGCAGAAGACTCCACTTTGGAGGTGAGCACACTGGTTAGTTCCTAACATGGGAGAATCCTGGCCCACCCAACTTGACATAAAACCTTATTAGCACAGTAAGTGTTTAATTTATATTGTTATTATTGTTTCACACACAAAAGGACCTGTGTGTTTGGTCGTGGTATTCTTCCCTTGTTACAAGGCAGAAAACTTGAGAATTCAAGGGTAATCTAAGATAGGAAAAAATAAACACTAACGGCTGTTGCTGTAAGTGGCCATGAAATTGGTTCTAGCTCGGGGTGATCCCCAAGTACCACAAAAGGACATCCCCAGCCTCGCATCATCTTCACTGCCACTTGGTTGAGTCTATGTTGCAGCCATTAAGGAGTCTGAGTGCCTTCCAACTTAAGGGGCTCACCATCAGGACTCTCTGACAGAGTCCGTTGTAATCTATAGGGTTTCAGGGAATTCTTCTGAGTCCACTTTAACCTGAAACCTAAAAAATACCCCAAACAAACCCAAGGGCATAGCTGTACTCACAATGCAGTGTCAGGATTCCAGGAGGGTTTAATAGCAACCTGTGATATTCAGATGACATAACCTGCTGAAGCGCCTGCCAATGAAGGTCCAGGACTGCAGCCTTCGGTATGGACCACAACTCAATGTCAAGAAGACTAAATACTTCACAAATGGACCAATAGGTAACACCATAATAAATAGAGAAAAGATTAAAGTTGTCAAGGATTTTGTCTTGCTTATATCCACCCTCAATGCTCGGTGGAAGTCACAGTCAAGATTTCCAATGACAAATTGAATTGGGGAAGCTACTGCACAAGACCTCTTTAAAGTGCTGAGAAGCAAAGATGTTACTTTGAGGACTAAGGTATACCTTGCCCAAGTTTTCCATTGCCTCATGTGCATGTAAAAGTTAGATTCTGAGTGAGGAAAACTGCAGAAGAATCAATGCATTTGGACTATGGTGCTATTGAAAGTACCATGTACTCCCCAAAGAGCAAACAAATCTGTCTTGGATGATGTATAGCCAGAACGCGCCTTAGAAGCAAGGATGGAGCGACTCTGTCTCATGTGCTTTGCACATATTATCAAGAGAGACTAGTCCCTGGGGAAGGAGATCGTGCTTGGTACAGTAGGACAGCACAAAAGAGAAAGGCTCTGAAGAACACTGATTGAACTGGTGGCTGTGACCATGAGCTTAAACATGAGGACAGTTGGGAGGATGGTGCAGGACTGGGCAGTATCTAGTTCTGTTGTACGAAGGGTTGCTAGGAATCATAACTGACTAGACAGCACCTAGCAACAGTAGCATCCTGCTAACCAATCGTTGCTCAGAGAGGAGGTTCCTCCCTGAGAAAGAGAACTCTGCTAGTGTCTTGGCCAGGCTCCACTTTTTGGTCCATTGTACCTTAGTTGAAGAATTTCGGTATCTTTTTTTCTCCCTTGGATTTCAGAATTACAACATTTTTTAATGTGCAATAAATTTACTCAAGATCTATCTACAATAAGAAAAACACGAAAGTGTAAGCCCTCCGTTAAATTTCAGTCTAATTGAAACATCTTCACCAGCAGCTCGCATGTACCAACTCTGTTTTTCCTCCAATGTGTTCAATCTCAATTCCATTTAATGGTCCTTTGAGAGCTGAAGTTTCCAAATCTCTGCAGCATGATGCTGTCAGAGTAATGGAGAACAAATACTTATTTTTCTACATTTAGTTTTTTAGGAAGAATTGCTTCAAGGGTCACCTGGGTTCTGTCATTTCCTCCAAGGAAAATACCCCAAGAGGAAAAGAAATCACTGGCAATCTCAGACGACACCGATCCAACCACCTATTCTTTGCTTCATATTCTTCAAAGGCAGTACAAACAAACACCCCTTGCGGTGTCGCTACAGTCCAGAAACACAGCATTTGCCCTAAGAAATAAAAATGTAATTTTTGCGTGGAAATCTTTTGTCAAAAGAATGAGTTTAACCTTCTAAACATCTTGTCATTATGTGGCTAAATTATTCATTAAGAAAGGTATTGTGTGAGGAGAACCATTAGAAGTTGGTAGTTAAATAAGAATAGATGCAGTCAACATACTCTGAGTGCCTCTGAATTGGCCCCTCCTTCCTCCCATTCCCCACACACTGCTGCCTGATTCCTTGCAATAATCCCACAATCCTGAGGTACTAATTCAATCAGGCCAGGTCAACTGGCCAGGGAAGGAAGGCGGGGTTGGAATCAAGCAACCCTGTTGGTTTGGGGTTGGCCTTTGAAACAAAGAGATACGATTCCAGTGTTGTTGAGTGGGCATCTTCCTTTGACATGGACTGACTGAGATAGCACCAGGTGGCCTTGACACTCCTGGATTCTACCACTCGTGAAGCCTAAGTATATACTGGTCCTTCCTTTCTAAGACATTCCTTTACACTTAGAACAGGTTCTCCATCAGAGCTCAAATCAGTCCCAGTCAACATCTGTTATTTGCATTGAAAAAAGATCACTTGTACAGTACCAGTGCTGAAGAATGCCATGAGCCACCTGGTGAGGGGGACTCTGTGCCAGAAGGAGACTCAGGAGAACACAAAAGCACAGCCTGAGACAATTCTCTTCATCTCCTCCCTCCTCCTTTACCTATGACACCAGTGTCCTGTCTTCCTCCCTCCTCCGCAGTCTTCTCAACCATTACACTCGTTTAGATACATTGGGCTGCAAGCAGCAAAACGGTCCACAGAGGTCTGAGCTCACATGGTAAGAGGTCTGAAGACCCAAGGCTCAGACATGATTCAGAGTTCAACAAGTTCAGGGCTCTACACAAGTTTCTCTGCCACTCTCGTGGTCTCCCCTTCTTGGGGCAAGGATGGCTGCTGTGGCTACAGGCGTCATATGAGCATAAAACAGTATCTGAGAAGGGAGAGAAAGGGCTAACTCTTCCCCTACTTCCCCCTTAGTCAGAGAGCCCCCAGGTGACATCTGTTATTTAGCTCATCCTACAGACCTGGGCCACACATCGATCTTCTCCAAGACTTGCACTGCCATTGAGTCAATGCTGACTCACAGAGACTCCCTGTGGGTTCTGAGACTGTAACTGTTTACACAAGTAGAAAGCCCAGGATTTCTCCTGCAGAGCTACTGGTAGTTTTGAACTGCTGACTCTGAGGATCACAGGCCAATGCATAACTACTACACCACCAGGGTTCCCTACCTGTCAGGGACAATGCCCCATCTTGAGGGAGCCTGAGTGTACCTTTGTGTTAGCAGGAAAGAAGGAAATAACAGAGAAATGGATATCTCACTTTGACTACAACTGTGTAAGTTACATAATCTGTTGTCAATTAGAGATTTAAGAGTGAACGGGTATTGTTTAGCCTGTCAATCGGGTCACAGCTTGATGACCTCATTTGGACGTGCTAAGGAGATAAATAGCTCACTGGAAGTGGGGCACAGGCTCACTCCCTGCGAGACATTACTGATGACGAGCCTGATGGAGCTAAGCTGATGCAACCAGAGCCCTGGAGCTGGAGAAGCCACGTGGAGACCCGCGCCATCCCTGAGATGCTTCTACCACTACTGGATCCACAAGACTTTTTACCCACTGGCCTGTGATCTTCCTGCATTTGGCATCATTGCATGGCTGTGATTCTACAGAGGAAGTTAAAGATTGGTATTGGACATATGGGCTAATATTGGACTTCTGGACTTGATCTGGACTGGGTTGGGATGTTTTCTCAATATTCAATTGCTCTTGTATATGAAGCTCTTTCTTATACACATATGAGTCTCCCTGGATTTGTTTCTCTAGTCTGCCCAGACTAATACAACAACCATAGCCATTGTTTCATCAACAGGCTCAAAGCTCTGACATCAACTCTGACTTCTCTCTTGCCCTCCCCCTGACATTTGCATGAGAAGCTGCTTTTCGTCCAATCAGAAGCCAAGTTCCATTGACTCCAAAATACTTTGCACCTATCCAGACTCTTAATCTCATTGTCACTATATTATTTTGTTTCCTCATTTCTTATCATTTTAAACACTTTCCCTTAAGACTTTTATCTTCACAATCTCTCCCCTTTTCAGCCCCTAAATTATATAAGCAAGCATATAAGAAACTCTATGGCAGGGGTGCTCACACTTTCTCAGCATGCGAGCTACTAACAAAATGATCAAGTCAAAATGATCTACCAACTACAAACATGCAAAACATGTATCTTCATTTATTTATTTATTACATGCATTCATAAATGCATTGGGAATTCTTTATATGTACAATGTATGTTTATGTACCTTGCACAACCACATATTGCACAACACAACACAACACAATTAACTATGTACATTTTTTGTCATTACC
>NW_022107431.1:20989402-20993904 GCF_000313985.2 Echinops telfairi
GGCAGATGAAACAGTGATGGGAGTTCCCTTGTCCCCAATGCCACACATGGCTGAAGAATATCTGCTTTAGGTAACACATGCACTCACTCTGGTCCTTGTAGAAGTATTTTCATGCCCAGCTACTTACCTGGTGGTTCCTATGGCATCTAACATTTCTGTCTGATAGAATTAGTTTTGCCTTATCTCCCCCACTGATTCCTTGAGGATACAGTTCCCAAGTAGGTTTGCATATAATTGGTACCCAATAAGTATTGACTCAAGGAATAAGGAGCCAATCAAACAAAGTGAATTATGGTCTTCATCTAGAGAAAATCGAAGGAGAGAAATGATCCAAGTTCCCAACGAGTCATATGGCAGTAAGACTGAGGCTAGACCAGCTGGGAAGCATCTAATGGGTGCAGTGGCATCACCCGGGAAGTATGGGGGACACTGCCAGAGAAGGTGACTCCAAAAAGACTGTGTATAACATTTTGTGCAGTATTTCAGTAGAAATGCACTGTTTGTTTTAAGAAAAAATAGCCCTGCAGTTACTTATAACATAAGCATTTCTTGTGCAAGCCTAGCTTACATGAATCATATACCTCCAAGGCTAAAACCCTACGCTGACTTACTTTCACTGGTTTCTTGGACCCTTCGCTGTGGTCTGGTCAGAGCTGTCATCCTAACCCATTTACAATGGCACTGAATCACGTGGTCCAATCTGCAGGTGCTAGAAGCACAAGCCCTTGCTTTAATTGCTGCAGGTGTTTCTACAGTAGCTGATGTGTATCTAATTTTCTTGCATATTCAGTACAATAAGGTAGAAATAGTATTCATGAACCTGTAGCAATCACTCTTTTCCGAGAATGAAGTAGTAATGAAAGGGAAAAAAAGGAGACCGATCAGAAATGACTTCTGCTCGGTTGCAAATAATGTTGTAACTAATAACATAATTCAATGTAGAAAAGAGTTGACAAAACGACTTGATTGTTTGTATTTATATAATCTAAAAAATACTACATCTACATCGAAGAGATGTACAACGATATTGGTCACATGTTCTTCTGTGATTAAAGTGAATTCTAAACATTCGCAAGGATTCTATGTGGTCTGGCTGCAGGAGGGGCTCCACCAGGGGAGGTGACAACATGAGTCACGGAATGGATGGGACGAGAGAACGCAAAGGTTCAGAGAGAAACCGAGCAGGCTAACCGCGCAGGGCAGCGCAGACTCGCTGGAGTGGAGTGGAGAGCAGATGGTGGCTGCAGGAAGGAGGGGTTTTCAAAAGGCGAGGGTTGAACTTCACAAGGTTCCCCTGAGCTGAGGAAGAAAGGCATCTTGAGCCTGAACACAGTGTTGCTGCTCCTCCTAGCAACGGTTGCCCCGGTGACAGAGATGAGACGCTAATAACCCATTTATTTTGATTCAACAACCTATAGTTCATAAGGGGTCAATAACAATTCAAGTGGCAACAATGGATCATGCCAGGTCACTAGCCAAGGCGTCACAGTGGTTGAGTCCTCAGCCGCTAACTGAAAGGTGGGTGATCAAACCCACCATGTTCATCATAGTCTGCTTCTGGGGCCACTAGAGGCACTGAAACCCTAGGGAGCAACACAACTCTGTCCCAAGGGTTGCTATGAGTCAACATGGACTAGACAGCACCACGGTTGCATTCTTGTGAGGCCGTTAACCCGAGAACACCCATGAAGCTGTCCGTGCTCTACCCCTACTCCGCACTATCATGTGCTCTGACATTTCACATCTAGGACAATAGTGAAAAATCAGTCCAACTCTTTGGTGCAGGAATGACATACACATCTGGCAGTAAGAAACCATGAACGGGGAGGGCAGCGTGATGCTGGTCATGGTGAAGGTAATGCTTACCTCAGATGGACCATAATTCTCAGTGGTTTGGTAGTTAGATGATGATGTAATCTGGAAGTATGTCGTAATGTAATTCAGCAGGTATCCGATGTGGTCATCCTCCATTTTCATGTAATGCTAATTTTCCCATAATGCCTGGTCTCTGGAGCTTGCCAGGGGGTGTACAAGAACTGCACTACCCCTCTTGATGTGGATCGATCAAATACCAATTTGCAGTGATGCTTGTTAGAATAACCCTAAGAGTTTGGCTATCGGCTGGTTAAGGGTAGTCACTATGCTATGGCATTATCCTGCGGTAGGCAGCCTCTCTCTGCTCACTGATGGCCTTTGCAGACACACGTTTAACAGAGACAGAAAGGTTATTGCACGAATTAAGCAAGCAAAAACATAAAAAATAGAAGGTCTGGCACGTTCTATGCAGCCAATAGCACTTCCAAAAGCTCAAACTCACTGCCATCGAGTCAATTCTGACTCATAGTGACTCTCTAGGCCAGAGTAGAACTATCCCCTGTGGGTTTCCAAGACTGTAAATCTTACAGGAGTAGAAAATTTCATCTTTCTCCTGCAGAGCAGGCTGGTGGATTCAAGGTACTGACCTTGAGGTTAGCAGCCCTATGCCTAACCTGTGATGGCACCAGGGATCCCTCAACAGCACTTAACTCTTCTTATTAACCAGTTGACCTTGATTCAACCTTGAATCATGATAACTCCAGGTGTGCCAGAGTAAAACTGGACTCTACAGGGCTTCCAATGGCTGGTTTTGGCAACAGTTGATCGATCTCCAGGCCTTTCTTCCAAGGAAACTGGGTGGACTTGACCCTCCGACCTTTCAGTGAGAAACCAAGCTCATGAACTATTTATACCAGTGACTCCAACTATTATTATCAGGCACTCAATAAATATCTTTTATAATAACTTTTAGTCTATTTATTTTCAAACTTTTCCGTGTGAATCAAATGAAGCAAAGCAGAGGATCCGTTTTCCACTCAGCAATTCCCACGCATCCTGTTGAACTCATTCACGGCAGCCCCTCAGTGGAGCATCGCACATCTGTGTTTCCTCCTGCGTCCCTAACCCTTCTGCACTGCTTCAATGAATGAATGCTAAAATATGTTATGATCTTAAAAATTAAATTAATTTTTAATAACTTTTTGTAAGTCTTGTCATTTAAACACATTTTCATGACATCCCTATCAACAGGCCTGTGGGGCAGAAAGAGGTAATAGTTCTCATTTATGTCTTCTGCAATGCCCTTGACCATCACAAACAGTGCTGTGTAAGCCTGTGGCCGAAGCTCCCACCTTCCTGCTCTCCCAGCTGTGCTCTGCCCTAGACACCAAGCCAGTGCAACAAGTTTGGCATGTGAAGCGGCCCAGGCAGTGACCCCCATGAGCTAAGGTAACCCAGCATCGGCTTCCAGCAACTGCCAGGGCAATTCCAATTTGCTTCCAGAGCGACACGGTGTGAGTCTGAGGCGCCAATTTCCATCTGCAGCACCGCGGGGCAATTCCATGCCGTCCAGCATTCCCTGCAGCTCGTGTTCAAGATGATGGCGTGTTTGTGCAGAGAGGAGTAGCATCGTTCTGTGCCCAGGAGAGTCTATAAGTCATGAACCAATTCCAGGGCCAGGGAATCAGAAACGTCATTTTTATGTTGCCTTATCCAGGATCATTTCTCTTCATCCCCCCATCATTGAGGACCCTGGGAGGCTGTGGCCCGTATGGAACCCCAAACCTCCAACGAATCCACACGGTTCATGAAGTTGTGACCACGTTACCACCTGGTCATCAGGGTAGACTTCCTCTGCAGAATTCTTTTTCTTAGTGGCCTTTGCAATAACCATGCCAGGCCCAGCTGCCCTCTGGCCAGCTCTGAGTTAAGGCAACATGGCGTGTGCCAGAAAATGCTGCACTGTCGTCAACGGCTCAGTTTTGGAATTAGAGCCCCAGGTCTTTCTTCCCAGGCACCGCTGGGTAGACTTGTAGGGCCGACCTTTCCATCAGCAGCCCAGCACTTAACTGCTTGCACTACCAGGGCTTCCAGACACCATACTGATTCAAGACTCCCTCCGCCAAGGATGCTGTTGTTGTTGTTGTTTGGTGCCATCACGTCGGTCCTGACTCATAGCCACCCTGTGCACACTAGAATGAAGACAGCACCCTCCTGCACCCACCTCACAAAGGTTCTTACATTTGAGCCCGCAGTGACAGCCTCTGTGTCAATCCATCTTGTCCAGGGCTTTGCTTTCTTTCCCTCTCCCGCTACTTGACCCACCATGATGTCCTTCTCCAGCGACCGGCCTCTCCTGACAACGCGCCCAAAGGACATGAGATGATGTCTCATCATCCTTGTCTTTTGGGCAATTCATGGTACTTTCAATATTCTGCACCGGCCCCAAAGTCCAAATGCATCGATTCTGCTTCCAATCTACCCTTCTTCAGTGTCCATCTTCCACATGCATGGATGCGCACGTGCAGAAGGAAATGTTATCAGGGAAATAACATCTCCTAATATCAAGGTATAAAGCCAAAATCAAGCCACACTCAGTGCCGGAGAGTCGATTCTGGTTCCTGGTGACCCGATAGGACAGGGGACCACAACCCCAGTGGGTTTCTGAGACTGTAGCTCTTTTTTTT
>NW_022107431.1:20994238-21004239 GCF_000313985.2 Echinops telfairi
GTGTCTGTCCCCCAGGGTGGAGGTCACATATAGATCCTTGTAATCGCTTCCCTCTCCAGTGCCAGAGAGTCGATTCTGGTTCCTAGTGACCCGATAGGACAGGGTAGCACGACCCCAGTGGGTTTCTGAGACAGTAACTCTTTACCAGAGTGGAAACCCTCATCTTTTGCCCGCAGAACACCCAGTGCTTTCCAACTGCTGACCTTGCTGTTGACAGCCCCACACATTACCCGCTGTGCCACCAGGGGTTCTAATAACAGTCATACCAAGATAAGAGCTATGCCTAAAGAAAAACTGCCGACCACAGCACTCCTCCAGCAGACGGGAAGCGCCCCATGAAGAGACGGCCAGGCTCATCCAGGCCGCCGTCATCAGAATTCACCAGGAGAAACCGTGGTGCCCGCCCAGTCCAGCCACAACTTACTAACACTGAAATCCAGGCACAAAAATGATGGGCACCAGCTGTCGCACCCTCTCCCTTCACTGCTTGACACTGTGAAATTACCAAGGGAACAGACTCTTAGAAATGTTTTCCAAAGCCGAAGGCAGGCATAGCCACTGCTCCTGCTGAAGGGGGGAAACAGTGATCACAGAGTCGGGAAAACAGAGGGGTGGTTCATTGGGCACCTACCAGATACCAGGCCTGGGTGGCATATCGGTTACAGGGTGGCTTGCTAACAGCAAGGTCAGCAGTTCAAAACTACCAGCCGCTCCGAAGGAAGAAGACAAGGCTGTCTATTCCTGTAAAGATGCACAGTCTTGGAAACTCACAGGGGCGATTCTAGCCTGTCCTGCAGGGTCTCTCTGGGTCGGCATCAACTCGATGGCAATAAGTTTGCTTTTTTTATTTGGTTTGGTTTTTTTCTTTCTGGCAGGGAATCAGACACAGGCATCTGTTTATCCAGGTGAGGAAGCTGAGCTTCAGACAAGTTCTAGGAAAGGTTCAAGGTCACTCCACTAGCAAGTCTTGGAGCCAAGGTGTCACTTCATTCTCAGGGCCCTATGCAGAATTTTCTCTGAGCAGCAGAAAACAAAATAAAACAAGAAACAAGATACAAGTCATGACCCCTGGGTCAGAGCAGCAACGTTGCAGGAACGACATGGTTTCTGCCTTGGGGCATAGGCCAAACTATGTGATGATCAGTTTATTTACCAGAACATAGTGAGCCGGGCAGTTTGGGTTTTTAAAAAATATCAAGAACTCTTCCAACCAGTATTTTCCTTCCACTCTGTTCATATGGACACACGCTTCAGGCACGGGCCTAGACACGTATTCATGTTTGGCCTTCTCTAGTCTGTAAGCACAATTCTTCATCTGTTTCTTGAAGACTTTTATAAACAGGCTCACAATCATGAATGAAGTAATGGGTACTCCCCCCCACCCCAACCCCAATCCCTCAGTGGTCCCAGCGGTTAGCATGCTCAGCTAACAACGAAAAGAGAAAAGATTCGAGCCCACTCGGAGGTGCCTCCAAAGAAAGTCCTGGTGATCTGCTGCCAATAAGATAACACGTGGGAACACAGTTCTCTTCTGACCAAGTGCAGTGTGACCAGGGGTTGGAACTGACTTTACAGCTACGCGTGTTGGTTCCACCCACACACAAAAAATAAAGTTAGACTCAATTTTTTCTCAATTTTATCGGCTTTTGATGTAAATAAATATGAGTGCTTTTCCACAAGTCACACAAAATCGGTGCCCAAAAGGCATGAGACAAACATTATCAGCGATCTATTTTTAAGTTAATAAATATTTAAAAGTGCACATTTATTTACTCTAATCTTAAAATCAGAGCTATAATGTATTCACACAGCATCAGCCTAGCCTGATTTTAAAGTTCGCCTGCTTTTAAAAACAGAACTATAAACCGTCAAATCAGGGCACATGTCTGGTCTGCTTTGTCTGAGAGTGTTGGTATTTAAACATACTGTTCTCACCCTGCTTGGCTTTTAAACATTTCGGAATGTTCTATCTATAATAAAATGCAAATGTCCTAAGCATGCAGCTTGGTGAAGCTTTCTTTATGTGTGCTTAACTTCCTTGCACTCCCTCCCTAGGTCATGACGAGGCTGCGTTACAACACCCTCATAGGTTCTCCCTTGTGCCCCTCTGCAAGCAATGCCGCCCCCAAGCCTCCAGAACCACCTCTCTGCTTCTCACACCAGACATCAGCACTGCGTTTTCCCCGTCGTTATGGGAAAGGAACCATCAGAATGTCTCTGTCGTGTCTGGCTCCTTTTGTGGCCACACGGCGTTTCAGAGATCTCTCCCTGTCGTTCATGTATTGGGAGTTCCTTTGCTTTTGTTGGCTGATCTCCTTGCAGGCTGGTATCTTGGTCTCAGATGCCTTCTTCACCTAGCAAACCCTAAACTCACCCCGATGCCACCGCTTCCGTTAAGTTTCCTGGTTGCCCCCAGACAGACCCGGCAGCTTCTGCTCTGCTCATCCCTTCTTGAAACCCTGTTTTCATCTGTCTCGTGTACTGGATGCGTGGTTCCAGTGACCAGGAGCCTGGGCCTGGGAAAGCCACTGAGCATTGGATTCCACTACACACTAAGAGGTTGCCTGTTAGAAACAACCAACACAGCAGCAGCACAGAAGAAAGGCCTGGCGGTTTTGTAACGACTATTGCTGGTGGTTAGGAACCATGGAAATGGCTCGGACTCCTAAGTGACCTTAGGTATAACAGAGGAAAAGGTTTTCCAGGCTTGCGGCATCCTCACCATGCCAGGTGTGTGGGTGCCCATCGTTGCAGCCACCATGACCACCCGTTTTGATGAGGGTCTGACTCTTTTTCAGACTTTGCCAAGCATGACTGTCCTTCTCCAGGGTCTGGTCTCTCCTAATAATATGTCCGAATAAGATAGCAGCCAAGACCACTCTACTTGGTAAAGCAAGGATCAGCCCAGTCTGTTTGTTTGAACAATGCCTTAGTGGATATTAGTTGAAGATGGTCGGCGATGCTCACTTGACCCACAATCAGTCCAATATACACTGGGAAAGCAACTAGGTAATGGGCTGACCAACTCAACCGAGTCTACTTTTGTCCTGTGACCATCTGAGCATCCAAGGAGAGCCGAGCGCTGGCAGTAGGAGAAGCCAAATGGTGCATAGAGAAAACCAGCATGACAGAAAGAACTGACCGTATCAGGGGCAGGGCCAGATAGCACTACTGACTTCCCGGGGTGAAGGAGCAAGGAGCCAAACAGAAGTTACAACCATCTTAGAGACCCGATCATTGTCCTCTTCCCAGGTTCCATTTCTGTCCCCATTAGACTGAATCATGTGACTGGTCCTAGTGTTATAGGTAACTGATCTGAGCCAGAGACTCCTTCCATAAATCCTTATCAGCAAACAGTCTTACTCCGGGTGACTTCAGGTCCTCTCTATTGTGAACCAAAGAGTTCTACCACCCAAAAGTGGGACATGTCCGGCTGGAGTCCACATCTCCACCAGAGCCCAGTGCGTCCTTGACCTTCCTCTGCACTTCACACTGAAGGCCCAAATAGGTGTTCCTGCCTCTTCTTGGTTGGTTCTGACAAGCTTCCACGTCAGGACAATGTTGCCTCCTCTTTCAGACCCCTCCCACTTTCACTCTCAGGACTCTGTGTAGACCCTCAAGAGCCTAGTTCTCAACTGCTTATGAAGATGATTCTGAAGCACTCTGACTTCCATTGCCTCTCAACAGGCAATGGCACAATGGCCCACACACGTGACTCCAGCAGCAAAGATCACGGACAATGGCGCTGAACCAGACACCCCACTGTCGTCTATACATAAGGTCGTTATGAGTTGCCATGGTAACAAACTCCAAAGGGTCTCTGTGCACCAGTCTCCCTGTAGTAGGGTGGCATCCCACACTAGACTTGGGGTTGCAACCACATTTCCTAGCTAAATTTTCTACAACAGTGAAGGGAACAGGGCTAAACCTCTGAACAGAAATGACTGATGGAAGAACATGTGTCAATCAACCTTAAGACATGCTGATGAGGGCTGCTGAATGGATTCCCACTCCCCAGTGACCTCACTTGACCGAGGAGAACTGCTCCCAAGGGCTCACTAAGCTATACTCTTGATGGGAGCAGATGACCAGCTCTTGTTCCCAAGGAGCTGCGGGCTGGGTACCAGCCACCTGCCCTTTGGTTTGCAGCGGAGCATTGAACCAGGTTCCGCCCTGGCCATATGCCTGAGGCTGAGAATTGTGCTCCCTGGGAGAGTGTGTGAAGGCCTGGCCAAAAGGAGGAGAGGTGACTTGAATTCCAATGACGCTGACATGTCCAGTCAGCGTCTCCCTCTTAGTAGGCTACCAGGAATGATACACATTCAATGCTATGCTTGAATACAATTTTATAGGAAATATATTGCACAACAGATGGTGTTGGGAAGAGATGGCTATAGAATCCCATCCCTGGGGCCCTGTGTACACACTGCACAGCCCGGTGTGACGATTGCTCCCGGGAGTGTGGTCACAGCACGAAAACCAGGTGCATCATGAATAAGACCTCTGTTTAGAGGGAACACTCCTCTTCTATTTCCACTCCAGTGGGGTAGATCAGCTAGGAATAATAGAAATTGCCGTGGACTATGTGCGCCAGGTAAATTATGCATTTTCTTCCTGTCACTGTGTATATATCAGCCGGCCCAAATATTTTTCACATATAAATGTAAATGGAAACCTGACCATGCACAATGCAAGATGCGTAACAAGAGGCTTGTGCCCAGCATGGAAAGTATCTCATGAGTGAGAAAACGATGCCCGCCGTTTTCCGAGCACAGCGCACAGCCTCATATGGGATCTTCATGCTTTATTGCTTAATGAAAATGACCAAGCCGCATCAGTTGTGTTAGCTTTAACTGGACCCCACAGGAAAGTGAAATCCAGGTATATGTAAGGAAAAGAAATGTTTTCGATGCGCCGATTATTTTTCTCTCCGGTGTACTAATGAAATTCGTTTGCTAGCAGCCCAGGAGAGATGTGAAGCAAGATCTTTCAGGGGGGTTAAAAATTAAGAGCTTTTAAAGACACCTTTGGCCCATTTGCAATGGACAATGTACATCCTTGAAAAATTGCTTTCTTTTGTCAAAAGAAATTTCAAAATGCCCCAAGAGTACATAAAAATGACCTGATGGTGAGAAAGGCAGTAGAGACAGACGCACCGGGTGTCAGGTCTGCATAGAGGCTGCAATCACGGACTGAAGTCGAACAACAACTGTGAGAACGGGGCAGGACCAGACCGCCATTTCATCCTATTGCGGAGTTCAGGGTCAGAACCAATGAGCCCACCCCCCAGGACCAGCACGTGGTGAGTGGAAAGGAAGCAGGGCAGTGCAGTGATGATGCACTTGACAGATGCCCCCATGGTCAGCCGTTTGAACCTGCCAGCCACTCGACAGCGAACGATGAGGCAGCTGGTATCTGTGACAATGGACAGCTTTGGACATCCTATGGGGCTGTCAATGGACAGCTTTGGACATCCTATGGGACCATCCGGTTTTGCTCCTTAGGGTCACAATGAGTCAGAGACAAGACTGTGGTCGATTTAGGGTGAGCGAGGACCCATGTGGTGCCATCAAGCTGGCCTACTCTCATTCGTGGGTTTTGGGGTTTTTTTTTAAGACCAGGAATACTATTGAAATTTCACTACTTGCATAAACAGAAGGAAGACATCAAAGGGGGAATCCAAGGGAAACAAAGAGACCAAGAAAGATCACTTTGTAGCCTGTCAGGAGGCACACGTGCCAAACCTCCCGTGCAGGTCTTGAGTCCTACACATAGTCTGCACCAAAGGGTCTTTGCTGGGCAGCAAATCCACCTGGACTCCTTCCATGGCCTTCACACAGCTGGAGGGCAGAGGCCCTGCCTTACATGCAGCAGAAGGCTCTTTCCCAAATGGACCACCCTGGTGGCCTGGAACCACATAAACCAAACTCGCTGCCATTGAGTCAATACTATAACCCATCCCAACCCTACAGGACAGGGTAGAACTGGGAATTTCTGAGACTGAAACACTTTACAGGAGTAGAAAGTCCCATCTTTCTTCCTCAGAGCATGTTGATGGTTTTGAACTACCAACCTTGTGGAGCACTGCCCAGTGCAACCCAAGGTGCCAATCTAATGCCTCTTTCATAGAATACTCACAGTATGTAAAGACTGCGATACACTCACGCATTCCATAAATACCTGATGTGTACCTACTCTGGGCAAGACTCTGTGCCAGGCCTACTCATGCCTCAAATGTCTTTCACGGGACAGAGATGTCTTCCCTTTGCCATGTGTTTCTCTCATTAAAAGAGGAATTTCTCTCCTTGTGAAGTGTGTTACCCAGAGTCAGCTGGTTCATTTTTTCATTGTCTTGTGTTCAATTTTCCATTCCATTTTGGATTTTTACATGATAACCTAGCAAAATGTTGCAATCTAATTAATCCATTGAATTAAGAAATAGAGGGGTAAGTGGCTGAATTCAATAAATAAATCTATTATGAATTCAACAGAATTTTTAAAATGGGTTAAAATTTTTTTTTTTTTGAAGAGCTCTTTATTGGGTAGGTTGTTTTGCTTATGGGAAAACCAGACCACACTTATTTTTCAAGCATCTGATGAGATTTTGGTTTACAGAGTAGGTTCAAAGCTGCAAAAGTTATTTACAGATTCATCACCATCCATTCCTCCTAAAGTTAAGTTGGAATCTGAACCCTGGTGCCTATGAAGATAATCCTATTTGCAAATATAGCCTTTGAAGAGGTTGTCAGTGTGTTTAATCAGTGTTTTTAAGATGGTGCCACACTGGCGTATACAGTGCTCCTCTCAGATCACAGGAGAACAGACACAAGGAGCCAGCAGTGATGTGAAGATCTATCTACCAGCTACAAGCACCTAGGCTACCCAAAGCTAGAAGCACATAAGAAAGGATCTTCCTTTAAGCCTCCAGAGAGATCAAGGCCCTGTCAACACATTGATTTGGACTTCCAGCCTCCAGAACTATTACTTTTCTCTTCTAGGAAGTGGTCCTTTGTTACAGTGGTCCTAGGAAAACAGATGCCACTCTTTTATAAAGTTAAAAATGCCACTAAAAACAGCAACATGACATGGCATTGACCCAGAAGATAGTGAGAGAGAAAATTGAGACGTGGAAATGCAGCCAGACTAGATATCTGTAGTGTTCAAAGCTCTGGGTATCCAACTCATCTTAGAACTTTGGTAGATCCTCTTCCTGGAAAATGTTTTAAGTTATCCATTAACTTTATTTAAAATAATCATACCAATAATGATTCTCTATTCCATGCACCAATTAGCCACACAAGGTCCAACCCAGATTTTTCCAAACACCGACACAGGCAGACAGGAGCTATGTAGGGCAGACATGCTACGTAGGAAATATCATCGAGGTCATTAAGTACTAGATGAATTCATTTGGTAAATTTGCCAGCCTTCCTTCACAAAGTCCATGATGCTGAAGCTTCATTAGGCCCTTGTGTCAGAAAATCAAAAGAATCCTTCTGTCCAAACTGCAAAGGATCCTTAGCAGCTCAAGAGAAGATGAGCCAACACACGTTCTTGAAAACCAGCACTGGAATGATATCTCCACCTAATGCTGGGGCATGGGTTAGTATCTCTCATTAACAAGTCCACCAAATCAGCTGTTTTGTTTGTTTGCCCCTCTTAAAAATGATTCCGGACTAGCACCGCTTCTAACCTGTCCATAGCTTCTGGAGTGGACTTTTGTGGTAGGAGGAATAGACAAATATTTTCCTTAAATTTCTTCCCACCACTTGACTGTCCATCCTAACTATATTCATCAAGAACTGCTGGGTCTTTAAAATGGGAAAAATTAAGCACAGTATTATAAATGAGGTGTTTTTTTCACTTTGAATAGCCTTAATTCAAGCCAGAAGTCCCAATATGAAGCATCTGTAGAAAATAATGTATTTATGTAAAAAGAAGCCTTATTGCTAATGGAAAAAGCAGCCTTGTCCATCTGGCTTAACCCCATTTGATGGTTTTGTTAAATCTAGATTTTCTCTGGTCACCAGTAGCCATGCCAGAAGCAAAAAAAGAGTTCTTTAATAATGGCAAAATGATATCTAGATTTAACATTAAATTCTGTATTTTTAATCATGTCACTACGGAAAATGAAGACCAAAAAGTGCACATCCTTCCCCCTAAGCAGACATAGAATATCTTTACAGATGTGCAATGAGAGGATGATATCAATTACAGCTGGAAGCTTAGGGAACTAGCTCCATCTTATACAGCTTTCAATTCTTCAACAAAGAGGGAAAAATCAAGAACTCTGTGTTACAGAAAGGCTATCTAACAGAAAGGGAGTTTTTCCTATCCAATGGGTTTGCTATATTCACAAACACAGCTAAGTGACAGTTTACCTGAAATCTCAGTGGAAGGTTACTGGTCAGTACATGAGTCTGTTAGCAAGGGCTCAAACTGAACACCAGCTGTGAAGGTGGGGCAGAAAGGAATAGTGTTTTGTTCTGTTGCACACAGGGTTGTGATACATCCAAACTGACTGGAGGGCACTGAACAATAACAACATACTTTTCTAGCACTCTGCAGCCACAAACTAGCTGGCTTACTGCAACAGATGAATCTTCTTAAATTCCAGAAAGAGGCTAGAAGTCCAAATTCAGGGTTCCAGCAGTGCTATATTCACTCTAAAGGGAAAACAACAGTGTCCCTTTCTCTTCCAGCTTCTGGTGGTCCCAGGTATTCCTTAGCTTGGGCAAGATCACTCCCATCTCTGTCCTCTGTTTTCAAATGTCCATCTTGCCTCTACTTTTCTTTGAGTGTCTCTGGTCCCCTGATTCTAAGGACACCAAACATATTGGAATAAGGCTTACCTGAATCTAGTACGACCCCATATTACCTTTGCTAATTATATCTACAAAGACTATTTCCAAATCGGCTCACATATGCCAAGGGTTAGGACTTTAATGTACTTTTTAGAGAGACAAAACCAACCCCAAATAATCCAGGGATATCAGGAAACTCAGCCTCTACACCTGACTTTATACAAAACTAATTACGTGACTGAGGGGGAGGGGATTGGTTACTCATTGGGCTGCTAAGTGCAAGGTCAGAGGTTTGAAACAACCAGCTGCTGTGGGAGAAGGATGGAACTTGCTACTCCCATAGAGTCTCAGGAACTCCTAGGGAGCAGTCCTACCTTGATCTCTAGGATCATTATGAGTCAGCACGCATTGACTCAACGGCAGTGAGTTTCATTTTTTTGAGTTTAGAGTTATTTAATAGAAAACTTGGTTTTCATTGGTTGGCTTTCAGAAGTGGAGTCTAGAACATAGGTTCCCAGTCATATTTGACCTACTTCCCAGGGGGGTGGAAATTGACTCTGTTCAACCCCAGCCCCAAAGTGCAGGTATCTACTTGTACAGCACCCCTGGAGGCGATATCACCCACGTTGGGAAACATTGCCCTAGAAGCGCTGCTGAAACTTGTCCAACGGCACAGCACTGGGCAAGACTTCATTCTGTTCTTCAGACCTTTGCCCTGAGTTGGAGCTGCTGCAAGAGGAATTCACAGGGGCTCTGTGACTTCAGGAGGGAGTAAGATCCCTTCTTTGGGCACCAACAGAACTAAAAAACACAGAGTTATGGAGAGATCAGGCTTATCCCATGGCATGTCATCCATGCCACACTCCCCACCCAGCTGACTTGTTAGCATGGGAGTCTAACGAGGGCACGTTTCAAACCCCAACTCGTGTCAACTAAATGTCTGATCCTGAAAGACAAGTCAAACCTAGAAATCCAGTGTGAAAGATCTTTTAGTCAAATTAACCCAGATTATTATCTATATGCACACAGAGAAAGTTATTGTATGAGGCATGAACACGAAGACATTCACCTGTATCATATGTCAGGAGACTTGCAATTATGCTGATCATAGACTCTGTCTTCTTCATAATCTAAGACAGCGGTCCTCAACCTGTGGATCGTGACCTCTTTTGGGATCAAATGACCCTTTCAAGGGGT
>NW_022107431.1:21005341-21006993 GCF_000313985.2 Echinops telfairi
TCATACACTTCCATAATTGAGTCACTTTTAAAAAGAATTATATATACATCATCACAATCAGTTCTAGTGCTCCCTCCCCCCTCTCACATTCATTGTTTGCTCCCCAATTCCCCTCACTCTTCCAACCCCCACCCCGATAAACCATTGCATCAGTTATTGTCTCTATGCATCCACTCCTTCTGTACTTCATAAACTGGGAAACCTAACATAAACAATACAAACCAGAAAGAAGGAAATAATAATAATAATAGAAAAATAAAGAGTAAGAAAGAAAAGACCACCAAAAGTATTACAAAAGCCAGTGAAGTCATTTGTCATGGAACAAGCAAGAAATATTTGAGCCTAGAGCAAATTCAGATTGGGTCAAGAGGAAGGTCAATTGACCAAGCATCATATTATACCATGTTCAACCCACCATATTCAAGTTTACAATAGTCTCTGTCTAAGACCAAAGCGGTTCTAGTCCCTCACCTGTGGCCAGAGGGGATCTGCCAGAGGCTTAATTTGACTACATCCTCTGAAGATGGATTTTGAGTTTCTACTGTCTTCCTTAGCCTTCTACAAATTGGGTGTTCATAACTGAAGCTCTAATACCACTCCTTTGATCATATTTGGATCTTGTTATCACCAACTTTGGATCACATAGGCTGGTGGGCTGTTAGACATGGACTTAGGTGACACACCTAACTTAGAAGGCTGCTTGTTCACATACAAGCCTATAAGACCCCAGACACCACTCCAGTTGATAGCTGGGCACCATCTGCTTTCTTCACCACACTTTGCTGTAGCTCCCTTATCTTCAGTGATCTCTTCATAAAGGTGAGTATTGATTGAGCAAGGCTTTGAATAACAGGCAATTTTAAAAATAGGCAATTATTAACTGCTGGTGAGTTGGCCCTAACTCACGGGACTTCATTCATCAAAACATCAGACTTAATTCGTAGGGTTTTCCTTTCCTGGTTTTCAGAAGGCAGTTGCCAGGCCTTTCTTCCTAGTCCAGATGCTCCGTGAAACCTCTTTTCAGAACCATAGCAGCCCTCAAGCCTGCACTGGCACGCGGGTAATGACTGCACTGCAGGAGTGTAGCACCGTGGCCAGAAAGCAAACTCACCTCTGCTGCAGGAAAGGCAAAGTCTCTACCACTGAGACATCACAGGCCATAGAAATAGGTATGTACAAACATCTAGACATTACATCACTCACTCACTCACCACCATCAAATCCATGCTGACCCAAAGCAACCCTATAGGACAGGGTAGAAAGGCCCCGGTGGGTTTCTGAGACTGCAACTATTATGAAGACCCATCTTTCTCACATGCATACACAGATACTTCCATATATATATACATATACATACACACACACACACATACACATGTGTATGCATACCTATACACATACATTGTATGTATGTATATGGCAGGCCTGTCTGAAATATATATTTATTTAATATACATATATATGTAAAGGCAGCAATAATGTCACTAACTCAGTCCTGCCTGGCTCTCTCAGTCCAGAAATTCTGTTGAAAATTCAAAATTCAAAACGATGTACTTTCAGAGCAGCAAAAGCGAGTCTTCAACTTGCCTAAAGAGAATGAAAGAAATTCCCGAAGCAACATGTTCAATGTTCCCAGGCTGTTTGGCAGCTCT
>NW_022107431.1:21007960-21009620 GCF_000313985.2 Echinops telfairi
TGTTGGGTCACTATGAGTTGGCATCAACTCGGTGACGCTATTAGTTTGTTTGTTCTCCTCATCTGGCCCAAGACTATGGAAATATGGGGCAGTGGCAGGGAGGCTGACTTCTTGGCCCATCGGAGGAAAAGCCAAGGGGCCATGTGGCTGAAAGACGGAAGATAGAAAAGAGACTTGACTGTTGGCTAAGACCATAACTATGCCTTATTCTTGGCTGATCCTGACTGTCGGTAACCTATTGACTTCCCTAATAAATCCTCTTAATTATGAGGCTTGTCTGGGAGCTCTGTGGGGCTGCTGCAATGACTTATCAAATCCAACACAGAAAAAAAAAAGCCGTCTTCAAATACCAATCTCAGCAAGAAAAAAACCCCATGCTGATTTTAGAGCTGTATTAAATGTTCCTGTTGTTGGGGGCCCTTTCCAAGTTCTAAACGTTGACCCAGATTACCTGAGAGGCTATTCAAACCCTCGGTCAAGAGCAGAACTTGCTCTGGTGGTGGCCAGTTTCCATAAGGAATTCTGATTAGGGTAGTCTCACACTACCTTTGCCCTCACCCGCCGGAATCCATGATCCATTCTCGCACTCCACTTTCTCCAGGTCCCTCAGAGATGTCCTATTACCATCTGACAGAACCCAGGGACCCTGTGATCAAGCCTTGACAAGCTCCATCTCATTAGTGCCTTTTTTAATCATCCAGGGTGACAACCCATGATAAATGATGTCAAAACACAGGATTCTCGAGAAGAGGGAAAGTGGGGAGAAAGTAATGTGCTCCAAGAATAGATATGCTTCTTCATCGAAATTTTGAAGGGAAAGAGAGAGAAAGCCAACCCCGAGGGCAGGCAGCACTTGGAGCTCGAGAAGAGGGAAGAGAAGACGTTCATGAGAAACTCCCAAAGGGAAGGATATGAGAAACGAGTCGTCTCTCTGTTCCGTTCCTTTAGCTCCTTTATCTTGCAGGGGCACAGAATCTGTCGGAAGCCAACAAGAAAAGCAGCGTTTGGCGTCTGAGTCTGTCGACAGTTGGCGATTCCTGAGCAGGAGCACTGTGACCCCTAGAAGAACTCTCAGAGGCAGGGATGCCGGGAAAGCAGAGAAAGACGAGGGAGGAGGGGTGCAGGGGAAAGTACTGCAAAAATCGTCAGCATCTGTTGTTAAATGGAAGGCCCGTGAGGAACCATTCCACCGGCCTCTTTACCTGGTGGCTTCTCAGGGACCCGGAAGCTGAATAGCTGTCACTACTTCTGGCCACACGTGAAGGGTTACCATCTCCCCAATCACTTCACTCCCACTGTCCTCTAGTAGACATCGCGCGCGCGCTCTCCTCAAACTGGAAGACTCCAGGAACAACAGAGAGGGAAGGAAGAGAGAGGGACACATCTAGGTCCCTTAGCCCCTGATCCACTGGGAAGCAAAACTTGTTTCCTCACTTCACGGGGACCACCTCAAAGGTCAGGTCAGCCCCCAAATCGCATGTAAACAAGGCTTCTAAATGAATGATTGAAAGAAAGAACTCAAGACCTGTCTGATCTTTGTATCTGTATCTTTAAAGAGAAGTCAAGCCTCCATGTGCTGTTTGTACAAATCTCCAGTGACAAGGAACTGAGTGGAAACTGGGAATGACCATAGATCGGGCTCTCACTGCTCCTCATGTTA
>NW_022107431.1:21012526-21022216 GCF_000313985.2 Echinops telfairi
GAGTCTAGTCTCCCCCATCTTAAAAAAGCAAGTCTCTTAACCATGCCATACTTCTTTCAGGAATCTCTCTTTTCTCCCCACTAGTCACATGTAACTACCCTGGGGTGTAGTGGTTAAGCAGCGGGCAGTGATCTGCATGGTCGGCTGTTCAAATCCACTGGCAGCTCTGAAGGAGAAAGACGAGGCTTTCTTCTCCTGTAAACAGTTATAGTCTTGGAAACCCACCGGGGGCTCCCTATGAATCAGCATGACTCGGTGACAGTGAGATTTACATTTGAGGCTGGGAGCCCTGGCCATGGAGTGGTTTCCACGTTGAGCAGCTAGCCACAAGGTTGGCGGCTCTAAACGACCAGCCAGTCCTTGGAATGAAGATTGAGACTTTCTACTCCCTCAAAGAGTTCCCGTCTCAGAAACCCACAATAGTGGCCTAGTTCTATTCTGTCCTGTCCGGTCGCTTGGAATCAGAATCCACTCAATGGCAGTGAGATTCTTTGAGGGTTTATGCACTTTTACACTTATGGAAAGTTGGCATTCGTTGCCATGACTTCTCTGAGGCCAGCAATGTCCTAGTCCTGCCCAGTCCAAGAGACACAGTCAGCTCACCATCCTACTAGGGCTCTTTGAACTCTGACAAGGGTTGCTCCTTGCAATTCTTCCTTTATCGTCTATGACACGACTCCTTCCTGGTTGTCAGCCCCATCTGCTTCTCATGCTTCCTTGCTGCTTCTACCCTCTCAGTGTTCCCAACTGGCAAGTCTCAGTCAGCCTGCCCTCTCTTTAAATGAATTGGTTTCCCAGGGGCCCCCCCTCAACCTTGCCCTTTTTAATGTAAACACATATTGATGAGTTCAAGTAGTTCCCTAGCCACAACTATGGTCCCTGACCGTTTCTTCCCTCGAGTTCTCAACCTCACATGTTGTGCCCTTGGGACACACCTTCCAGATGGAGAGCCACATAAGGTCCAGCACACAACACTCACTGCCATTGAGGTAAGGTCAACTCAGGGCAGTCCAATGAGACAGGGTAGAACTGCCTCCTGGGAGCTTCTCAGCCTGTAAGTCTTCAAGGGAGTCGAAAGTCTCAGTCTTCCTCCCAAGGAGTGGCTGGTGGTTTAGAACTGCCAACCATGCAGTTAGTGGCTCAATGTGTAACCACCACATCACTAGGGCACCTAGCCTTAAACATGAATCTCACTGCCACCAACTTCTGCAGTGGAACCACTGATGGCTTTGAACTTCTGGCCTAGCAGTTAGCAGCCCAATGCATAAACACTACACTACCGGTGTTCCTAAAACACATAATAAGCACACTAAAAAAAAAAGAATGAATGCATATGCCCAATAAGAAAACTCTTAAACTCTGCTTTGGGATCCCAGGGCTGAATTTCAGGATGAGGAGGATGGATTCTCAGCCTTTCAGACAAAATGCCTACGCCCATCCTATGGAGTCAGCATCGCTATTATGCTTTGTGGTGTCAACTACTGGATGTCAACTCGACTAGTCTCTGATTCTGAGTCATTTAATCCAACATTAGTCTAGTTGATGCCATGGAGTCGTTAGATATGATTAGATTAGCTGGCCTTGCCTAAAGCAGATTATCATCATACTGTGATATAATCATATTTCATAATGAAATATAAAATACTGTAATGTGATATCCCTCAATGATGCAAACTAATGTGATATAATCAATCAGTCCCTTGAAATCACACGAACGGCGGTTCTTAAATTCAATTACATCTGAGTGATATAAACAGGAGTCCCGGGGACCTGGTGGCATAGTGGGTTATGAGTTGGGCTGTTAACTACAAGTTCAGCAGTTTGAAACCACCTGCTCTCCAGGAGAAAGATGAAGCTTTCTACTCCCATAAACATGTATAGTCACAGAAACCCACAAGGGCAATTCTACCTAGTCCTATAGAGTCAAGAGTCAGACTCAACTCAATGACAGTGAATTGTTTTTAAGTTATAAAACAGACCCAAATAGACACACACACACACACACACACACACACCAGGGCAAGAGATGACAAATGAATATCGTCTATAGGCAAAGGGACACTTCAAATCACTGGCCATCAGCAGAAACTAAATGTTCACAGAAGAAATCGGCACAGGCAAGACCTTGATTTGGACATTCAGCCCAGAACTATGGTACTATTCTCCATACTCTCAAGTTAGCTACTTGTATTTCTGTAACAGCAGCACTAGAAACAAAGACATTGTCTTTTGACCCTATCCAGCATGTACACTGGATGTAGGAACATTGCACGTCTACAGCTTTCGAATTCTGAAAGCCCTGCATTTCTCCATTGCATTAGATTGCCTCAGAGAGCAAGGAGAAGATGTGAAACCACTCTTTCTCCGAGTCCAACAGAATGGCCTGCAACTTCATCTCCTCAGGGAAGCCACTATCTCGGCGGTGCCCTGAGACTGTCTAGAGGGCAAGCTCCACTCAACATAGTGGAGTCAGGAGGGACAACACTATGTGGTAAGAGGAGTGACCATGGCACCTATGGGCTTGCTTGACCTGTAGGGAAAAGAGAAGATGGAGCAACCGCTAAGGTATACCTCCATGGCTAGAGGGCAGAGCGGGTCATTCACAGCCAGTCCAACCAACCCCAGGGACAATAACTCCTGAGGAGTTCCAGATACAGTCAGACGCTTCCGGGGACTTGAAGGGGTCCTTATGAATGTGAAGCAAGAGTCAGAGACCAACAGGTTGCCACATGCAGTTTTGCATCGGAAAGCAACAGCTCCTGAAGAGGTCATGAAATGTACATGACGAGAAATAGTGGTATAATTCCTTTTCCTTATTGAAATAAATACATCATGCTTTAGAACCTGATGGCTCTTCCCTTTGTCAGGGCGGTGCTTAATTTTGTACATACACTTCCGGGTAGGACGAGAGGAAATACATCTGAAAAGCTATTAAGATGTTATCAAATGTTATCAATTCATGACACAGAAGTATGTGAGTGAAAAGGATAACCTGGAGCAATGACAAATAGATTTTTACTCACAGCAAACCCACAACAGGGCTTCTTAATAAACCGCTGCCTTTTATTGTGAAGTTGAATAAGGGAAGGGGATTAATTCATGGTCTGGAAACACAGCCCAGCACTGCTCAAGGGACAGGATATCAGCAGACATCTGGAGAAGCCACTGACTAATTAATCTATTAATTAATCAGACAGTTATACTCTGAGGAGAGAATTTAATTGTTTGGATTAATAACCCTACTAATTAATCCTAAAAATCATCAACCTTACAGTTGAGGAAATGGTGATTTTTCTGAAGGCCCATCTGGGTGATTAATATCCTTCTAAAAAACTCACTGGCTAAGTGGAGAATGGCAGCTCATGAGGCTCGGTGCTGTCATGCATCCAGGGGCTTGCTGAGTGGGACCACCACAGAGATGGCCTCCCCAATGGGTCCCCACCACCATCGTGACCCAGCACCATGCACCTTCAAACATGAAAGAGAAGTACTTGCTTGGGGGATTTATTTGGAACTTCACACATGTGCCACCAAAAGATATGCTCTTTCCTAGATACCAGATTCTGGATAAATTTATAGACCGGCCACTCTCAACCGATAGGATGGGTCCACATGATATTTCATAAAACAAGCGCACCCTCAGTCCCTTTTTCCATAGCACTGATCAGCCAGATGAAATAGGTATACACATATTAATAAATTGGCGTGTTTGGCAGGCGCTCATTAAAGAAAGGCTATTGCATGAAATGTAAGTGATATTTATATATCTAAATGAGGTTTATAAATCATTCTTATAAGATTACTGAGTTTGGGGTAACAGTTCATTAATAATTGGGGAAAGAGAAATCCTGGCATGTTTAGAACTCATTTCTCAGAAAGAATACTTATATACTCGAGTATAAGCTGAGATTTGCAGCACTTTAAAAAAAAATTTTTTTTCAGCACATTTTTAATGCAGTTTTTGTGGGAAAATTTGGTGCCTCAGCAAATATTCGGGTCAACTTATACTCAAGTATATATGACGGCATTAAAAAATAACTGTTAGATGGGGTTCTCTAGAGAAGCAAAACCAGGGTGCTTGTTTGTGTACGTATATGTAACGATTAAATCAATAAATGGCTCCCACAGTTGTAGAGGTAAGTCAGTCCAGTTCATTTCGAGGCCAGAGGTCCCGTGTGAACTGGAGGATCCTCCTGACTCACGCTGCTGTGAAAGCTGATGAACCGGAAGCAGGATGACAAGCAGAAGGGACACAGACTGGTGAATGAGAGGTAAATGGATCTAAGGACAGCCAAAGGAACCCAAGTTCAGCAGTCTGCTGATGGCTCCTGGGATCAGTAGCTGATATCGAGCAGCCAAACACAGGATCCAGATCCAATAGAAAGCTAAGCTGCAAGAGTGCTCAGATCTGCTCTTATACAAAAGGTCACACCCCCAAAGAGGTGTCATTGAGCTGTGACCTGATTGAGAGGTTGGGTTTAACACCTACTGCCCCTCAGGAGCCCCCAGTTGATGTAAACACTAACCATCACAATGATATCTTAGAGAATATGATTATTTACCTGAAAAACAATTGAAATGAGTACTAATCTCTGATGTCTGATAATCACTCACATAGACACATAAACCAAAAACTTACAGGAGTATCATTGATGGCCAAATATCTGTAGGCTTAAGAATTATGCCACTCAGAAATACACTTTATAGTTGAATTGCTAAGGTTATACTTAGCTAAAAACTTGGGAATAATTTGCAAGAAGATTTACAGTGCTGAATACACTGAGCTTAAAACACAGCCATGGATCAATACACCCATCTACACTACGATGCACTGTTTGCTAAAAGGAGAGGAGCAATTAAGAAAACCCTACAGAGGAAAAGAGTAAACAAAGACATAATCCTGGCAGAAGAGAAGGCTAAAGAGGATAAAAGAAATAATAAGAGAAGCTGGGTTTCTAGACAATCTTTAGTCTCTTTGACTTGGCCGTGAACATCTTACATAATTGGGAACCTGGCAGACATAAAAGGGGTTACAGATAAACACATAATATCGATAGAAGAGATCCCAAAATACAGTACTTCAATATCCCTGCCAGCACAACCTATGTTGCTATAAATGGATGCCACTTTTATCTCGGTCTTAATGTTAAAATAAGAGTGAGCTGACAAAGGGACGTTGTTACCAGTGTTTTCCAGAGAAGAGAACTGAGCTAAGAGGAGCATGGGTGATTTCTCTAAGAGTTAACATTTCAGAGCACAGCCAGCCATGGAGACGGCTCAGGGCAACAATCATCCCAAGGGAGGCAGAATAAGAAGTGATAAGAAGTGGGACCGAAGACCTGAGTAAGAGCCTGGGTTCCATTGGCTCATTTGGGAGAAATTATGCTACGTTGCAAACTTTTGAATGAAAGAAATGATAGTATCTACCTTACAGGGTGAAAGTGAGCATTAAACTGTATATAAATGACATAAACCTTTTACAATGTCAATAGTAATGATGCTTATTAATATCCTTATCAAAGAATATATGTCTCATGAGAATTTTTAAAGAGACTGATTATTGTTTTCAAAAGCCCCTGCCTGGGAATGAATTCTGACTCACGGTGACCCTGGTGGAGTGGGTTGATCGACAGCTTGTGAGTTTCTAGAGCTGTGAATTTTGACGGATGCAAATCCCTCCTCCTTCTCTCTTTCAGAGGCTGGTGAGCTTGAACCTCCAGCCTTGTCATTAGCAGCCCAACTTGTAACCCCTTACACCCCCAGAGCTCAGGAGAGAGTGGGTCTCAAAGCGATATCCAGTCTCTAGATGACAATGATATACTGGTATCTTATCTAGTGGAATGAAAATTTTTCCATCACCTCAAAATAATCCTTTCATTAGGCTTTTCCTCTGCAGCGTTAGACAGCTAGAATAAGTTCCGCTTTCTGCCTGTGGTTGGAGTACTCTGACCACAACTAAATTCAAAGCTATTGAGTTGATTTTGACTTTGACTGACCATATAGGACAGAGGGGAACTGTTCCTGTGGGTTTCCAGGACTGCAAATCTTTATACAAGCCAAAAGTGGCTTCGAACTGATGACCTTGCAGTTAGCAACTCAACACATAGCCCACTATGCCACCCAGGTGGGTGGAGAAGGGATCTGCCGTGGGAATGATTTTGCCGGAAAACAGGGTAGTAACATGGTAAGTTGTACTCATCACTGATTTCTAAGGAAGGCGTAGTCGTCTTTAATTTCTGTCTTTCCATGAAGCTTCAGAAGGCCATGCAAGCTCTTGAGCTAGCAGGCCATCGGGCTAGACCTCAATGTGCCTCTTAGGCTAGAGTTCAGAGCAATCTCCTATTCTGCAAAACCATGCATCCAAAGTTGATTTCATCCTATGAGCAGAATGGAATCAAATTCGGATGTGTGAATTTTCAGTCTTATTTTTTGAAAGCCATGCTCAAATATTTTGAATATCTGCAAACTCTCAGATACAGAAAAACTGAAAATGTTGCCTGAAATTAATTGCAAGGAATTAGTACCTAATGTGTTAATCCTTAAAGAGACTAGGCCTGTAGTTAATTGCAAAGAATTAGTACCTAATGCTTCAATCCTTCAAGAGACCAGACGCTGAAGAAGGACGTCATGCTTGGTAGAGTGGAGGATAAGCGAGGAAGGCCCTCAATGAGACAGACTAACATGGTGGCCACAATGATGCGCTCAGGCACAGGAACCATTATGCGGGTAGTTCAGGCCCTGGCGGTGTGTCCTTCTGTCGTGCAGAGGGTAGTTGCCGGTTGAAACTAACTCTAAGGCACCTAACAACAGCAATGCTTCAGTAAAAATCCGGGCCCTCCGATACTTTTACAAACATTTTAACTGTAAATAATACACTAAATTAATTGATCCAACTTGCTACAGATATGGGAACTATTATATTAGTAACTTTTTGTATAAAAGACCTTGACAGTTTATCTTTCCGTCTTTTGGTTTCAAAGTCCTGATCATATCTGAGTATGGACGTGCATACATCACATATTTGGAACCAAAACAACTGGGTGACATTCAACCATACCAACCAAGAGCATATGATCAAGAACTGCTGGTATTGGATAAGACCAAGTTGCATTGAAGGCATTGGTAAATAACAAGACTCCAGGAACTGAGCAGATACCAATTCAGAGAGCGCAACAAACCAAGGCAATGCTGGAAGCAGTCACTCCTGTGTCAGAGGATTCGGAAGGCAACTTCCTAGCCAACCGACTGGACGATATCAGTGTTTTTGCCCATACCAAAGAACGGTGACCCAACGGAATGCAGAAATGATCGAACAATATCATGAGGATCGCATGCAAGCAAAATGTGGCTGACGCTGATTTTGAAAACAGTTGCATCCGGCTATTGACTGGGAGTCAAGCCTGTTTGTATATCACTCAAAAGCTAGATATTCTCCTAACACTTCCTACAATGGTGCTGGGTGCCATGCCAGCCAGCCCTGAGACACCACACCCCTCTACCACAGCTCTCTGCCAGACACACGGACACATTCAGGATCTCACATGAACTGCCAATTCACCCTTTATTATATCTGCTGCACCCCAGGACAGATGAATAATAACTAGCACACCACCAGCCTACATGACACGGACGTTTCTTCCAGCTGCGGGCGTGTCCGGTGGAAGGAAGTTCAAGATGTGGGAGTTTAGTGTTAGATTGACGTTTAGCCCATGAATACAGAGTGAGGGGAAAAATGGCTATTAGTAGTAGCTGCCATCTCTAAATCCTTTAGAAGTGTCAGATAGCAGGTTGGCCACTGTACTTGTGTTCTCATGTGTATCCCTAAATAACATTCAATATGGATATCACTCTCTCTGCTTTATGGATAAGCATGTGGATGCTCAGATAGGTTAAGTCTCTGGGCTACAGCTTCACACTGTGTTCATTATCACGTGTCCATAATCAGCAACATCAATTAGCAACATCAATTAGCGCCGGTAAAGAGAAGACGCTGCTTGGTGCACTCATCGTAAGAAAGTGAGTTACAGTGCTGAGATCGGAGAGATGGAAAGGACTTTATGCCCTATTCCAGAGAAGAGGAATAGGCGGATTTCCAGGAAGGCTAGGAGACCAGACCCTTCTCAGGTCTCAGGGGATCAAGGGTAATGTTGATGGACGTGGGAGCCCAACTCACAGCAGAGTGAGAAAGAAGTCTAGAAAGATGGTGGGAAGGGACCAGATGGGCTTTAAATATCTTGATTTCATCCTCTGAAAGAACCAGGCACTGATTCAGCTGATGACTCAGGGGCTGAGAGCGTAGCTTGACTTGCACCCTCATCTCTAGAGGACTTCCTGGATGCCCTGAGAGCACACCAGGCACCTCTCACCCAGCACAGACCCACCGCTTCACGAAAACTGGCCTGGTGCTGTCGGAGCTGCCGCTGCGTTTGTAAGGTGGGAGGGAATCGTTTCCCTTAGAAGAAGATCCCAAGGAAGCCACTAGAGAAGGGGAGGAATTCATATCGGCAGAAGGGGGTTCACTTGGGAAACTACTGGGGTGTCTCTTCCAATGTAGAAGATGAGAGATGCTCTAGGGCCTAAGAGGAAAGCAGAACTCACCCCTGCTCCCTAACACTGACCCTCTTCTGTTCTCAGCATGGCCTCTACCTGAGTCTGGGAAGAACTGATGAGGCCTTTGGAGGCAGATACGATGCTTGCTGAGGATTCACGGCCCACAGAGGCGGCACAGGGATTCTAAGCTGCCTACGGCTGGGACAGGTACTGCTTAAAGTCTCCGGGGCCTGACCTATACATGCGGGTGCTACATGCTTGTCACAGCATAAGCCACTTTTAAAAAATATTATGAGGATCCTTCTATCTTTATTCTAAGTACAGCAACCCAAATGACTATAAACCCCCTATTCTCCAATCCATCAAATCCCCATTTCGCTGGACAGCAGAGCACTGTGTCAACTAGATGCATTCTTGAACTGGATTTCGGCTACCACACCTGTGCTTCGGTCACAAGCAGTAACAGGAAAGACAGTGCCAAAGAAATGCTCAAGCTCCGCAGGTACTGCCACTGATGTCAAGCTGACTTCTTCTTAAGGCACTTCATTTCTGTGTTCATTTCCTACAGCTACCATAGCAACAATGCCCACTACTTACGTAGTTTGGGGGGTTTTTTAAGTCATTTTATTGGGGCGTGTACAACTCTTATCACATTTGTTACCATCATCATTTTCAAAACATTTTCTTTCTCCTTGAGCCCTTGGTATTGGCTCTTCATTTTTTATTCCCTCCCTCACTCACCTTGATATAAACCTTGATCTTTTTTTTGCAGGTCTTACATTGACCAATGTCTCCCTTTACCCACTTTTCTATTGTCTGTCCCCTTGGGAAGGGGTTATATGTAGATCATTGTGGTTGGTTCCCCATTTCTCCTCCCACCTTCTCCTTACCCTCCTGGTATCGCTACTCTCATTATTGGTCTTGAGGGGTTTAACTGTCCTGGGTTCCCTGTGTTTCCAGCTCTAATCTCTACCCATGTACATGCTGTGGTCTAGCCAAATTTGTAAGGCAGAATTGGGGTCATGATTGGGGTGGGGGAAGAGCATTAAAGAAAAAGAGGAGAGTTGTATGTTTCATCAGTGTTATACTGCACCCTGACTAGCTCCTCTGTTCCTTGTGACCCTTCTGGAAGGGGATGTC
>NW_022107431.1:21024576-21042195 GCF_000313985.2 Echinops telfairi
GAGGGAGGGGAAAATGAGGAGCTGATGCCAGGGGCTTAAGTAGAGAGCAAATGTTTTGAGAATGACGAGGGCAATGAATGTACAAATATGCTTTACACAATTGATGTATGTATGGATTGTGATAAGAGTTGTATGAGCCCCTAATAAAATGATTTAAAAAAAAGAAAATAATTTTATGGTTGGGAGGTCACCCCAACATGAGCAACTGTATTAAAGGGTCGCAGCATTAGGAAGGTTGAAAACCACTGCTCTATTTCCTTTATGTTCCTCTTTTCCCTCTATCGTGTTCAGCCTTCATTCGGGTTTCAGTAATTCCTCACCCGTTACATTGCCCTTGATCAAGTCCTACCAGGCATCCTACGCCTTCCTTGCCAACCATTTTAGATCATTTGTTGTTCCTTCATCCCTAGGTTTGTTAACACCCACTTCCTTTCCCCAGCCTCCCCTGCTCCTATGTCCCCTGGAACCTTCAATCCCATTGTTTTCTCCTCTGGATTGTTTATCCCATCTATCTTACTTATGTGATAGACATGCAGAGACAATAATAAGCATAAAAACAAGACAGAACAAAGCCAAACACCAAAAACCCAATGACTAAAAAGAGAAAAGCCTACAAATAGTTCCAGGTGTGTTTGTTGCCCTTTAGAACACACGTTTTAAAGAACACCCATTTGCCTTTTCACAGTTCTGGATTCTCCAATTCCACATCACAGTCTTCACAGTATTGATTCCACATGGGGGTTCTCCAAGAGGAACTATGTCATGCCTCCTCCTGTCTGCTGATGGCTCATAGCAACTGTTGGCATTTCTTGGCTTGTAGCTGCATCTTCGTGGCATCTTCCTTGTGTGTGTGTGTGTGTGTGTGTGTGTGTGTGTGGTGTGTGTGTGATTTTCTCCTCTATTATAAGGACAGGTATCAGGATTAGACTTCAGCTTACTTCAGTTGACTTCAAGATAATCTTCAAAAGTTCTATTTCCAAACAAGATGACATTCACAGATATGGGAGCCAGGACCTCCATGTATCTTTTGGGTGTACACAAGGCATCTCATTAAGCAACCTTATTAACTTTCAGCAGCAGGACAGAAAGATGATCATGGGAAGAAGCTGTGGTTGACCCTCCTTGTGGGGTAGGCACCTTCAAATCCAACTTAACGATCTCTGAGCTCCAACGGGTACAGGCTTCCCCCATGGCCCTTGAGAGTCAGTCCCTCAGTCAGCTCAGGAAGCTTCTATCCCACCGGAGTCCCACCCTCTATGAGAACTGGCAAATAAGTACTACTTTACCAGGTTCCTATGTGAAAACAGCCCTGAGTCTTTTAATAGATGCACACAATCTCTCTTCCCCAAAGAAACCCAAGAAAATATTTAAAACCATTAAACCCTCATGATTCTGGCTCTAACTTCAAATAAACGGGATAAATAAACCCTCCTTTCTCTGCATTTCTAATTTAGCAAAGTCCTTATATGCCATCTCAGAGCAAGCAGATTTCATATTTGCATCATATTCAAATGTGCTGACGTTTTGCTGGATTTTTAACTGCATTTTGGCAGCCCTACACGGTCTGCTTGGAGATATAAAGCAACAGCTGCCCAAAGTTCCTAATTCCAGGCCAATCTCCGCATACATATGTAAGCACATATCTCAAATATTTGTGAGGAATACGCTATTGCAGAGAGCAGGCAGGGGAAAAGCCAGTGCTATGCCAGGTCAGGACCCAGTGGTACTTCCGGATCTGCTGCATTGGGTGCTATGTGCTGTTATTAACTGCTGTGGAGTCAGCTCCCCACACATGGTGGCCCCATGCACAACACACAGGAGACTGTCTAGTCCAGTGGTTCTCAACCTTCCTGATGCTACGACCCTTTAATACAGTTCCTCATGTTGTGGTGACCCCGGCAATGGGCGTATCCGCACGTGGACAGACCCACCAGGGGATGGATAGAGGAGTGGTGTCTCGGCCTAACACCATCAGAAATATGGTCTTAGCAACCTCTGTGAAAGGGTAGTTTGCCCCTCAAAGGGGTCGTGACTCCCAGGTTGAGAAGCGCTGGTCCAGTCCCTTGATCACTGTGGATAGAACCCTTGGATTCTACAGGGTTATCACTCACGGTCTCCAGGCTTTCCTCCTGCGCCATCTTAATCTATCAGCACCGCTGAAATGCGTTCAACATCAGAGCACCCTGTAACCCACCACAGGCAGGTGGATGGTGGTTGTGGATGCGGGGTCCTGGCTGGGCTTCAAAACCAAGTGTCCCACGTGGAAAGTGGGAATTCTATATCTGAACCATCTCTGATCTAAACCATGTGCGAAGCACTGGCATGTATACCGTGTTCAACTCTCACAGCACTAATACCAACTGCTAATGTTTACGGAGCGTGTTCTCTGTGGCAGAGCCTCAGAGAGATGGATTGGCCCACTGGCTACAAAAATGGGCTCAAACATAACAATTGTGAAGATAGGGCAGGACTAAAACGTGTTTCCTTCTGATGGATATAGGTCGCTATAAATCTAGGTCAAGGATTTTGCCTTGCCTTTGGATTCACAAGCAATGTTCATGGAAACAGCAGGCAAGAGGTCAAATGATGCCTTGCATTGGATAAATCTGCTGCACATGACCTCCTTAGAGTACTGAGAAACAGGACGTTACTTTGAGAACTAAGGTACCCCTGTCCCAAACCCTGGTATGTTCAATTGCCTGTATACACCTGGATTGACATTAAGTTAGACATTGAATAAAGAAGACGAAGGAAGAATTGATGCATTGGAATTGTGGTGCTGGAGAAGAATATTGAAAGTACTGTGGACTTCTAAAAAGACAAACCACTCTGTCTTGGAAGATGTACGACCAGAGTGCTCCTTAGAGGCAAGTGTGAAGACTTTGTCATAGATCGTTTGAACATGTGTCAGGAGAGGCCACTCCCTGGGGAAGGACATCAAGCTTGGTAAAGTGGGGGAAGGGACAGTGAAAGAGAAGACGCCCTCCACGAGAGGGATGGACCCAGTGGTTGTAACCATGGGTTACAACACATTCTCGAACATCGAGAATCATTGTGAGGACGACGCGGTGTTTCTTCCTGCTGTACACCGAGTGGATGACTTGGAACCGAATGATGGTGCTGAATGACAATGACATTGTAAAATGGATCTTCAACCCACTTCCTTCTGAATGGTGACTTAAAACAAAGGAACTAGACCCAGAGATGCACCCGCACGAGAGGAGACACGGTGGTTGGGTGAGCAGATGCATCTCAAGCAGTCAAAGCACACCAAGAATTGCAGCAGCTACCAGGCAGGAGGAGAGAGACTCCCAGGAGGAATGGACAGGGCCAGGACCCTAACATGAACTTCAACTTCCCCAAACTGTGAGATAATAAACTTCTGTTCTTTCAAGCCACCCTCCTGTGGCATCCTTTGTCAGAGTAGCACTAGGTCACCGAGACACAGATCCACTGACCACTGAAGTTACCAGCCAAACCAGAACACTTCTGAGTGTGAAAGAGGGCTCTGTTCAACCATGTGGGGAGAGAACACTCTAAGACAGATGTGGTGGTGATTGTACAATCCCCCTTGATCTGATTTAACTACTGAATTATTCAGTTATATGATATATAAACAGTGTGCCCATAAAATTATTAAAAAATAACTATAGTAGAACAGCAGACATAAAGCTGGGGGAGCCAGGGGCATATGCTCTGGCATAAAATCATACATGTCATTTTACGTATCAACTTTCTTGTTGATTACTTACTGATATGCAAATAAAAGGTATATGGGGGTAGAGCGGGCAGGAATAGCCCATCGCTACTTTTCCTAAGTTAAATGATCCTTATACACCACCAAAGTATAATGCTAGCTTGATATGCAAACTTCAAAATCAAAGTTCAGTAGTTCTTCAAAATGGAATCACATATACCACACAAAAGAAAGCACAACAGTGTAAGATATGAGAAAATAATAATTTATAAATTATCAAGGGTTCATGAGGGAGGGGGGAGGAGGGAAGGAGGGGGAAAAATGAGGAGCTGATGCCAGGGCTTACGTAAGAGCAAATGTTTTGAGAATGATGAGGGTAACGAAGGTACAAATGTGCTTTATACAATTGATGTATGTGTGGATTGTGATGAGTTGTTTGAGCCCCCAATAAAATGATTTAAAATAAAGAAAAAAATATATAAAAGAAAGAGAAAGCACAAACATTCTATTCAGGGAACTCAAATGTTCATTGAAACCAAGCAAGGCCATTCCTGCTGTTGACTTACCTAAAATATCGCAAACATATTAGATACATAATATGCTAGTTAACACACACAATGAGTCCTCTTTAGAGGACAGGAAGCAACTTTGACTCTAGGCTTTGTCTTCATCCTTCTATTACCTTATATTAATATGTTCCACCATGCCATCTTTGCTTCAGCTTCATAAGCACCATATGGGCAGGCACCTCTCATTCCAAGAAATCGATACATAAAGGTACACATTGAAGAGTGGAGAGAGGCAGGTCCATGATGCATTTTAAAATATGCAAAACTTCAAACATTGTATAATGGTAGCAACATCCACTCGGGAAGTGGAGCCTCCCCGTGCAGCTCTCCCTGTGGCTATAAACCTGGAGATGGAATGATGCAGGATGGGAGCCCAGTCCTAGGAACTAAGTTAAAGAAACGACACGGAAGCCATTGCTCTGGTTGCCTAAGAGCAGAAGCACACAGCTAGCGGACGGGAGAACCCGAAGGAGGAAACACATCAGATCTGGAAGATGCTGTGGTGGTTGTCAGGTGCTATTGAGGCAGTTCCATCTGCAGTCCGTACCTAGCCACCCTATGTACACTGTCCCAGGAATAAGCGAAGCAGTGGAACCACAGTGTCCCTGAAGGATGCTGAGAGTGCCGTGCACTGCCAAAGAACAGGCCAATCTGTCTCGGAGGAAGGATAGCCAGAATGTTCCACAGGAAAGAGAATGGCAAGGCTTTGCCGCATGTCATTTGGACATGTTATCAGGAGACATCAGTCCCTGAAGAAGGACAGCACGCGTGGTAGAGGGCCATTGAGGAAGAGGAAGGGCCTTGACAAGGTGGATTGACACAGTGCCTGCAGCAGTGGGCTCAACCCTTGCTCTGGTAGAAAAAAAAGACTGGCCCAGCCACGGCAGTGGCCAGAAAGCCTCTCCCTGATGGCACATTAATATGTCCATTATGACTCCAGAGAGGACAATGCTGTGGCAGTTACATAATCTCCTGTCAACTTGAGTGAAGGGGTGGAGTCTAGCCTGTGGCCTTCTCCTGAGGATTCTGGGAATTTTTCCTGTTGTCCTCCCTGTAGGTGGGACACACTGTCTCTCTGCCTCCCCTTTCCTGCTGTTGAGACACTCAGAGAGCTGGAGAAGACACATGGAGACTCGTGCCAGTGCTCAGATGCTTCCACTGCCACTGGATCCACTTGACTTTCACCCCCACTGGCCTGTGCTCTTCCTGCATTCGGCATCACTGCAAATGCTGTGTGAGTTTTTGAACTAGTGTCAGACATATGGGCTAATATTGGACTTACGGACTTGATCTGGACTGGGATGGGATGTTTTATTGATGCATAATTACTTCTTGATATAAAGTTCCCTCTTACACACATATACGTATCTCTGGATTCGTTTCTTTCGTTAACCCAGACTAACACAGATGTCTTAACCTTATTTATCTTACAAAAACTCAAATTAATTGCTCTTGGTTGTTTTCTGCCCCCCACCCCTCTGCCCCCAAACATCATGTCATTAAAAACCTTTGGAAAACGATGTGTTAATAACAAGGGTAGCCCTTGTAGGTGACGGACATACACTGGTGAGAATGGCCTGGTGCTTCCCTCTTGAAGCTTACAGTCTAGCAAGGAAGACAGAGGTTAAACAAGCAAACACAGGGAAAAAACACTGCAAAATTCCATCATGAAATGCAATAGGAAACACCATTGATTCAATCAGCCTGAACTCTATAGTCAACTAAGCAAGAACACAGCTCTTCATCAAAGCGTAAAACAACAGATAAAGCACGAGCTAAGGAATAACAGAATTGGTGTTAATGTAGGTACTGATAATCATTTACCAGGGCCCATACTTTGTGAGCCTTTTCATACCACATAATTGGGAAAACCGAACAGAACCACGAGCACTAGGGAAACATGGAGGAATGCCAATGTATTTCTTCATTCAGGCTTTTATTTCATTAATTGGCCTTTATTTTATTTTTGTTGCCTTAGGCTCCTTTCCATACTCGGTACATTTACATAAATTATACTAGCTAATTCTTAAGCCCCTGTGATTATCACCAAGCATGGAGGACAGGATGATAAAGCAGGCTATGTGGATTTATTTAAAGAAAACCGTGATAATGTTGATTAGGTTAAATGCAGAGCTCAGGTAGGATTTTAACTTCTCCCTTCCATAATTGCTCTGCAAACACCCAGAGAGCTATTTAATAGGAAGTGTGTGTGTGTACATATGTACACACACACACATACCATATATTTATTTATATCATTGTTTTGCTTTGAAGTTTTAAGTCCTTTCCGGAAGGCAAGGCTTTTTTTTGCCCTCGGAAGGCATTTTTCCCCCCTTCAATATTTATCTCAGAGTGAAATAATTCTTTAAGATTTGTTATTTGTTATTTTAAAATCAGTAAAATATTTCTGATTCTGCAGCTTCCAAGTACACACATTCTGACAAATCGGTTTGTGATGCTATGAGACTAGGCAGTCTGCCCATAATTGAAGACATTTTGCCAACAAGTCGCAGGCTGCCAACAGAAGACGTGATGACGGCCGGCCCGCTGCAAACGAGTGGATGATCCTGTGTAAACAGCCAGCCTTCCCGCCCTCCGTGGAGCGTGGTCCCAGCCCACAGGCCTGGCAGCAACTCCATTCATCATGGCGCCGGGTGATGGCTGTCCTTGCAGAGGACGGCTAATGTTGCGCTAATGTTCACTCCCCAGACCATTCTCTGAGATGGCCCATGTCTTCTCGTCACGACCACATTGTTCAGAACTGGGACACGAAGAAAGTGTGATTTAAATCACAACGCGTGTCTCTCTCTCATTCTCTCTTTTTTTCCGGTGCTTTCAATAAGATTTATGTCAACACTGAATTTTCACTTTTCCACCAGCTCCTTTTAGCATTCACTATGTGAACATGTGTATGTAGTTTTCCTCTCTTAAAAGAAGATGGCATAGGAGGCTGTAAGGAAAGGAAAGTTGTTGAGAAATTTCCTACATTGCGATTTGTGTGCAATTACTGAGCGATCCAAAATTAGAGTCCTTCTTTCAAAGGACAAAGAAATGGCAGGTTCTTAATACTTCTGATAGGATTTGTTTCTCCTGCCACAAAGGGAGGAGGTTGCTCCTGTTGGAACACTGTTTGCAGAGTAATAAGGAGCCATTTTTAAGTCTTATAACATAGTGGATGCTAAGTTGGGCTTCTAACCCTCAGGTCAGTGGTTCAAACTCACTAGTTGCCCTGTGGGAGGAAAAATGAACCTATCCATCCCTGAAAAAATGTCCAGTCTCAGTTCTACTCTGCTACAGGGTCACTGATCATTAGGTTGTATGTCAACTTGAATTTGTATGAAAGCGTAGGGGTGGTATCCAAGCTTCAATCAATGGTAGCCTGGTGATGCCTCCTTGGGGTGTGGCCTTTTTGTAAGAGGGACACTGGGCACGAACAGCTCCTCCTCCTCCTCCTCTCTCTCTGCTTCCTTGCTTTCCTAGCTGGGTCTCTGTGCTCCAGGGGCAGCCCCGCATAGCCCACTGGCCCTGAGAGCAATGGGCAGCCTGCCACGTTTCCACCAACCTTAGATCCACACGACTCTGCACCACCTATGATCTTCCTTCCTCCTGCTTCACCTTTCGGTGGCATGGGCCTGCAGCTATGTGAGTGTGAAGAGGGTCCCCGGTAGCACTGGACCCCCTCACTGAAGTTGCACTGGGCTGGAACGCCTCCTGGATGGAAAGCTCTTTCCAACCCAGAGATGGGTCTCCCCGATTTTGTTTCTCTAGACAGCCCAGCCTAACACAGCCACCCTGTTCTACCTGGACACTGTGTGGTCACCAAATGATCAGAATCGACTCAACAGCAGTGATTCTTAGGCTAGAGTACAGGCAGTCCCCAAAGTAGGTACAAATTCTGTTCCTAAACCTGTCTTCAATTTGAATTTGTGCCTCAATTGGAAGAGTTAGTGCAGTTCATCTCGAATATCATTGTGCAGTTCATCTCGAATATCATTGAGTCCATGGTAGTTTTAGTATATAATATATAGTATACTCTTTTATTCCTTAAACAATTAAACGCTCCCAGATCTTTAGCATGCTGTTGCTGTTGTTATTAGGCGCCATTGAGTCCGTACCAGCACTTAGGGACCCTATGTCTAATCGAACGAATCACTGCTGGGTCCTACGCCTTCCTCACAATTGTTCTCGTGTTTGAGCACGTCTAGTAAGTATGACAGAGTTTTTTAAAGCCCCCAAGGGATTCTAATATGTCACACATTTATACTCCTGATACAAGTGTATGTGTGTGTGTGTGTGTGTGTATGTGTCTGAGTTGCATAAACACTTACACTCAGTGACTAACATAACGGTTGGTGGTGGAAACCCACTGGACTACACCGAGAAAGAGAAGCTCAGCTACGTGCCGGGGGAGGGTACCAGGCAGAGGATCGAATGGATGGAGCAGTTCTACTCCGCATCAGCTGGGGTCGCCACGAGTCGGAATCAACTCTAGAAGAGTGGGCTTGGGTGTTGATGTTGGAAAACCAGGTAGTGGTGACATCTACGTTGAGCAGCCACTACTTTTGTGGAGTAAAAAGTTATTTTCCCCTCAAACTCTCTTGGCTTCCGTCGCATTTTCTAAGAAGGATTTTATAGCGAGGACCGTGTCTGACAAGGATGGCACACAAGCCACATCCCTGCTAGGCATTCACAGGGATCATCTAATTAGTGGCCCGAAGAACCCAGAAGAGAAATCCAGGCATTCACTTACGCCTTCCAAGAAGGCAGATAGACTAACAAAATAAGCAGACGTTTATAGCACACGTTTCGTTCATCAGTGATAACGCAGCAAACAGAGAAGAGCCATGTTCACACACCACCTGGGCCTCAGGTTATAAGGAGAATTGGCAGGGGCCTAGGCTAGGCTGGGGAGGGGGTGTTGAAGCCATCCAGGCCTCTGGAGAAGCAGGTGTGAACTTCGGACTCAGGGTAGCAGCCAGCTGGGTGCCCACTGGCCAAGACAAGGGGCATGCATACATGAAAGAGAGTCCCAGAAGCAGTGACTCAAATTACAGAGATGATCATTCTTTCAACCCATAATGTAAAAGCAAGTGAGTCCTGGGAAAACACAAGGTCGATTTGGGTTGATCATATTTGAACAGGATTGATGGGCCCTTCCCAACCCAAAGGCAAGATCACTGCCAGGGAGTCCATGTTGACCCACAGAGCCCCTCTGTGGTGCTGTCCACCTGCCGCTCTGTGTTTCCAAGAGGGCAGCTCTTCACAGGAGTAGGTAAGGCCATCTTTCTCCTATGGAGTGGCTGGTGGTTTGGAACTAATGTCATTGTTAGCATCCCACTGCATCACCCCCTGTGCCACCAGGGCTCCTGATGGATCCCCCCATAGACGTCCAAAAAACCTATATGGGTTTGCCTGTTTGCTGTTGGAAAGACGCATGGAAGTACTAAACACTCAGTGATAAAGAAAGGAAATTAAACTGCCGGGAACGATACCAATCCGGAGAGAACCGGGAGCCTGTTAACATATTGCCATTGGATCTGCCAATGCTTTTCATCCATGTATCAAATAGGTATGCGCAGATATACAGTCTTATCATAGTCAGTCATACTCTACTTGCTAATGTTTTAGAGTATCTTAAAGTCTGTTTTTTTTAACTTGAAAATAGAAGTGACTATATTTAATTATATCTATTTTAAAAATAAAAGAATACCCAAGACTGTTCAAAATCAAATCATGTCATAATTTTTCAGAATTGTTTGCCAATTATGGGTGGTTTTTTTATGGATGTTTTTTGTTTTTATAAAATGCATCATTGTGCAAAATGATCCTGTACCTCCTTCCAGAGCAAGGGAAACCTAACATCAATGTCCCCATGCTTCATTTTACCCCTTGATAAGTGAGCCAGAGGAGTGACAGTTCATGCCCTGGTCTGTGATCTGTCTTTCATTTCACTAATAAGCCCAATGGTTCCTGCCTGGAAACGACCCGTCCCCTCACTGACCCCGTCCTTCCAGTAGCTGGACATCTACTTAAGAACCCGAGCCCAGGCATCTTGCTCTTGTTATTAGGGCTGTCCAGTAGGTTCTGGCTCACAGCGACCCTCTGCCCAACAGAACGAAACACCGCCCAGGCCTGTGCCGTCGTCACACTTGTTCATCTGTTTGGGCCCATTGTGCCAGCCACGGTGCCAATCCATCTCACCGCGGACCTTCCTTTCCCTTGCTGCCCCTCCATGTCACCCAGCATGGGCTCCTTCTCCAGAGAGCAGTCCTTCTTGACTACACGTCCAGAGAACATGAGACAAAGCCTCCCCATCCCATCGTTGCCTCGAAGGGGCATTCTGGTTGTCCTTCTTCCAAGACGGATTGGTTGGTTTGTTTGGCAGTCCATGGTCCTTTCGATATTCCGCAGCCACACCAGAGTTCAGACGCACCGATTTCTCATGGATCTCCCTTATGCAATGTCCAACTTTTACCTGCATGTGAGGCAACTGAGAATTCCACGGCTTGGGTCAAGCACACCATCCTCCTCAAAGCAGCATCCTTACCATTCAAGACTGTAAAGGGGTCTTGTGCAGCAGATGTACCCAATGCAATGAGTTGTTTGATCTCTTGACTGCTGCTTCCATGAGCATCGAGTCGGCTAAATACATGGAGTGTGTGTGTGTGTGTGTGTGTGTGTGTGTGTGTGTGTGTGTGTGATCTCTGCCTCATACATAATAATATTGTGTTTTTCCTCTCAAAACAGTTGGCTGCCATAATAACAGCTGATGGAGGGGAAAACAAAAAGGGGTCCCTGTGATGGTTCCCTAATAGACTTTCAATATTACAGAGTGAAAACGAGGGATGATCGGAAGCTTAGCACCGACCCCCTTGTTTAGAAGGCTATCGGGTCCTCGAGTGAATGCTGAGCTGTGGGTTTCAATGCTTCTTCACGGAGGTCTGATGGCGAGAACAGATACCTCTGTGGCCCTTCCCTCCGCACCATCTCAGGCCGGTATTGACTTTGGCACCAAAGCCATCCTGGCAGCTGGAGAAGCAGCTGCCGAGTTGCCTATCTCCTAAACAGTCACGTAATGAAATGTTTATGTTTAAAACTAGATATGGATCTTATACATCCTGTTCTTATTTAATGAGAGGGTATGGTACTTTAACAAATCATTACGCATTTTAATGTTTAGTTATGTGCTCACTTTGCACAACGAGATGTTCTCAAAAGGGGAGTCCAGTGCACCCCACAGGCCTGGAGCTTTCTAGCACCTGCAGAGCCAGCAACTTGGATGCACACGGTGGTCGCACGGATGACATCACCCCTGCTCCCCACAATTTCGGACTAGACCGGAGCATGTGCACAGGTTCAGATAAGAGACAGGAGCTCACGACACACCGAATCCAGGAACAGGAATGGGAACAGGATACCAGAAGGGTCGAGGGAAGGTGGGGAGAAAAGGGAAGGAAAGGGAAACCAATTACAATGATCAACACATAACCACACACACACACACCCTCCAGGGGGACAAACAGCAGAAACCCGCAGGAAGGGTGACAGTGGTCAGTGTAAGATATGAAAATAATTATCATTTATCATTTATCAAGGGGTCATGAGGTTGGGGGCAGGAGAGGAGTTTATATCAAAGGCTCAAATAGAAAGTAAATGCTTAGAAAAGAATGATGGCAACATATGTACAAATATGCTTAATACAATTGATGAATGGATTGTTATAAGAGTTGTAAGAGCCCCCAATAAAATGATCTTTAAAAAAAAAATTCACTCTAACTTTTCTTCAAAGAAATGCAGAGCAAAACTCCAAAACCTTACCCTCTCCTCACTCTGCCCTCCCTGTATAGCTACTCTCCCAGCCAAATGTTGTCTAAGTTCATCTCTACAGGCCTCTTCGTCACCACCCACTGCTGGCTCAAAGCTCTGCCCCAAGCCCTCACTGCAAGTCTCCTCCAAGGAGGTCTCTGCTATTACCTAAACGTGGCCTTCCCCTGGCTCCCCAGACTGTTGAATGCTCTTTTTTCCCCTTTGAGCAGGAGCCCTGGTTCCATCGTTAGTTGTTAAAGTGGTTTGCTGTTACTGAAAAGTCAGTGGTTTGAACCACCAATTGCTCCTCTGGAGAAAGATGGGGCAGGCTGCTTCTCTAGAGATTACAGCCTGTGGGGAAGCATTTCCTAGAGATTTCCAGGACAATGGCATTCCGGAGAAATAGAATGAAAATGGGCTTGACATTGGTGGAGCAGTGGCTATGAAATGGCTTGTGAACTGCAAGGCCAGCAGTTTGAAACCACTGGAGAAAGACCAGGCTTTCTACTCACATAGAGTTAGAGTCTCAGAAACCCACAAGGGCAGTTCTACCCTGTCTTACAGGGTCACTATAAGTTGGGATGGTCTCAAAGGCAGTGAGTTTGCTACTGTTTTTGTTTGATTGATTGGTTGGTTGGTTGGTCCATTCCTTCTCAGATTACATTGTTTTCCTCTTTAGAGACTAGAGTAGCAGCCATCAGTGCTAACGTCCTAACACTGGGAAGAATTAGCATTTGTTTTGAGAGTACTAAAAATCTAAGCAGTGTGTTTGAAGTGCCAATTTGTATGAGATTGGCATCTTTGTTGTAGCAAGCTATTCCCATAACAACCAGTTTTATGGCCTTGCATGTTGATAGGCTTTCTTGAGAGCCAGGGAAAGTAGTAACAGGCACTCAATTAACCACACCTGGGATCTCTGTCTCTAGAAATGCAATCACCAAGATGACTGGGTGGGTTTATGTCCACTCTTTGCCCTACACTTAGAACAGTGCCTGGCCAAGGGAGGATTCCACAAATATATATTGCATAGAAATATATGGGGCATGTGAATCCCATCCGCCTTATGGAAAGAAAGAAAGTTTGGCAATACCCATCCTATACAATACAATTTGTCTTACTGAGGGAACATTTAAAATCCAAAGGACAGACTTCTCCCTTAGTTCACCATGTACTCAAGCTCCTGAGCCATTGCTGAATTTCCCTTCTTCGGTAAAACACCCAGCAAGCTACTACTGTCTACAGGCCTCCTGTGGTTCCCCAACCATGGAGTCCCTCCCTCCTCCACTGTATTCCCTCTCCCCCAAAATCAATACACCACCACCACCAGTCGTCTTTTAGATCTGTTGATTTAAATATAGAATCTTCTCTTTGTTGTCCTAGCAAGTACTCAGCATGTACTCACTTGGCACTAGAGCCATTCTGCTTGAGTGGAGTTTGAGTCCTTTGCACACCCATCTCCTGCTCTGTTTGGTAAACCCTTTATTCACTCGCTGTGTCCCCCCTGAGCCCAATGCAAACAACAACAAAAGGAGGGGAAAAACCCCAACCTCAATGTCTGCAAATACATTCAGACCCATTGCAAGCCTATAAGACAGAGCAGAACTGCCCCTTGTGGGTTTCTGAGACTAAGGAAGCCGAGAGCCTCATTTAATTTCAACAAATAAGCTGGTGGTTTTGTATTGCTGAACGTATAGCTAGAAGCCAAACACATAACTCATTAACCCCACCTGGGCTCCTTGCAGCCCAATGCAGTAGCTGTTTAAAAATCCCTTGGTCCTTGGTGGCATATTATAGAATCTGAATAGCATATTGTCCAGAGATGAAAATGAACTGCAAGAACACCTGGGCACCTGCTTTGTGCCCATCACTATATGCATACCTAGCTCATGCAGCCCTTCCAGAGGCCAGGTAACTGGTCCCGTGTGACGAGGGGACAGAAAAGAATCCAAACCCATGACTGACTCTTCTTTTCTTCCCACTAATACACTGTCTTCCATCATTTGTAATAACTGTAGATTGGTCTATCTTTTTTCACTTTGCAGATATGACTCTTGATAGTATCCATAAAATATGAATGATTATTACGAACAAATAACTCCCAACCTTGGCCATATGTTTTTCTATGAATATTAATTCCTAATTGTTTTGGAAGCATGTTTGGTACCTACTGTGGGCCACAAACTATTAAGATTTATAATTCTCTGTCTAGGATAATCAACTTCACCATCAAGGGGAAAATTAGGGTAGGGTTTTTTCCCCACTATAATTAGATGATGACTCAAAATTATTTTTTAATCATACAAAGAATAAACGTGCCCTTTCTTGTAAAGATGTACTCATTCTCGAGGAATTTTTTTCCTAATCAATGATTTAAAAGCTCCCTCAATACTGGTGGGCAGACAGAAGTATCGCCTTCAGCAGGTTACCCTCTTAGCTTAAAGAGTTCTTTGGGATGGTGCAATTTGAAATGGGGAAGGAGATTTCAGTTTCTCAGTATGATTTACTGCTAATGAAACCAGGTGTAATATATATAAATAGGGCCCAGCAGCACAATTAAATAGCACAGTCTCAAAATAACTAAAGCTTAAGAAATGGTTAGAGTTGAAATATTCCAAGGCAAAGTTCAAAGCTGTTACAGAGGATGAGGGGAGCATCTCTTCTGCCTAGTCGTCAACAAAATACACAGCACTCTCTTTCCCTCCTAAGTCCCTCTCTTCTACAGGTAACTCCACAGTCACCTCCGTCAATGGGCTTCAATTGCCCCCTGTGGGAAGGCACATGGAGAGGCTTTCTCTTCTTCCTAAATTTACCTTGAATGGATATAGATTTAGTTCGCACCCACCAACCATGCCTGTGAGAAAAAGACGTCTCTACTTCCTTCTCACCGACCAACACTCACTGGACGATGAATGATAAGGACTCATGTTCCTCTACCGCCATGGAGACCATTTGAACTGCAAGCACGCAGGGTTCCTGAGGCACTGACTACTTACAGGAGGAGACAGCCTCTTGGCGGTCCCTCCCTTGGAGCAGCTGGTGGGTTTGAACCCTGGACCTGTTGTCTGGCAATCCAATGCTTACTTGGCAATGCCATCAGGGCTTCCTACCAACACAGTCTCTATATGATCCTATATTTTATTTCACTTCTGCAAGATTCTCTGAGAGAGGGTGGTTAACCTCTTCTACATGAAGAAACAAGCAGACCAGGATTTACAACTTGCCTAAGGTCACCCGGCGTCGTGGGGGGTCTGGGATAACATCCAGGTTTGGGGGATTTCCCCCCTTTCCTGATCTTCTTGCCCTTCTAGGTAATCAGCACAGCTCAGCAGAACAAAAAGGAGCCAGTGCGTGTGGTCCCTGCAGAGTTGTGAGGTCAAGTGGTTCTCAGCAGCTCTGTGAGATCCAGACTCGGGTCTGAGCATGTCCGGACTGCTGTCGACAACGTCACTCCTGTTTGTCTTTCTAACAGGAACAAAGGGTAACCTTCAAGAAAGAAAGACTTATTTCCAGGGATGAAATCATGGGCTGTATATTTTTATTATAGCTACCTAGAAGGGGGTGTGCCCAAAACACAGGCCAAGAGGGATGGAAGCATTGGTTCATGTAGAACAGGTTAGCACAGCTCCTTTGTACTGGGGTCTGTCTCGCAGTGCACCAGAGGCTACCCTTCAGAAGTGCCTGAGCCACAGCTCGATGAACTCAAATGGAAGGCATTACAGATATGGATTGTTTGACTCTCACATATCACATTACCAACGGTCTTCAATCAAGTTGTTTCGCCTGCTCTCACAAGTTACAAAGTCGAGTGTCTTTCTGCAAAAGAAAACCCAAAGAAGTAGATAGAATCTTCTGTCACAGCGATTGGCACCTGTGGTGTTCTAGGAAAGAAACAGGCCAGTCTGAAGTCCACCCGCCAAGATGAACTTGTGATAAGGAGACCCTCCCCTGGTTTCCCAGGTGGGAGGGTGAAGGGCGGGCCATCCTTCGAACACAAAGGCCTTGGTGGTCCTCCGTGCTCCCTGACCATGGGGACTGTATCAGCTGAGCCTCCTCATACAGGGTCGAGGTTCAGTTTCCTTAGGCACGTGACAAAGTTCATGCAGTGCTTCGTGCATTTGAAACCACCAGCTGCTCCAGGGGAAAAAGATGAGGTTTTCGACTCTCACAAAGAGTGGCAGTCCTGGAAACCTACGGGGGCAGTTCTACCCTGTCCTGTAGGTCACTATGAGTGGGAATCAATTCAATGGCAGTAAGAGAGAGAGAGTCATTCAGCAATCTCAATGAGCACCTACCAGGTGCTAAGAAGTGCACCTAGTGAAGCAACAATTGAGGACAGTACCAGCAGGGGGCAGGCCAGGGGTGCTCAGGGCCTCACCTAAGCAAGGCAGTCACCAGTGTCCTCCTGTAAACAGTGAAAGTCTCAGAAACTCACAGGGGCAGTTCGTCCCCGTCCTATAGAGTCACGAAGAGTCACCATCAATTCAATGACAGTGAGTTGAGTTACGCAATGACTTCTAAAGAGCATGACCTTATTCCCAGATTCTGTCTGTCTGTTCAAACCTTCCTGGGCCCTATGGAGGCAATGCTGTTGACAGAACACTTTTCCAGACTGGACTGCATGGGAGTACAAGGACGTGGCTTAGACAGACTCACCAGGGACACCAAGGTTGGATGCGAGGCTTCTGAAGTAGAGCCAAGGATGCCAAAAAAGAACCATCAAAAATTATATGGATATCTTTCATCTCAAATGACTATTTTCGTAAAGGGTGCTAGATAGATTGATCTCTTCTCACAATGAAGCTAAAGCGAAACTGATGGAGCTAAACGGATGTGGGAGCATGCACACTGCATGTACACCATTCCCAACTGGCACCCATATCATCAGCCAAGAGCCGGTGAGACTCCACAGACATCCTGTTACTGCAGCGGTTCTCAACCTTCCTCATGCTGCGACCCTTTCACACAGTTCCTCGTGTTATGGTGACCCCCAACCCTAAAATGACTTGCGTTGCTACTTCATCCCTGTCATTTTGCTACTGTTATGAATCAGACAACCCCTGGGAAAAGGTTGTTCTACCCCCAAAGGGGTTGTGACCCACAGGTTGAGAACCGCTGTGTTACTGGTACCTGGATAGATGTTCAAGTAGAGGATGTTGGCCAAAAAGTGTCCATAATTACAGGAATGTACTCTGTCCTCAGGAGAATGCTAAAGGTTAGTTTCTCGTTTAAAAATTGTTCAAAACTCCTCTTTTAAATTAAAAAGAAAAAACCTCAGTGGGGTGGCTTATGGCCTGGAGTAAAACTAGAAGGTATTCATTATCCAGATTTAGATGAAAGACTTTTCAAGGTTTGCCTTATGTGAAGTGATTCTATTAATGATGGAAGCCATCCGATTCTCTACCCAACACTTATTTGGGAGCGGTATGGCATATAAGGATTCCCTTATTATCTTTTTAAACGTGTTTGAGTGCTGCCCAGCAAGATCACTGACTTTTGCTAACATGCTCATTAGTCCAAGGAGAACTTGAAGCACACTATTTTTGAGCA
>NW_022107431.1:21043477-21065124 GCF_000313985.2 Echinops telfairi
GAAAAGTGGGTGAAGGGAGACGTCGGACAGGGCAGGATATGACAAAATACCCATTTATAAACTATCAAGGGCTCATGAGGGAGGGGGGAGCAGGGAGGGAGGGGTAAAATGAGGACCTAATGTCGGGGTTTTGAGTGGAGAGAAAATGTTTTGGAAGCAATATACAAATGCGCTTTACACAATTGATGTGTGTATGGATTGGGATGACGTTGTATGAGCCCCTAATAAAATGTTAAAAATTAAACAAAAAAAAACAAATGACAATGCTGACCCTCTGGATCTTTGGATGAAGGGACAGCTTGGAGTTTCAGTTTAGGAACCTACACTTTCTGAGGGGTTGTCTGGAACACCCATGGATTTAAGTTGAACCCAAAGCTATACTACAAATGAGTACCTGGGGATGAGCGTGGGGGGGTGGGGGAAGCTTAGATCCCCATAGGTTTTACTTGCCAGGCTCTGATATGATACAAAGGCCTGACTGGGGGTGAAAGAGCCCCAACTGTCTTCCACCAGCTCTGCGTGTCATCCGGGGATGTCATAAACTCTCTGCTCCTCCATGTCCTAACGCCATCATTTCTGAATCAGACTGGAGCACCATCATACCCCGTTCATTTCTAAAGTCCAACTGTTCACACAGTCCTTGCTAATATTGACCCTACAGTTTTCCTACTTGGACTCTCTATTCTTGTAGTCAGTGGGAATTATAACTAGACATTCACCGGCCTCAAAACATAGCACATGGTATTTTTTATATTCAACCCAATACATTATCATAAAACTTCTCAGCATTAGCATTTGGGGATGTTTTCAACACACCAGTTTGCACAAGAAGATGCTCTGGTCATTATTCCATCTTGCAGCTAGCAAGTGGTAAGTATGGGATCCTAATCCAGGACTCTGGACCGAATCACCTCTCAGAGAGGCTGTGTCTCTGTGGTGGAATCACAATTATCTAAGGGACAATGGAGAGTGCAGTGTCCGGAAGGGAGTGCATCAGAATCGCCACAGGGAGGGACTTCAACCATACAACTTTCTTTATAGTGAGCCACTAGGATCCGCATCAACCACTTTTTCTAGCCCTTGTTGCTGTTGGGTGTTGTCATGTTGATTTTCAACTCAGAGGGATGCTATGTGACAGAATTGCTTTGCCCCATAGCTTTTTCTTAGGGTGTTCTTCTAACACCCTAAGTGGTAATAATTTAATCAGTGGTGGGATGACGGGAAAAATGAAGGAAAGCCCAACACAGTTGTATATAACCATCACCCAAAAGCACCCAAACACACATTGTCCTTGTAAGAGGCCCTCAGTCTCAACCCAGAGTGACCCTATGTGGGTGACCCCATGTCCCGTGCCACCCTCACAATTGTATATTTCCACTGGAGACGACAGTTGCAGCCACAGTGCAAACCCATCTCGTCCAGGGTCTTCCAAACGCATAGGATGGATTTCGTTGAATTTTGTAGGCAATGGGAGGCAATTCCCCTTTTCCTTTCTTCCAGCTATAATTCTGGTCTCCCATGCTAACTCTGCTATAGGACCATAGACACGCATATAATGTCAACTGAAACAACGTGCATTCTCTACGCATTCATCAAAATGTAAGAGATTACAAAAGAGGCTGAGACGGACCTGCTATGAAAGCCACGACATTTATTGAGAAGTAAACATAACGTTTGCAAATGACAAGGTTGCCCAGGCTCAGGTTCACAATACCATTCCAGAAGGCTTTTCAGTGTTTTCTCATATACTTCCTTTAAAGGAGGGAGAAACTGAAAGGGAAAAAAGGGGGTGAACTGTAAGCAATGATTCAAAATCCAAAGGCAGTGGTGAGGATCCGTGTGTGGCTACTTCGTCAGTCCCATGTTGACTTTTCAAGCCCACACGCACACTTCTGTTCAGCAGAACTCTCCAACCAGGCAGGGTCTCAGAGTACCACAAACACAGAGCACAGGGCAACCGCCATGAGAAACAAAGAACTCCTATTGCGTGCCCCACTCAATAGACCACTTTGCCCTCAAGGTAGTCAGGGGAAGCATTTCATCTTTGGAAATAAGAAGAATTCATCTAAAAGGAGCACAATACAGAATACATCTCTAAAGGGCATTTTCCCTCTTAAACCCTGTTTAAATATTGACTTCTGTTCCAGTGGGAGAAATTTGGCAAAATGGTCATCCACACACCACCACCCACCTCTGACTATAGAATGGAACCTCTCATTTTCCTGTAACCAACCCTCTGTTTAAAAGGTGTCTTTTCACAGCAACACCGAACACAGACCCAGTGGTTCTCAACCTTCCTCATGCCGCAACCCTTTCATACAGTTCCTCATGTGGTAGTGACCCCCAACCATAAAATTATTTTCATTGCTACTTCATCACTGTCATTTTGCTACTGTTATGAATCGGGTAACCCCTGTGAAATGGTGAGTCGACCCCCAAGGGGTCACGACCCACAGGTTGAGAACTGCTGCACTAACTCTTCATTGCTAGGATTTTTTTAAAAACATAAAAGGAAAGACCAATTTTGATCTTTTTTCAAGTTACGTTTTACAGTTTTTTGAAATATCCTTTTTGGGGGCCTTTTTTAGAAAGGCAATCATGGATTAGTAGTTAGTGGACTCATTCTCACTAGAGAGTTTTAGTGTGATGTTGGAGAGCATTTTTAAAGCTCAGAACATTTGATCACGTGAAACATCTGGTGTAAGAATATCGAACGGGTGAGTCTTGAGAGAGCTGAAGAGGAAACCATTCAAACTCTGAAAGAACACACGGCTGATCGGCTTCTTCGCGTGCTCTTCAGTAAAGCCTGGTCTATTTAATAAAGCACTGATAAGTGGGCCTGGATGGCTCTGCTCTACGCACAAGTCATCAGCTGAACCCTTGAGAACCCCCCGAAGACCTCACTCAAGGATGACCCACAAAGTGAGAGTCAGACTTAGGCTCTCTGCTGTCTTTCTTACAGGTGCCTGCCTAGGAGCATCTACTCTTCATCCCTTACCCACCGTAAAAGTCAGACTTCACCCACCTTCCTGGGCACAGTATGTTAGTGCTTGATTAAATCTTACAAGTAGAAATAGAGAGTGTGTAAACATTTTGCCATGCAATTTGATTGTATTTAACCTCTTTTTGTTCTCCAGGGACAGATGAATGCGCCGGGTGTGCTCAGCCCAAACACCGGCAGGGGTTTCCCAGTCACTGAGACTGGTTTTCCTTCCCAGTGTTTGCAGATCCACCCTCATCTGTACCTGATCTTGACTGGATTTGCCCCTGGAGCGGCTCTGGGGTTAGAACATCCACCCCAACTCGTGAAGGGGCACCGACAAAATCTGAGGGAGATGCACGCACGTTAGAGGCAAGAAGCTTCATAAGCTTCAAGGAAATATGGAATTAAAATATACTGGAATTTCCCCACGGGCTTACCTCTAATTTACAGATGGAAGCTTTTATAAGGAGCAAAGGAAGGAACAAATTCTTACGTAGCTAGGTCTGTGAAATGTTTCCCTAGCTTTTGTGAAAAGTCTGATCTTAGAAACTTGGGCATTGCTGTTGTTATTGTTGTTGTTGTTAGGGGGTAGTGCCACCGTTGTAAATCTTTGCTGAAAGGAAACCCAGTGGCTTTAATTCAGTGATTCTTAGACAGCACTAAGGGTATGTCAGCGTCATCAAGGGTGTGCTAGTCAGTTTTAAGGTGGTAGTGTGGTTATGTGCAAGTTGGGTGGCTAATGACAACATCGGAAGTTTGAAACCACCTGCTACTTTGAGGGAGAGAGACGAGGCTTTCCTGCTTCTGTAAAGATTAACAGTCTTCTGAAACCCATAGAAGCAGTTCTACCCTGTCTGGTAGGGTCACTATGAGTTGGAATTCACTTCACGGTACTAAGTTTCCTCCTCTACAAAGGTACTGAGAGGAAAGAATAGAAGGGGGAGGGGAAGCCAGCACTTAATATGGGTCCAATCTGGGTCACACACTGTAGGTGGACTGCGTTCTGAAATTCATGTAAAACCCTTCAGCATCATTTGCCACCAGTGGGCCTGGATTCACGGAGATCTCAGCTGCTTCAGAGGAGACCGGAGATCCGTGGGGGCTTTCAGGATCTCTGCTCTGGGGTGCCTCTGGGTAAGTTCAACCCACCAACCTTTCAGTTAGTAGCTCGGCACCCCAGGGACACCCTTCGCGTATGTTTCAGAGACTCTGTGAGAGGTGTTAATTTTTCCATCCTACCAAACCAAGATCACTGCCATCAAATCTTATGGTGATTCATGGTGATCCTACAGTTCAGAGTAGAACTGCCCCTGTGGGTTTCCAAAACTGCCAGTCTTTACAGGAATCGAGTGCCTCGTCTCTCTCCTGAGGAGCGACTGTTGGTTGCTCACTGCTGACCATGCCGTCAGCAGGCCAATGAATAACCACTGCACCAGGATAAAAACCACTGAAGAGCTTAATGCTTGCCCAAAATAGTTCCTACATGCTCCACGATAGCTTGTGTTCTTAATCAACTAACCGCAGGGGCTGGGGGGACTATAATTACTGAATTTTGATGAAGATCCAACTAACTCCCAAGTAAAAATTCATTGCTTATTGGATGTGAGGTCACAGCGCCAAAGTATTGTCAAGTCACAGGGAAGACAAGCTCCTTAAGTACAAATGCATCTCCCCCAGATTTCTGATTCCACAGCCCCTCTGATGAAGAACGAGTTCCTAAGGGTATGCCCTCCTTACGCCAAGAAATATTTTAATGTGAATAAAATCATTCGTAGGCCCTCCCCCCAATTATTCTTTTTAAGATGAACTGAAAGATATTTTGCTATCATTCTCTGAATTTCTCAATATTGTGTCTGTAATTAGTCTCTCTTAATGTTCGAGGAACTTCACGTCAAGATAGTCCTCTAGTTTTGATACCATCTCTCTCTCTCAGTCAAGTGGTATTTCTTTACATTCAAAAATTAAGGATGTCATTAGTGTCTAGACTAGTTTTTCAAAAACTTAAAAAATGAGTCTGCGGCAGAACAATTATATTCAGATACAGTTCATGGTAGGAGTCCCTCCTTTCTCCTAAGTTCTAATGTTTGCCTCCTCTTAATTTAACGCCAAGGAATACCCTCCCTTCAATATTACCCTGTTTGTTTGAATGTATCCTTTCACTATCTAAAGTGTCTTTCAAATCCATCAGCTGTTTGGCTCTTTCCAGATTCTTAATTCAGGTAGAGCATCCGCTCTTTCAGATGCCAATAGCAGCAACAAACGGAAGATTTAGATCAGACATGATAATTAAAGTTAGACATCACTCAAACAGATAATAAAACCGTTAATGGCCGAAGAGCCTTTTGAGGGCCGTGGGGGTTGGGAGAGGAGGTGGTGGTAGTTGATGGCCTGAGAAGGCTCAGAGTGAACATGATAGATTTTTCCAGAAAGTGAGCCTTTTCAGGGTTCATTTCCACAAAAGCATGCAAATGCACATCTGCAGAATCGATCAGCCACAGATGCTGCCCCGAGAAAGGAGGTCCCCGGCAGGAAGCCGTTTATTATCACAGGAAATTCTCTCTCTAATCCATACACACTCCCCACCCTTTAAAAATGTAGGTGGCAGGGAGACACTTACAGACTCTAGTTCACTTGGGGGGGGAAAGAATGATGCAAGGCTGATTGGCGTGTCACCTGATGAAACACATGATATACTTTGTTTGAAGGACAACCCATGCGTTTTTCCAGAACGTAGTTTCCTTACGTTCGTATTTAAGGCTGAGTCTGAGTTACCCTGGTGTCTGAACTACTCCCTAGAATTCATTCTATGATGGAAATCCGCAGGTTGTGAACGTACTATTGCTTTGAGATCCCCTTTGGAGAAGCTAATACACCGCTTAACTGTCTAACCATCCCGAAGAATAAATGAAACTAAGAAGACATTTATATAAAATATTTCTCCTTTGAGAGTTGATGGCAATTCTTGTTGATGCCAATGCTGACGTAAATGCCCGTCTCTTAAGCATTGACATACCTCAAAAGTCCTGGGAGCTGACCAAGTATCGACATGGCCTCGGTGGCCTCCTCTAAATCAGGCCTTAAGTTCCATTGACCTGGTTGTGTTTTCTAGAGTGAGAAAAACTCCAGACTTATCTTAATGGCCACCCCTTACCTCAATTTATTCTCTCCTTTGGAAGTACTTATACAGGGCGTGCGATGCTAACAGCCAACCTCATTACCCAAGCTCCACCCCCAACTTGTCTGCAGTCAGGAGCTGGTGAGAGGGGGGCTTGAACTCACTGGCTGTGCCTGAGGTCCCCGCAGTCCCCACAGAGGGAGGAAAATGAGTTCGAAAGTCTAGTTTCTGCTCCTCACACATCAGAGCATGTCCAACCACCAATGTCAGCCAGATTGTTCGAAAGTCTAGTTTCTGCCCCTTGCACATCAGAGCATGTCCAAACCACCAATGTCAGCCAGATTGAATTTTGAAAAATAAGTGACAAGACACTTTCTTCCCGTGGTGATGTTGTTTAAGTTGTCAGCTTTATTAGCATGCCCATAGGTGAAATAACTATATGAAGCGCCTTACGATAGGAATCCCCTCCCCAAACTACTCTACACAGAATGATATCAAATATATCAACTGAGGAAAACATGATTCTATATGAGGAAAGCTAAAAAAAGAAGAAGTATCATAAAATACAAAATGAAAGCTACTGCTCTTAAGAGCTAATTAGGACTGCTATTACTGATTAATGCTAGAAACCTACTTGTGGTCTTAAACTAGTTCTAAAATTAGTTATTACCCGAACCTCCTAGCCAACACCATCTGTTTTCACCGAGATTCATAATTCATGGCTTGGAGGGAGACATCCCCAAATCTCGCAGTATATTTATATGCACACGTTTATATCTCAGAATAGTTGCTGTCTTCAACAAGGCACTCGGTTCTTGAGCGTGGCATTCCGCTGCCTTCCTCCTAGCTACTACGCACTCGTTACCCAGTGGACTAAGTTGATTTATTCCAGAACGTTTCCCAAGCAAAACACAGTTAAACTGATGAGTATTTCCAGGTCGCCATCCATCTCCCTTTTTGAAAGCAGGCGCTAAGGGCGCCCTGTTCCAGTCTTCAGCACCTCATCAGCTCTCCACGCGTTTTCAAAATGATATCTAGCGGTTCTGTGATGACTTCGTCCAATGCATTAAGTACGCTAGGAGGCCAGCCAGGCGGACCTGTGGATGTGAACATATCCGGGTTATTTGAGTTCTCCTTTGCCCGTCCGACTCCCAGTCACCGCCGGGACCCTGGGCCACAGCCTTCGCAAACCCTGCTGTCATCTCTGTCCTTTCCCGTTGACGCGAATGCCGTATTTCACCAATAACGGCCCCACGAGGAGAAAGCGCTTAGCAGTGCCCGAGCAGGAGCAGGGGGTGCAGCAGGGGGTGTCCACAGTTGGCCCAAAACAAAAAAACCATGTAGCACCTACTTTTTTTTTTTTTGCTTGAAAAGACAAGAAACAAACTCTCTCTTTCTCCTCTGATTTATGTTTTCAAAGGACTGCTTTTCCTTGGACATCTCTTGTAAGAACAGGAAGCCGGAAGAACAGATTAAATGAAGTCATGCTGCACAGCGCACTTCCAAATCACAGCGCTGCACAGTGCAATCGACAACCCTGGCACCAAAGCCACCGTCCGCACAGTGGGGAGCGTCCTAAAGACGCCCGGCACCCACAGCGACGCCGCTTGCATCGGCAAGAGCTGACTCAAAAGTCATCTTACAAAATAACGACCCACCACCATCCTTGACCATCATCATTTGCGCGCATAAAGAGTAACCTAGTCACATAAACGTGTAAAGCATCGCTGTACATGAAAGGGAAAGAGATGAATAAGAATACGTTAAGGAGGAGAGAGCCAGCAGGTTCATTAGCTGTGTGGTCAGCATCGGGCTGTTCTCGCGCTTGGATCACACTAATTATCTCTAACCCTCAGAGGCACGGGCAGTTTTAACCCGTTCACTATCTCAAGGTCTCTGCCAAGGCTGTAAGGAAGTGGAGGATTACCACTCACAGCCCTTCTCTGGAGCCTCTCCATGGGGCAGACCCAGAAGGACGAGAGGAGGAGGGAAAAGAGAGAGCAAAGAGAGGGGAGGTGTCCCTGCCAGGTCCTGACAGTGTTTGATATGGAGGGTAAAATGGATTTCATTAGGAAAGCTTTCAGAAAAGGTTGCACCAATTTTGTTTTTGTCTTGGTTTTCAAGTCTGTCTGTCTGTCTCTCACTTTCTCCAGCCCCCAGCCCCGGTTTTATCTCTGTGAAGTCTTCTAAGTTTCTTTTTTTTTATAAAACCTTATGCAGCCATCATTAACATCATTAAAATACCTCGGTGTTTTTCTCTGGGGGAGCGCAATTTGTTTTAGCACGTGCCACTTTCACCCCTGCTCAAATAGCCACCTGCTGATGACAACATGGTAACTAATATGTCACCATTAATTATTTTGGGTAATAGCAACGAGCACTTGCATCCAATGGGTGGAAAGTACCCATGCTCAGGAAATGTCATTCTCCAGAGAATCAAGAAGCTTCCAAGACTGATGGTTTTGTTTTCCTGTAAAACTAATAATATTTTACTGTTAATTAATGTGAAGGGCTTTGGATTCCATATTTCCACGACCTTTTTGAAGCTCCCCCACCTGCCCCCGCCCATGTATCCAAATATTCACAGGAACAAGTTCATGTCCAAGTCAATACTGCTATTAAGATCACCTTCAGTTTTGGATTGTGTATGTTAAAGTTCACTCTATCTTGACAAGCTAAGATTCTGTGTATGGGCTTTTTGTTTTTAGTGGAGGGAGGTGGGGGGGGCAGGCAGTGAAGAAAGAATATATAAAGGAGAAAAGGCATTTTCTAATTTGCAAAGGGTAAAACTATTTCATTTCTAATGATCTAATCTGTGACTAAATGAAAAGGCATCACGCCAAAACTTGTATTTACTGTATAGTCTTTGATGATCATTTATTGGGATCTGCAGGAGAAAAAAACCAAAATGGAAAGAGACTTCGGTTACAGAATTAGCAGTTAGTAAGGCTGGACTCCCAGATAATGCAAATAGTTAATGTGCTCAGCTGCTACCTAAAAGGCTGAGGGTTCGAATCCACCCAGAAGCACCTCGGAAGAAATAACTGGCCATCGATCTCCTCTGGGGACAAATCAGCCACTGGAAACGCTACGCAGCACGGTCCTAACCTGACCCACGTGGGGTTTCCACAGGTGAGAATCGGCTCCCCAGCAACTGAATCCTGGAGGAAGCCTACAGCTCATAAAAGGGATGGTCACAAGGAGAGGCAGCGTCTCATGAGCGTGTTCTGGTTACAAAGAAAATCCGCCCGATGGTCCACATCTAGCATCCAGCCCACAGCCTCCCAAATGCTTGGTCTTTGCTTCCACGGAAACAAACCACATTCATGAAACAAGGCCGGCCTTGCAATGGGCTGTTTCTCTCTTTGGGGGAGGGGTGGGAGAGCTAGACAAAGAGGATTTCCCAGGTTGGACTAGGAAGAGTTTTCAGGATATGCAAGCAGTCCCAGAGAACAGTAATTAGCAGCACACACATTGCCTCATGAGCACAGAAAACCGTGGTAATTTCCCCGTGCAGACCCTCCTACATGCTCGGCTGCCACATGCTGAATGGGACATTCCCAACGCCGGCCTCGATGGCTCCCACTCCCCAAGGACAACAGAAATGAGGATACGTTTAAAATTCTGACAAGCTGGTGGGTGGGTTGGGGGGCGGTTGGGGGTACAACTGAGGAAAAGAAATCACCCTTGTGGACAAATACTCTTGGCCAACCAATCTCCTTGGCCCTGCTGCTCCCCCACCACACACTGCTCTTTCTTTCTTTATCATTTTTATTGGGGCTGGCTAATGTTTCCAGAACAGTTCCATGTTCTATTCCTCACAAGTCATATGCATGTTGTTTCATGCCATCAATCTCAGTGGCCACAATGAAACATCCTTTCCCCACCACCTCCCTGCCTTTCCTCTTTCCCTGCCTCCTCCTTTCCTCACCTTCTGAACTTCGTTCTGGGGTGAATGCTGCCCCCTATCATTCATCTCACATTTCCCCCTTAGGTTATCTGGCATACAGCTATAGTGAAAAGCATTCTAATTCACCCTACCAAGGAGCATAATCAACTGCTCATATGTGTCTGTAGTACTTTTCCTGAAATGTGGTGTGTTACAGAAAAATCTGCCTTAGTCATTTCTGATTCATAGCAACTCTATAGGACAGTGGTTCTCAACCTTCCTTATGCCACATTGCTACTTCATCACTGTCATTTCGTCCTGTTATGAATTGGGCAACCCCTGTGAAAGGGTCGTTGGACCCTCAAAGGGGTTCACAACCCACAAGTTGAGAACCGCTGCTGTAGGAGAATGGCTGCAGGCATGAGCTCCAATGTAAAACTGATTGTGAGGACGGCGCCGGGCTGGGCAGCGCTGTGTTCTGGTGTAGACAGACTCACTGTGAGTTGGAACGGACCTGATGACCCCCACAAAGAGCAAGAGGACCCGTCAAACGGTTCCTTAGGGTTTCCAAGACCAGGAAGTCTTTCTAGGAACAGACAATGTCCTCTTGCACCCAATGAGCAGCTGGTGGGCTCAAGACATCCACCTCGCAGTTCAAAGCCCAGCTAGTAATCTACGGCACCACCAGAATGCCTTCGATAATCTTCGGTTGGTTTAAAACTCATGAAAAGCAATATATCGAATAATCGTGTCCTGTCTCAAAATTTATGAAACCAGACCCTGGAACAATCTACCAAGCTGTACGTTTAATTCGAAATGCCTTTGGACATTTGCTGTTTTTAAAGATAGAGTTTGTTTTAAAAATAAGATGCTGGCAGGTTTGTTTGCATTGTATCAAAAGACTGCTCCCTCGTTTCTAGGAGAGAATATTGTCAAAATCGTTGCTGCCCCATCGGTTTCATTTTCCTCCTTTCTGCCCTTGCGACCACGCTCCCTCAAGAAGCGCTTACGTCAGGGCCATTCACACTGGACTCCGGGATGGAGCGTGAGGGTCTCAGGGTTTCACTGAATCCGGGGAATTGAAGTTGAACAGGGCTCGTTTCATAGCGATGTGGCCATTTGCCTCATCCATTTCAAAGTTCTAATCTGAGAAATCGTAGGGGCAAAACACATTATATAATAAAGAAAGACACTATGACCTTGTTGGGGGGAATGAAGATTTATGAGATTACATTTTGCTTCATTCATTATTCCGATTATACCTAAATTACTTTTCTCCTGTGGAACATGGAATTTGCTATTTTAACATCCCCAAGTGTACATTAATCACACAGTTGTGCAGCTGCCAACCCTACGTCTTTCTAAAACCATTCTCCTCTTTGACGCAGAGGCTCTGTGTGCACTGGTGACCCCCAGTTCTCTCCTCCCACCCCTCCCCCGAGCCTAGGAACCACTAGTCTATTGTTATCACTCTATGCGTGTCTTTATTCTAGATATTTCTGTAAGTGAAGACATACAACATTCGTCCTTTTGTGTCTGGCCTATTTCGCCAAGACTTAAGGTTCATTTATGTCACTGTATACGGTAGAGCTTTGTTCTTCTTCGAGGCTGAAAAACACACTGTTGTACAGATAAGCCTCATTTTGTGCACCCATTCCGTTGACGGGTATTTGGGGTGCTTCCACTGTTTGACTATTGTGAATGCTGCAGTGCATATCTCTTTGGGTCAATGCTTTTAATTCTCTGGGGTGCATGCCTAGCAGTGGAATCGCTCCAAGAATTCCAGAGCAATTCCTTAACTTTTTAAAGAACCAGCAAACTATTTTTCATTGGCTGCCCCACCAGAAGCCATCGTATCTAATTTATCCACATCATCACCCACACTTGCTATTGTCTCGTTTTCCCTCCCTTTGTTTCTGTTTATATATGTCTAGATATTAACCATCCTATTGGCGATCTCATTTTGGGTTTGATTTGCATTTCCTTAGTGACTGATGATATTGAGTATCTTTCCCAGCGCTTATTGTATATGAGTGGATCTTCTTTGGAGAGATGCCCATTCAAGCCCTTCCAACTTTTCTCAGTTGGCTATTTATCTTTTGGTTGTTGGGTTGTCAGCGTTCTTTATATGTGAAAAGGCTTTCAAGTGCTCCTTCAATATGAATCAAATATAGTGTAAGATGACCAAACGAGTGGTTGTTGTTGGCGGTCCAGTGCATACCCCACTCTGCCCGCCACCAGGGCTGCTTAGAAAGTCAAACTCACTGCCATCCAGTCAGTGCTGACCCATAGCCACCAAGAGAACAGGGTAGAACTGTTGCCGGGGCTTCTGACACTGTACCTCTTTATGGAAGTAGAAAGCCTCAAATGTCTCCCTTGGGGTGGCTGGTAGTTTCAAATGAATAACCACTACACCACCAACTCTCCCTTCAAATCAACCAAAAATAATAAATAAAAACCTCACTGCCATTTAGTCGAATCCGACTCATGACAACTCTATAGGACAGGGCAGAACTGCCCCTCTGGGTTTCCCAGGCTGCAACTGTCAGAGGAGTAGAAAGTCCTGCCTTTCTCCAGAAGAGTGACTGCTGCTTCCAAACTGCAGTCTGGGATTTGTGGCAGGCACTCCGGAAGACTGGTGCTGTCTAAGGTTCAAGGCTTCATTCCCTAGGGCTGATGCTTTAGCTGTCCCACAGAAGAACGATGAGGCTTTCTACTCCTGGAAAGAGCTGCAGTCTCAGAAACCCACAGAGGCCATTCTACGCTATCCTATAAGGGTCACTATGAGTCAGAATCCAGTAAAGGGGAGTGAGTGAGTGAGTGAGTGAGTAAACAATATCTTACCCCTAGGGAGTCTAACAAATTGTTAGTAGTTTAGAGCCCCCAATCACTCCTGGTGATTCACTTTCATAAGGATTTCCCAAAACCAAGCCCACAGCCCTAGAGCTGATTCCAATTCATAGCAAGTCCATAGGACCAGGCAGAACTGCCGCCTAGCGCTTCCAAGGCTGTAAGCTTGGAAAACGTACTGCTTCATCTTCCCCCTTCAGAGTGACTGATGCGTTCAAACCACCATCTTTCAATTAACAGTCAGAGGCGGAATTGCTGTGCCACTAGGACCCCCTCCATAGAGACGACAGCCTTAGAAACTCTATGGAGCCCTTCTCCTGTCCCATAGGGTCACTAGGAGTTGGAAGCACAACTTTGTCTCTATCGGGAAGATGTGATCAGGAATTTACCTGATGGGACCCTGTACTTTTCTTTCCATAGTTTTATGACACGAGCTGGTCATGCGCTGGAGCCCATGCAAAGGCCACGCCACTCTTTGAAGAAGTCTAAGTGCACCGTGAAGGAGGCAAACCAGGAAGCTGGGGTGTGGGGGTGGGGCAAAGTGTTTTTATAACAAGCAGGGAGCTTCGACATATTTATAGACGGAGTGGAAGGATTCCATGGAAAGAGATTAAATGCAAGAATACAAAGGGATAATTATGGACCATAATTATTACTTGGCAAGGAGTTGAGACCCAGGGGAGGAATTAGTCTTAGGAGGGAAGAGGAGTAATTCTTCATCAAAAATAGAGACAAAGACCAGATGGGCAAAGGTGCCAGCACATTTGGAGGTAATGGAGAGAGTGGGAGATGGAGAGCTTGGGCAATGGCCTTCAGCTTCCCAGTTAGGTGGGAGCAGGGTTCCCTAGAGGACAAGGACAAGGGGAGAGTTCTACGGAGAGCTAGGAAGTGTGAAATTGCCACCCTGGGAATTGCATGTGGCATGAAATCATTTTCACAGCTGCAGGTGGGCAGGTTCAACTGGCTTGGAAGGCTTGGCATTTTAGTGATACAGACTTTTAATTAGAGTTCATGCAAAGATGAACTCAAGGTCTCCGAATCCCATCCAAACTCGTGACCAAGAGGCTGACTTAAAATGCAGAGCACAAGCCCACAACAGACATCATCATGAACATTAGAGCCAACACCGGCGTGTTATTAGAGAAAGCCTGTCAATTTTCTCCCATAGAGATAACAGCTTTGGAAATCCTCCATGGGCCGTTCTCCGCTACATCAGAGGGTCCCTAAGAGTGGCGAGGGACTTGATGGCACAGAACGACAGTTACTGAAGAAGCTGTCCTCGGAGCCAGGCACTGCTCGTCCTCAGAGCCAGACTTTCTAAGCACCCATCAGCTCCTCACTTCTGAGCACAAGCCAAGGTAAGGGGCATCCTGGGCTCAATTGGGGAGGGAAAGACTCTGAGGACTTCAAAAACTGTAGCAAAGCCCACAAAATTACTGCTGTGCTTCCTAACGATTTTTGGCTGGGAGCCCTCTCACAGAAATACATAATTTCTCAAATGCTTGTAGGAATAGTTTGAATCACCTCATGTTTGGCACTGTTGTTGTTAGCATAAGCAAATGTTCTTTTAGGCAAAAGGCACTTGGTTTTCATTCAGAAAATGTTGTGCGGAAGGTTTGCATAAGCATTACATTTAATACCATTCATAATCTCTAAAAAAGAAATTTTGCTTCATCCTGTTAACTACGTGATTTAAAGTTTTGAATTACTGTACGTGAGAAAGACACATGATTTCTATAACACAAATGATGTACTATGTTCATGTGCACTGCATGAATATGAAAATATGGATGGGAGTCAACTATTCATGGCAGAAAATAACTGGGATTTAGAAATAGTGTTGGCTTTTTTTGCTTTTGCATAAAATGCCTACTGGCTTGGTTTTTATTAGAATGTTTAGGATTTGTTTTAAAGGACAAGACCAAGAGAGGTGACAGAGGCTATTTTTAGTCATTTTGCAGCAAATCAGACATCGTCGAGATGGATCTATTTCCAGTAGATTAAGATGTAATGGAATTCAGCTCAGCAAATGAGTGCGGCAGTGGCATAACTTGGAAAATGCAATCCACGTCACTGACTTGTACTGGCAGAAATTGTTGAATTGTTATATGTGCTGTTGTGTATATTCTCACCCCTTCAAAAAAATACAAAATATGATAAAATTTAAAAACATAACTGTCGGCATTTCTCTGTTTTCATGGAAGTTGTTGAAGAGCATTAAAAAGTTAGCATTCCACGCACATTTTGCGCTTTTGGGGGTTTTCACTTTAAAGAGGAAAACGGCGCTCAGCTGCTGATCCATAAGAGCTTGGGGGCTCAAAACAAAAGGCACCCAGTCGCAGCAAAGACCTGGGGATTCCCAGCAGCAAGATCTTAGCCTAGACATTCTGCTCTGAGTTCTAATGAGTTTGGGGTTAACTCGGTTGCCCACCACCACCACTCAAGGCTGTATACAAAATTTCCCCCTTCAATGACAGTTCAAGATTCACCCTGGAAAACTCAGACATAGTGATGACGTGTTGGCCTGCTACCAGCATGGCCAGAAGTTCAAACACATCAGCTGCTGCAAGGGACAAGGGTCAGCTTTTTGCTCCCATGAAGAGTGACAGTCTCAGAAACTCGCGAGGCCAGCTCTATACAGAGTCTTACAGAGTCGCTCGCTATAGGAGTGGGCACGGACTGGATGCAGTGTTGGGTTGAGCAGCTCAGGGAGCACACTGAAATGGCTAGGCAGACAGCTCACAAGCATGTAGCCCTGTGACAACATTCTGAGCTATCAATACTTACCTTACTCCAGTGAAAATTAATAAATGATAAAACATGCATTGAATTCATTTTCAAAGAACACTACTATATATTAACACTATTTTATATATAAGGAGGGAAAGAGAAGCTCTGTTTCACATTCTTGTGTGTTTTGTATCGGGTCCCTACCAGTCTGACTTGATCTAAAGTGACAAGCGTCTCACATCTGCTTCTACAATTAGGCTGTTGAAATGTGTTTTAGTTTCAGTTGAAGCCTATCAAGAGAATCTGGCCTCGCACACACGTTAAAAAGGCGTCTATGTGAACAGCCTTTTGGGAAGGGTCATTGTGGATCTTCCTCTTGATGCATGACCAAACTCAACACATGGGATGCTCCTAAAGGTCCGTTGCCAAGTGCAACCTGACGCCCTATCAATCACTGAACTTTCCATACTCGGCATCCAAACTCACTGCCATCGAGTCCATGCGGACTTATAGTGACCCTCCTGTAGGTCTCCAAGATTGTAACTGTTTATGGAGAAGAAAGCCCAGTCTTTCTCCTGTGGAGCTGCTGCTAGTTTTGAACTGATGACCATTCAGATCACAGCCCAGTCCATAAGCACAGGACCCATATACTCTGCCTACTACATTTAAATCCGTGGTCTGTCTTATCCATGTGACCTACAATTCAATCACTGGCCTAAAAGAGGCATGCAAACATGCAAAACCATGGCACTGTGGTTTTACAATGATGAGATTAATTGAGAGGATGGCACAGGACCAGGCAATGTTTTGTGCTGTTGCGCATAAGGGCGATATGGGTCTGAACTGACTCCGAAGCACCTAACAACAACAACAACAAGCTAACAACCTAGCAACAACAAAGCTTGTCCGGTTACTGGACCCTTGGCCCGTGGCTCATTCCGTCGTGGCGTGCATCGGTCATTTACTGAGCCCTTAGTTTTGCAGCTCTTTCAAAGGCTGACACAGTCTATTCTTCCTCATTTAAAAATCACATCTTGAAACAATATCACCACTCATGTCACCAAAACAAGAACAAATTGATCTTTCATTATTAGGGAACTGTCACACTCTCAGTGGCAGATACTAGTTTCTAGAATTCTAATGGCCCCCTGAGTGGTCCGTGTGGAAATGTCAGTGTCACCGTATTCACAAAGGGCAGACAACTGTGCTTGTGCCTCAGTTGTTCTTCCAAGAGAAAACGGCGTCCCGGAAAAGGGCCGCGGCCCCGAGTTCGCCAGCCACGCAGCAAGGCTCAGAGCAGCTCATCCGGCTGGAATACAGAGCTTCCCCTTCTATGTGACAACCAGTTGCCATCAAGTCGACTCCAGTGTGTGGTCAGCTCACCTCCGCTAGCAGATTTTCAAGGGCTAACCTTTCAGAAGTAGAGCTCCAGGTCCTTCCCCCAAGATGCCTTTGGGTGAACGCAAACTTCCAACCCTCGGTGCAGCAACAAGCGTGTTAACCACTAACATCCCCCAGGGATTCCCTATCAAATCCCTCCTTTCAAAGCATGGCTCCATGGTCACGCTGCCAGGCTCCCATCTGACTCCTGCTGCCTGCCTTCCTGGAGGTGAGGGGTGCGTCTCTCCTTTCTGCAGAGATGGAATTCACAGGTGGCTGGGCTCATCAAATAAGCCAGCTCTGGTGTCGCAAGGGGTGACACATAAGGCTGCGAACCTCCAATTGGTGGTTGAAACCCACCCGCTGCCTTGCAGAAGAAAAACGAGGCTCTCTGCTCCTGGAAAGATTTAGGGTTGTGGAAACCCTAAGGAGTTCTCCTCTGTCCCCTAAAACCAAATCAAACTCACTCTCTGACTCATCGCGACCCTGTACGACAGAATCCAACCGTCCCTATGGACTTCTGAGGCGGAAAACCTTTACTGGAGTAGAAAGCCTCGTCTTTCTCCTATGGACCAGCTGGTGGTTTCGAACAGCTGACCTTTCTGTTAGCAGCCCAACTCATAACCACAGTGGGATCCTGCAGTTTTTCACTGTTTACTCTTTCAGAAATCTGACCCATATAGCAAAGGCATTGAACAGAGAAACCTGGATAATCCCATGTCATTTATCCAGAACCTGCTGCTCCAGAGATAACAGGAGGGATGTGTGCTTCCTGAAATCAGTCCAATTCCCCAGCAACATACCCAGGCAAAGCCCCAGATGCTCAACGGTTGGGTATTCATCAATGGTTGGGTATTTATCAATGGTTGGGGATTCATCAGTGGTTGGGGATTCATCAATGGTTGGGGATTCATCAATGGTTGGGGATTCATCAGGAGATTCCAAATCTATCATCACCAGGGCTTCTCAAACTTCCCTTCCTCTGGCAGGATTGCCCCCGTGTGAAACTGAACAGCATCCCAAGCACTGATTTTTGTCCTTCAGATAAAATGGCCCTAGTAACTGCTGTTTAGACTGGCTTCCATCTGAGGAGCCCATCCGTCCTACCAAGCTTTTCTTTCGGGTTTCTCATTCCCTGTTATGACCAAATGGAAAATCGCCTTACAATTTTTTTTCTCATTTTACCATCGCTTAAAGAGAGGTTGTTTTTATTTTAGAACAGAATGTGCAAAATCATGCCATTTAACACTACATTATATTCACAGATCATGCAAGTTAAATAAAGACACCTTGCTGACTTCTTAATATAGATTCAGCTAAGATTAGTTATGCATCTGCCACCTTAACATTCAGATGGGGCTGGGGGTGGGGAGAGTCCTAGTTAAAAATCACACTTGCGCAGTTAGTGCTTAGCATTTCATGGTTCATTTAAAAACACCACAATCAAGAATGCAATTATGCCAGAAAGAATGGTGTCTTCTTCAGGGCCAAGTTTGCACTCACCCCCAGGCCCAGGTCTTCCCCCGACAAAGGGGATCTTTTCCTGCCACTGGCTGGCACCTGCTCCTGGCCCTCTGAACCAAGGATGCTGGCGCCATGATTTAAAGATGCCCAACTGGAAGCCACCGACCAGTGACCACCAGTTCCATCAGGCTGTGATTTGAAGAAATCAGACAAAGCAGCATCGAGGGAATGAGGCCAAGGCACTGGAATCTAATACAATTCCTAAACAAGGTGACATTCCCCATAATGCCAGCTGACGCTCCCACACAATCCGTCAAAGGACTGTCAACTTCCAGCTAAAGAGAGATAAAGCATTAGAGACCTGAGCTTCTAGCAAAACCTCACTTGTACTCCAAACATATGCCGCACAACACGCTCTAGGCGAATAGTTGGATCTTAAGAAACATGACTTCCTCCCTGCGAAGACTTCAGAGTCCTGGTAGCAAAAGGAACTTAAAACTGCAGCGTCCTGGTAGCAAAAGGAACTTAAAACTCATGAAGGGAAATTAATCATGTGGGAAGAGAAAGACAGAACTATCTATATATCTATCTATCTATCTATCTATCTATCTATCTATCTATCTGTCTATCTATCTATGCCTTCCGGAGGAAACATCAAGTTATTTCTGCTTTACAAGTAACTATACATGTAAAGGATAGCTCATTGCACTGCTGGTTTACTTCAATAATCCCCACTGGTGCTGGATGATCTTCTTATTAGTGAAACGGCACGTGGGTCTAACTGATGATGAGTCCTGTTCCCCAAGGAGACCGAGCTGGAGACACAGGCTTCCTGGAGGTCGTGCCCCTGGATATGGGATCCCTGAGAAGAGCAGTAAAGGACAATGGGGCTGCGTGGTCACTGAAGCAAAGGTACAAAGCCAGCTCCGGGAGGCACAAGGAAGGAGGAGGCCATTCGGGTCTCTGTTCCTTGACTTCTGCTAGAACTTCGCAGAACCTTGTGAAACGCCTCTCAGGACAAAGAGAGACGCAGTGACCCCTCCACTTCCATTCCCCCCTCGTCAAGGTTTGTCCCGAGGGTGCTCGCTCTCCACTTTCCAGTACACAAGGGAGGGAGCCTTATCAGTCTCCTTAGGAGGACAAAACCCAACGAGAGCTGTAAAGCAAGTGACCGAACGCTCAGGCAGATGGCAGTTAGCTGCCAGGCTGCCCCAAGGGAGGCTGAGTCTGCTGGGACTGGCTGTTCAGCAGTGGCTGGCATGAGAATTCAGGCCAACATGGACCACGTGTCTCCCCATTTTATCTATATATCTTATATAGATCTATATCTATGTGAGTTAGTTAATTGTGCCAGCCTGGCCGATAATCACATGTGGTGCTGGTTGAAAGGCGGAGGGATAAATGGGTGGTGAAGCCTCGCCTTTCAAGTTCTCGGATCTCTTGCTTTGTGATGGTCGCACCAGGGTGCAGCTGCCTTAGCAGTTCCCTGCTCCAGCTTGCAAGATTGACTTCATACAAGACATCCCCAAGGAGAAGCTACATGGACCTATCCAGATGCAGCCCTGGGTGCTGGAGCAGCCGTATGGAGACCCCTGCTAGTGCTGAGATGCTTGTTCGTTCATTGACTCAGCTTTCCTCCTGTCGGCATCATTGCCTCTGTTTTGTGAGGTGGAAGACTTTGTGAACTGGTGTTGGGTTAATGGGTTAATGTTGGACTTGTGGGCTTGGGCAGCATTGGGTTGGGTTGTTTTCGTGATGCACATTTTCTTTACATAAAACTCTCTCTTATACGTGAGTCACTGTGGATTTGTTTCTCCAAAGTACCCAGACTACTACACTATGTATACACACTTTTACTTATATATCTTATATACATCTATATCTATATATACACACTTTTATCTATATATCTTATATAGATCTATATCTATATATACACATTTTTATCTATATATCATCTTAAAACCCACTTTGACAGAGGAGATCTCACCTCAATGGGGTCAGTTTCTCCAGATGGTGGGAGAAGGAGAAGACCAATCAGTTGCAGCCACACCACCCTGTTCTGAGGACTCCCCAAATCCACAGACACACTCCTACAAGATTGATGAGCGATGCTTACCGGAAATTCAAGTCAAGATGCTGGAGGCTGGTGGGAAGACACGTCTGTATGGATGAAGGGGATTACACTTGTGTTGCTGGGTGGGGCAACCTGCCAATGGGGGGAAAACACTTCACAATCCCTACATCAAAAGCCCAAGGGGAGAATATACCAGGTATTATGTTCCTAACTGGACACATTTGACCTAGTTTCTACCTAGCTCTTGCTAAGCCACGTCGAGTGCTATAGATTACTGGGACTTTAGACTGTCCTTTCAGGGCACACGGCAGCCTTCATAAGCCACACCAGAAATACTCCATGTGGGACAACCCACCAACTAACTAACTGGCTTTACCTTACATTGATGGGTAGAAGATTTAAGTAACCTACACATTCCCTAGGACTTAAGGCTAAAAAGCCCTAGTGTGAGAAAAAGCAGATGACTGCTATCTCTGGGTTCAGATCTCTTGCTTTGATGGTGTGCAATGAATGGTGGCCCGGGACTTCTATATGCTTATGATTGTAATGTTCTCTTTGCTTTTGTATGACATGTGCTAGTCTGGCAGGCATGGTTCTGCCTTTGTAAATGAGTGTTATTGAAAGCTTTACTGCATCCCCAACCCCAGTCACTTAAGAGTTTAATCTGTAGAAGTCAAAAGTTGGACTGTATATGTATGATTTCATTCTCTCAACAGCATTAAATTCTGTACCATTGGCCACATTAGTGATGTTACCAATAGCATTGCCTTATGCCCCATGGGGATGATTTCTAATAGTCTCTATTATAATATGATAGTGATATGTCTAAATTGAACCAGAGACTTAAAAACCATAGATATGTGAATGGATTCAGGGCTCACACTTAATTGGAACCCTAACCTAATAATAATTAGTTCTTAGAACATGACTCTACCAATAATAACCCTCATGACGAGATAATCAAAGACACAGGTTCTATAGACAATGAGGACCCAAGGCCCATCTGTAGGCAACTGGACATCCCTTTGCAGAGGAGTAGCAGGGAGGAGACGAGTCACTCAGGATGCAGTGTAGCATCAATGAAACACACAACTTTCCTCTAGTTCTTAAATGCTTCCTCCCCTGCCCCCGCCCCCCATCATGTTCCCAATTCTACCTT
>NW_022107431.1:21066248-21073010 GCF_000313985.2 Echinops telfairi
ATGGAAGAAGCACACCAGCCTGTGTGATCACAAGATGCCAAAGGGATCAGGTATCAGGGATCAAAGAACAAAAAAATCAAATCATTGTGAATGAGGGGCAGTGCAGATTGGGGACCCAAGATCCATCTGTAGGCAACTGGACATCCCCTTACAGAAGGGTTGCGGGGAGGAGACAAGGCAGTCAGGGTGCAGTGTAGCAACGATGAAACATACAACTTTCCTCTAGTTCCTAAATGCTTGCTCCCCCCACCCACTATCATGATCCCAATTCTACCTTACAAATCTGGCTGGACCAGAGATGTACACGGGTACAGATAGTTACTGGAAACACAGGGAATCAGGGATGGATGATTCCTTCAGGACCAATGGTGAGAGTGGCGATACCTGGAGGGTGGAGGGAGGGTGGGGTGGAAAGGAGGAACCGATTACAAGGATGAACATATAACCTCCTCCCTGGGGATGGACAACAGATAAGAGGGTGAAGGGAGTGGGTAAGATATGACAAAATAATAATAATTTATAAATTATCAAGGGTTCATGAGGGAGGAGGGAGCAGGGAGGTAGGGAAAAAATGAAGAGGTAATACCAAGGGCTCAAGCAGAAAGAAAATGTTTTGAGAATGATGATGGCAACAAATGTACAAATGTGCTTGACGCAATGGATGGCTGTGTGGATTGTGATAAGAGTTGTACGAGCCCCCAACAAAATGATTTTTAAAAAAAGGAAGAGGAGCTATATTCAGAAAGTTCGCTTCACCACACCTAGGGAGGAGGAACTGTTGACTTGCAGAAACCCGTGCACACTATTTCACCAGGCAGTGGTTCATGCTGGTGTGCACAGGGTCGTTACGGGTTGGAACCGACTGGACGGCACCTAACATCTTTCCTTTGAGCAACTAGCAGTCCCATAGTTTAAAATGTAAAGTCCCAAGGAAATGTTTTCCAGCATATTTTTTTATCCCAATGAGAAGACAATTTGCAAAAGATGGTCTGAGGAGCAACATTTAAGAAAATTATAGAACCATTTATGTCTACAGATGTAAAATCACAACATGGTTTTAATAACACTTCGCAGATTATCCTGTAAGGGATATTGTTACTCTATTAAAATCTTTGAATGGATTTTACCCACCACAATTTCTATCCACTTCTCATTCTCCATTAAATCTATCTCTTTAATTGACTGTGACTGTAAGACTGCCATAACTATATATGTTTATTGTATTTATTAAATGAAATTTTATGATTATTGTTCTGAATTTTAAAATCAAGCAAGTAAACAATTATATATGCCTATTGCCTACATTAAGTTGTTTTTAAAGTATTTTCTGTATATCAAGACGACTTTGAAAGTAAACTTCATGCTCTTGCCTAACCAACAACTGCCATCTACAATGCCCATGCCTCATTGCTGTTGTTAACAGATTTCTAACCTTTCAAATTTGTATGTGGGAAAAGAAATGAGTTTCAGTAGACCAAGGCTTCCTTCCTAGCCTACCAGGAGCAGACACACCTGTGAAAGGCAGAATCCTATGAATGAGCCTCACCACCACAGAACCGCCTCTTGTTTGAGTTGGGTGAGACCTATGAATATGATGAGATATCACTCCCACAACTAAGTTACAGTATACGAGGGGGATCCCCCCAAAATGGAAATTTTTTTAAGTTCTCCATTTAAATTTTTTCCACTAAATAACCTTATACACTTCACACATTTGTCAAATATGTGATTCCATTCTTAGAAACATTTTGCAAACTCATCTCTTTGGATGGCTGACAGCACCTCCTCTGTTTTTTTCGTCACCTCTTCTACATCACCAAATAGCTATCCTTTCATGTCCCTCTTCATTCAAGGAAACAAAAAAGTTGCACGGAGCGAGGTCAGGTGAGTAATGTACATGGGGCAAGAGAGGCATTTTTTTTTTTTTTTTGCCAAAAACTGGTGCACTCTTCCGATCCTGGTGCACTGAGATGGCTGTGTGAGTGAGTACATTGTCATGGTGGCAAAACCAGTCCCCCATCAGCCACAAACTAGGCCTTTTTTGTCACAGGCTGTTACACAATCTTTTCAGAACCTCTAAATAGAAAGTTTGATTAACAGTCTGACCTGGTGGAACAAATTCCAAATGCACTACAAGTCCACATTTTTGTCCATTCGGGAAGATGAAAAACATCTAGAATGAGGCTTATCATCAATTGACTTCTCACTTTTTTTGAAACAAAGAAACGACTCATACACTTAAGTTTTTCCATAGCGCTGTCCCTGTAAGCTGTGTTCAACATCACAACAGTTTCTGCAGCATTTTTCCTGAGCAGGAAATAAAATTTCACAGCTGCATGTTTTTCTCTTAAATCAGCCATCACAAAAAGTGAGGTTTGAATAAAACTGCTTTTACGAAAAAATTCACTGTGACCAGAGGGAGTTGCTCAGTGCTAGCCTAGTGGGGAAAATGTATATTGTGAAAGCTCCACTCAGCCAGCACAATTCAGGTTTTGGGGGGGCATGCCCTTGTATGACTATTCAGATGGGCCTAAGTTTGTCCCAGGAGCCCTTGCGTCTTCCTGGACAGATGAAAGGAGGCCAGGGAGGATCACAGTTTGGGAAGAGCTCTGAGCACCACTACTGGCTTGACAATGAAGAAGGTGCCACATGAGAAGGAATGAGGGATGCTTTTTGACACATAGGGACCTCAGGCCTACAAATGAAAAGAACTGGAACCTTCCATCGGCCTGAATGAGTTTGCAAGGGGATTCTACTCTGGAGTCTCCAGATAAGATCCTAGATGAATAATTTCTAGAGTCTAGCCTTCAGGAATCTTGAGCCTCCGGGGAGCCCAGTTGGAGCTTCTGGAATTCTATCCTATGGAACAGTGAGATAATAAATGGATATTATTTTAGCTGCAAAATCTGTGGTAATTCATTATGCAGCAGTAGAACTGATACAACATGTAATTAAATGGATCTTCTACACTGTTCTACTGTTCGACAGCTACATCCTGACCCTTGCCCACCTTCAGAATGTTTCCTGTTCATTCTCATGACAGGAAGGGGATTCACTGGAGGAACGGAGGAGAGCCCCTGGTGGAAGATTAGGACACAACATGGAACAGACCAATGGGAAACTTATCACCCTGCCCCTGTCCAGCTGCTGCATTATGTTCAGGCTAGGTGTGGTAGTTACATAATCTGGTGCCAACCTGAGACTATTAAGAGTGAAGGGGTGGAGTTTAGCCTGTCAATCAGGTTGCTGCTTGATGTCCTTTCATTTTGGAGGCACTACAGAGATAAACAACTCGCTGGAGGTGAGACCCACACTCTCTGCTTGGTGTTCCTCATGACAAGACACATGGATCCACCTTAGAGCCCTGGAGCTGGAGGAGCCGCTTGGAGACCCACACCAGCATGGAGATACTTCTATCCCCACTGGATCCACAAGACGTCCCATCCACTGGCCTGTGATCTTCCTGAATTCGGCATCATTGCATGTGTTTTGTGAATTTGAAGAGGGCTTTATAGATTTGTATCAGACATATGGACTAATGTAGGACTTATGGACTTGATCTGGACTGGGCTGGGATGTTTTCTCAATATTCAATTGCTCTTGTATATAACACTCTTTATTATACACATCGGTGTCTATGTATTTGTTTCTCTAGTCAACCCTGACTAACACACTAAGTCACCGACAAGTATAACAGGAAGACAGCGGCAGAGCAACTGGGCCAAGCTAACATGTGCAAAGCTACAACAGATTAGAAATGGAGTACAAGCCATCAGTTTTGCTTCCAAACTCAGTATGTGGAGGGTGGGGATAGGGTTGGAATGAAAGAACTCAAGAGATTGTCTTACATATGCCATGCCTTTAGGCATTGTCTCCTTTGTACATTTGCATTCAATTTAGAATTCTGAAGCACTTTCATGTGACAGCAGAGGAAGCGTGGTCTGCTCACCTAATGTTTAATTTCCCTTTTCCTCATCACAAAGGAATATTATAGGTTCTGAGGTTCCCCTACAAACTGGGACCATCGGGCTGAGTTATGACTAATGGTGCGTACGCAGAATAGAAGGCATTTCCTGTTCTCACTATGGGACAAATCTTCAGTTCTCTTTTCTCGGAAGCAGCCAGGTGTTGAGATGGTAGGTGGTCACATGAAGAAGCCAGAATCCTTGAGTCACTGAATGGAACAGAACACCCACGTATACACACTGGGCCTTACAGGAGACAAAAATAAATGTCTGGTTTATGAAGCAGAGGATCGGGGGTGGAGGGGTGGGGGGCAGAGGATGACCCTCAAAGAGATGGAATGACACAGTGGCTACAACAATGGATCAACCATAGGAATAACTGGCAGGACGTTGCAAGACCAGCCAGTGTTTTGTTCTCCGGTGTGTAAGTCACTATGAATCAGGACGGACTAGCCAGCACTTAACGACAGCAGCATGTCAAGCTACTGAGCTTGGGAAGCATTTTCCTATGCCAGCACGGCCCAGCTTATCCTGAGGGGTAAAATGCATATATATATTTTTTCTCATTTGATTTAACAAGTTTCAACAGAGCTTCTTTCTCTTAGACTTTTTCCTTGATTTAGCCTAACACTCAAGCATTACAAATGAATATTAACAAAGACATTTGAATATCAAATTTGATTAATGTTGCTAGAAATTCCTATTCTGACACATCCTGATATGTATACTGGGTGATTTTTCTCTTACATGAAATGACAATGAAAGCAGCCTCATAATCTTGAATATTTTATATATGTATTGGTAAATGTGTATATGAATGTGTGCATATATAAATACTTAGAAATTCACACATCTATAAGGGGCATCAAAAGGTGATAGAAAATTGTCAACCTAATTTTGCTTTCCTATGAACTTCAAAAAACCCCTCATACATGCATAAATTAAACACAGCTTATAATATGCATGTATATATTCATATTTATATGCAATTGGTTTTGGTTGAGACATATGTACATAAATGTATACGCATACATATATGTATTTGTATATGACAAACTCCATCTTGTTACACCAAATGTATCCTTAACCATATTTCCATCCCCCTGACTCCTTGAAATCAGGAGAAGGGCCACCACCCTGTTCTTTTCAGTCATCCCAACCGAGATCCAATACAAGTTTAAAAAAGAAACCTAGCATTTGCTTAGCATGGGGAAAAGCTCATGATGAGAAAAATGATGTCCACAAACATTCAGGAAAGGTGTTAACTTTTCCCCGGCCAAGTGAATGCTCTCAGCTGTCTAGCCCAACACCCACTCCCCATTTATCTGAAATGGAATTCAAAAGGCCTGAGAAGAGACAAAGGGCTAATACGTATTCTTTAATGTACAAGATTATAATTAACCTAATGTCTGTTTCAAATTTACTATTATCTATTAAAGAATAAATAATTTTACAGCCCTCTAATGTAGCTCTCATGCTTTAAATCACTGACCATAACTAATAAGCAGCTTAATAGCAAGACGACCCTAAACACAGCCACACGCGCAGCCTCGCTAGCGTAAATCATCATCACTTCTAATGCAGAGGCAACAGCAAAGCTCTGTAATTACTGGGTGCATTTTGGATCACTTTTACGATTACTGCACTGGCCCCATTAAAAATCCAAAACACTGAACTGCATGGAATATAAAACTGGAATTATGATACACGACAAACTCTAATTGAAATCCATAAATTTTCTATTAGCATTCGGAATTATTTTGCGGCCAAAGAATTCCAGCTATGCAGAATGAACTTTGAAAGCATTTGCTTTGTCTACAGCAATAAGTGAGAACATTCCACATGGCCAAGTTTGGGGAGCAGCTTCGGGAGCAGCAGTATGTTGGCTTCCACTTGTTCACTCAGAATCTAACGTTTCTAACAGCAAACCAGAAGACATTAATAATAAAAGCGAGAGAGAGAGAAAGAGAGAGAGAGAGAGAGAATGAAAAAATGTCACATTGAATAGCAGCTTATACTGAGATAAAAGAGAGAGTACCCCACCCCTCCTTAGACCGCCCCCCACCCACTACAGCAGAGTTGTCAACATTTGCACCAACCAGAAGGTAACAAGGTCACTATGGCAACATCCTTATTCATGTGTATGTGAAAAACACAAGGTAACCCACCAAGCCATTTTGAAGGATAGCAATATCCTAAACATAACTTTATGCATAAGCTTGGTGCCAAATGCCTTAGTAATCACCTCTTAATTCCTAATATTTCACTTAGCAAGACTTTAGTTAGCCAAGGGTTCAATTGCTTTGCTACACACAGAAATACACATGTGTATAAAACTAGTGTGAGCGGAATTGCTGGCTAGGTGAAGAAATGTATGGCAGGATAGCTTTGACAATGCCAGATAAATACCCCATAAATCCTGGAGTTCACATGAGTAGATGAACAATTTCTGTCATAGGACTTAGAGTGCAAGGCAGTCAGCCTACAGACATTGAAGGTCTATGTACTGACTCGGATTAACTTCCCTGATGCCCACAACAGAGGTGCCATCCCTGCAAAAGCAGTAATTTTCACACAAGAAGGTTGTGCCACCATTGTTTATTACTGTTAGTTTCCCCGAAGTAGGTTCCAATTCATGGCAGCCCGTGTGTTGCAGAACAGAACTGTCCCAGTGGGCTTTCTTGCTGAGACTCCTTAATGGAAGAACATATCAGCCTGTGTGATCACGAGGTGTCGAATAGATCACTGAAGACAAATGGGTGCATAAGCAAATGTGGCGAAGAAAGCTGATGGTGCC
>NW_022107431.1:21073849-21111227 GCF_000313985.2 Echinops telfairi
AAAAAAAAAGAAGATGGAAACAGAGGTTCAAATCACCAGTCAGGGGGTCAGCAGTTAAGCACAAACCACTTCGCTGCCAAGGGACCTTCTGTCTCAGCATGTTGCTGGGTGCCCTGGCATCAATCCTGACTCACAGAGACCCAGGAGAGAGTCAACTTGCCCCTTGGGGTTTTCTTGACTCTAATCCTTCTAGAAACAGATTCTAGGCCTTTCTCACAGTGGCTACTGGGTGAGTTCAAACTGGAAACCATGTGTCCTGCTATGGCTTCTGGTGCCGCCATGTTGTTGTTTTGGGTTGGTGCTATCGAGTCAGTTCTGACTCAGAGCAAACCCATGAGCAACAGAACCAAGCCCTGGCCGGTCCCGCACCAGCCTCTCTCTTGCTGTAATGTCAGAAGCCCATTCTTGCAGCCTCTGTGGCGATCCATCTTGTCAAGGGGTCCTCCTTTTGCTGCCCTTCGATGGACCAAGCCTGATGTCCTTTTCAAGGACTCGATCCTCTTGACAACGTGTCCAAAGTCTGTGCGATGAAGCCCCGCCAGCCTTGCTTCTAAGGAGCAGTCTGACTGTGCTTCTTCTGAGACAGACTTGTGTGTTCTGTTGGCAGTCCATGGTACTCTCAGTATATTCTCTGCCAGCACCACAATACACATGCTCTTCTTTGGTCTCCTTATTCAATGTCCAACCACCAAGGGAAGCCTTCATATCCATTGTATGCATTGCAATTGCCTATTCACAGTACACACGCACCTTAAGGGCTTTAGTCTCGTTTGAAAATCTGAATTTTAAATGCCTCTTTGTTATTTCAGAGTCCTGAGTTGTTTTGGGGTTTGTTTGTTTTTTTCCTGGCAAGTTCTTCTGCTTTTTAAAAAAACACTCTGCTGGAATGGAAAACCTCCACTCCTTTCTCCAATCTGTATGGAGCCCTGATTCAATTCCGTTCTTTCTGCTATAAATGCCCACAGACCACGCCATCCTAAAGAATCCAGTTTCCCTATTCTGAACCACAGAGAAGCAGCAGCAGCAGCACCCTAATTACACGTCCTTCCTGGCATAAACTGCCATTGAACTTGCATATTCAATCTGTGGAGGAGGCTTGTGGCACTGTTGGTTGACCAGCAGGCTGCTAACCACAGGGCTGTGTTTGGGCTCCAGCAGCTGCTCCTCAAGAGAAAGGTGGGGTTGTCTACTCTTGGAAAGACTGACACTCTCAGGACCTCAACGGAGCGGTTCTACTCTGCTCTCCATGAGGTAGGTGCCTATGAATCCGACGTCACTTGATAAGGCAGTAAACTGTTTTTTTAAAAAGATTTCTCAACAAATCTATCCTTTCTTATGAACTGTACAGTAATCGGCGAGACCATCTCCATGCCAAAAAATTTAAATAAAATTATACATAAGTGTAAATAGCTAAAACTTGCAACATTTCAGAACTAGGTGTCCTGTCCTTGGAAGGTCCCCCCACGTTGGTGGTTCCAACTCACAGAGATCCGACAAACGCGAGAATGAAGCGCTATCCGGTCCGGCACCCTCCTCACAATTGTTGCTATGTTTGAGCCCATTGCTGCAGCCACTGGGTCGATCCGTCTCCCCAAGGGTCTTGCTCTCTTTTGCTGACCCTCCACTTTACCAACATGTCCTTTTCCAGGGACTGGTCTCTCCTGATACCATGTCCAATGTACGTGAGATGAAACCTTACCATCGTCTCACCTAACTATGGCCAATTCTGGTCATCATACCCCAATTTGAATGGAAGCCAGTTACACACACAAACAACCACACCAAGTGTCAAATTGTGATTTTAATTAATTTGTTTCACTTCTATAAAGTTCAACTATGATCTGCCATTTCCATCCCACTCTCCTTAGAACTTACTCCATCAGTGGAATCTGATTAGCCCTGATGCTCTGTGTGGTAGTTACATAATCTGGTGTCAATTGGGATTTGAGAGGATTAAGAGTGAAGGGGTGGAGTCTAGTCAATCGGGCCACAGCCAATGAGGCCTCTCTGGGAATGGCCTTCCCCTGAGGATTCTGGGAACTCTGGTATTTTCTACCTTGAAGGCGGGACATATTCTCTCTCTGCTGACTCCCTGTCAGGCATCCCTGAGGAGAAGCCACATGGAACTACCCTGACACAGCCCTGGAAGTTGGAGAAACCATGTGGAGACACCTGCCAGCGCTGAGATGCTTACACTGCCAATGGACCCAAAGCCTTTCTACCCACTGGCCTGAGATCATCTTGCATTCAGCGTCATTGCATGTGTCTCGTGAGTCTGAAGAGGACTTTATAGATTGGTATCAGACACATGGACTAATATCAAACTTAGGGGCTTGGACTGGACTAGGTTGGGGTGCTTTCTTAATGTACAATTACCCTTTATATAAAACTCTCTCTTATACACATACGCATGTCTATGAATTTTGTTTCTCTAGTCTACCCAGACTAACACACTCTGATTTAAAATGGTAAAAAGATCTATGTCTGAGTGTAGGCTTTGTAAGAAAATTAGTGCAAGGTGGGGCACAATTACACGTTTGAATGGAGAACAACAATGCGTCAATGAGAAGGAATGCGACTTCAAATCTTGATCTCGTCCTTCTACGGTCCTGAGCATTGATTCTGTGGTTTGAAAAAAAAAATGGGAAGGGAGAGTGGGGTTCAAAGAACCTGATCAGGAGTTTGCAACACTTCATCTTCAAAGTAGCCTGGGTCCTGTGCCTTGCCCCATTCATCCATTCAGACAAGCTAGTTTCAGCTATGTCAGAGTTTGGAAATCCTTATGTGAGAACCCCAAAGCCTTCACCTCTGCCATGGCTTGGCTCTGCCGAAGTCCTTGTTGTGCGCAACCAAAACGAAGGGTGGAAACGACAAAGGCCTTGCCTTCCACGTGGTCCCCAAACAACACGAAACCAAAAAGCCAAGCTCACTGCTGCAGAATCAATTCTGACTCCAAGTGGCTGTCCATACAGTTTCTGAACTGTCTTCTGTCTCCTGGTATAGTCCGTCTCATCCATCCCCCAAGGAATGCCTGGGGGATTCAAACCACCTACCTTGTGGTTTGTACCCAATTACCTAACCCCCAGCATGACCAGGAATTCTAGCTAGTGACAAAACAGGCATATGAGCACCATACTCTGCTCCCACGCCTTCCCATCCCTGCTCAGTCACGACACTGCTGGGGAGAAGCAGCTGACCACCCTGGCCCGCATCACGGTTCAGCGCCGGCACTCCAGGCTCGGCTCAGGAAGCCCCTCCCCTCATGGTCTTCTGATGTTCATGCAACTTCTGTGGCCCATAGTCAAATTCTCCCCTTGCGTGCAGGAGACTCCAGTTCTCTCCCAGCCAACGCACCTCCTGCCTAGCCACACTCAACAGTCAGCAGGGGCGTCTCTCTTCCTATAGTGATGAACAGGTTTCCATGGAGCTGCTAGACTTCGACTAGGAAGAAAGGCCTGATGACCTACCCACCCCCTAAATCATCTAATGAAAACCCAACAGATCACAATGGCCCAGGGCACCAGCAGTCGTGGCCACGGCACAAGGCCACAGGGCGCTTCCATCCACGGTGCACAGGGTGGTCATGAGTTGGTGGACAACAACCGTTTTCTGGCACACCGGCTGAGAGCTTGCTCGAGTTCTGAAATGCTTGATCAAAAGCAGGTTTTCCAGAGAGCTAGAACCTCAGGGCTTCTCTCTTGCCTGGCTCGTCCGTGTTTTTTTTAAAATGAACTTTGTATTATTTTCCTTAAAAATAGTGGTGTAGTGGATGACAAGTTGGACTATTAACTGCCAGATCAATGGTTCAAACCCACCAGCTGCTCTGAGGGAGAAAGGTGAAGTTGTCGGCTCCCATAAAAATTTGAAGCTTTGGAAACCCAAAGCATAGGTTTTACTGTGCTTTTTGTTTGTTATTTTTTTAATAATTTTATTGGGGGCTTGTACAACTCTTATCACAATCCGTACATACAGCCATTGTGCCAAGCACATTTGTACATTTGTTGCCATCATCATTCTCAAAACATTTTCTTTCTACTTGAGCCCTTGGTATCAGCTCATTCCCCACCCCACCCTCCCTTCCTCATGATCCCTTCATCATTCATAATTTTTTTTCATATCTTACTGCTGTCTCCCTCACCCATTTTTCTCTTGTCCGTCCCCCAGAGAGGGGGTTATATGTAGATCCTTGTGGTCAGTTTCCCCTTACTGTGTTTTATAGGGTCACTATGCATTAGAATTGACTCAAATCAATGACAGTGAGAAATTTTATAAACTTTACCCCCTATAAACTCTGCATCTACCTGTGGGCTTGGCGGATTTGTAGGGGCTCCTACACCTGCGTCTAGGTTCAGAATGTACTTGCCTTTCCTGTGGAAGCAGAGCTATCCTCCTTCCCAGATAAAGGTGGGACCGGGAATCCAAGACAGCACAGAGGAAGGGAATTATGACTGCTTCTTCTAATCTCCACTCAAAGGAATTTAAATTAACCTTCCTTACCAAGAATTCTAGAAGTAACCTTAATAATATGGCATATATATATATAAGCATATATATATGCTTATTTTAATGGTAATAACACAGTGGCTGTGTAGCATACAATTTATAAGAAAACAATAAACTCTACTATAAATTCTATCTATCCAGTAAATTCTCATAGAATGCTTTTGTTGATTTTTGGCTGAACTCTTGTACGGGAAGCCGACCTGTGGCTGTAATAATGAGCTTAGGTGGGACCTGAACGCTCGCAATGTGCTTGTTTACCTTCACAGACAAGATGAGAGTGAAGCTGAGTGTCCTTCGGGAACATTCCATCCACTGCTGCGCTCACAAGCACCTGCCAGGACCAGGCCTTGGGATTGGAGGGTTGAATAAGACATGGGCCTGTCTTCATACTTTACGGAAATCGCGAGCCTTAAAATCTGCATTATCCTGCCAATAATCTAAGATTATAATTAAAGACTGCAATTTAGAGGCAGGATATTTTAAGGCTTAGCCAAACCCAGGCTTACAATGTACGTAGTCTTAACTTGGCATCTTTCACCATAGTACAGATTTCATATAAGGCACCCTGGTGGTCACCTCGTTCTGCTGCTGCCCCTAGGTTTGGCAGTTCAAACCCACCTCACCTGTGAGAAAAGCGAGCCGGAGCTGTGCCCCTAGGACGGCCGCAACCCGGGAAGCTCTGAGGGCCCGTTCTACTGCGCTCCATCTGGGAGCCCAATCCACTCCAGGGCACCCAGCCACTTCCCTCTGTAGTCTGACCTGTACTCCCATCCAGAGGATAAAACCCTTTTTTCTAAACCATTAGAACCGAGGGGGTTTAAAGCCTAGGCAATGTCTCTTCGCCCGAAACCTAGAGGAGGGAACCCTCCCTCTAAATCCTTGCAAGTTTAAAAGTCCTGAGATTCATAAAAGATAGATACGATGTTTGAGTTACAGAGACACTCAACCATCCAGAAGGAACAGAGGGCTACGTTTTACAAACCAGATACAGTCAAGAAGGGGGGAAGAGGGTGGTTTAAAACGTTAAATGATTCTTTTCTAAGTGAAAGTAGGTCAGTTCGGAGGGCACCTTGGATTCACTTGGAATTCTCAGAAGATCAGATTAAGACATCAAATGGTAGAAATCACAAAGAAAGCAGATGAGGCAAAACCACCCTGGGCTCCAGCATCCTCAGAAACTCCGCCTCCGCTGCCTCTGGCACCAAGGGCCCAGCCAGGCGTCCTGTTCCAGCCTCAACTACCCCCAGGCCCTTGTGCGGCCCAGTGACTCAGCTCTGGGGAAGGGCTCTGTCTGCAAGGCTTGTGTCTCCCTGGTTGTTCTGCATATTAACTTTCATGACACCAACCTCAACGAGGACCACAAAGACTGAAATCAAAACCACAGGTGGAAGCCAGTGTTGGCTGGGGCTGATGGCAGGCAGCATTCCAAGATGCAAAACAGGAGGAAGGAGCTGCCAGGTCCCAGAGGGCCCCATCGGATGCCCAGCTTTTGTATTGTCTCAGCAGAGGGGGAATTGGAACGGACATGTCCTATCACTTAGCAAAAGCTGTCTGCACCCACTGCCTATAAACCACACATGGACCCTGCTAAGGTGAATGCAGCTAGTGGGGTGTGAGCGGGTGGATGTGAGCGTGTGCATATAAACACACTGAGCTTGGTGGTAGGTTAGTGCTTGAAGGAAAAGTATTACCTAATATGAAGCTCGTTCCTGTTTGGGTTGCCCCTATTCACAGTGTAAGACTCTAAGGTTAAGAATGACTCAATTGAAATCTTGAACCATACACAGCAAATACTTCTTTTCCTGAGACAAAATCTCTTAAGAGTTGGAGAGTTTTGTTGTATATTTTTTTGGCCTTGGTTTTCAGCAGAACCTAAATTATGAGAAAAATAGCTTCTCTGTGTATGGCAAAAAACAATCTGCTTTAAAGCCAAAAGAAAGATTAGCACCAGAAAAAAGGCTTCCAAGCCCACACAGTATAGACTGTAGAGGAGCCCTGGTGCCACAGTGATGACTCCTTTGCCTCCTAGCAGCAAGGTCAGCGGTTGGAAACTACAAGCTGCTCCTCAGGGTAAAGACGGGGCTTTCTACTCCAGTAAAGAATTACAGTCTTGGAAACTCACAGGGCTAGTTCTACCCGTCCATGGCTCTCTATGACTCAACAGCTAGTGGTTTGGAGTTAGTCCGGGGGGTATTTTTTTCTTTTAATTTTAGAAGCATGGCCAGAGTGCTCCTTAGAGGCAAGGATGGCAAGATTTCATCTTACATACTTCGGACATGTTGTCAGGAGACACCAGTCCCAGGAGAAGGATATGATGCTTGGCGATAGAGGGGCAGTGACAAAGAGGAAGGCCCTCAAATAGACGGACTGGCACCACGGCTGCCGCAATGGGCTCCAGCACAGGAACGACTGTGAGGAGGGAGCAGGCCTGGGCAGTGTTTCTTTCTGCTGTGGATAAGTTCGCTATGCGTCAGAACCAACTTGGTGGCATTTAGCAACCACAAAATTGTACGATGTGCTCTCCATCCCTCTCCAGAACTAATAAAACCCCTTTGAGCACACAGTGCAGATCCTCAGTATCTCCATCACTGTTTGCATTGTATGAACGGAAATGCTGAAAGGATTAAGGGTCAGATTTTTCAAACAGCCTCATGGAACAATGAATACGCATTTTATGAGGTATTCCAAAGCCACTGACACACCGGATACGTAACAGTGATTGGGAGGCGGCACAGGACAAGGCAGTGCTTCATTCTGCTGTACAGAGGGTCACGAATGGTCAGAACAGACTTGATGGTACCTCGCAGCAAGCTAAATGAGGCTGAAAAACATTCCCAGTAAACACCTGCTTTACTGTGAGCCGTGGGAACATTCGGCAGCAAATACCAAGGGCCAAGACAATCATTCCTGACGCGTTCCTTCCGCATCTTCTGGGTGTGCTCGACTTCCCTTGTGCAAAACTCCTGGCAGTCTTCCAAGGAGGGAATCCACGATGAAGTGATCATAGCTCAAGCCATTCTCTGTTTTAACGACGGGGAGAAAAATTCTATTGTTTGCATATGGGCCTCATAGGTAAGACAATGAAATTCTATTCTGTTAACAGAACACAGTTGAACGATAAAAGATAAATCCACCCCGCAGGAGCAGTGAATTACTTAATGTGGCTCTTCTAGTCAAAGACTCTAACGCCCACCAAATGACCTTTTCCTACATGGGTGTGGATAAGGTGGAAGAAGACACTGATAGGATTGACCTGAGAGTAATTGATCCCTGGATGGATTGACGTGCCGTCCTACTGACTAAGAATCAGGAGCCTGAGCATGAGACCTCCCACTTGGGACCTCCCAGTCCAACGAGCAACAAAATCTGAGTGCTTTGGGGCAGGTGGCTAGCTTGTGGAATGGTGCCTCTGGGAGTTGGGCTTGCTGGCCCATAGAGCTTGAGCCTTTAGGTTGATGCTTATAGCAGGGTGGCATGCCCTTTGGACATTTATTGGCAGCCCTGAAAGCACTTTGTAACATTTCCTGACTAGACAACTGTATCCCAGGCATTCCCACAATAAAATCTATACCCAGGAACATTGTCTATGAGTTCTAGGTGGTCATTGCAATGAAATGCAAAACTCTATATGAAAATACAGAGAATGTGATTATGACAGAACAACACCTTAGATACATTTAAACTGATATTGGCCAACTTATTGGACTAAGGTCCAAAGACCTTATTGCTGAATAATGCTGTAACTCAGGGCGGGGGAGGGGTGAACGGGGCTGCTAACCCTAGGTTGGTAGTTCAAATCTACCAGTTGCTCTTCAAGAGAAAGATGAGGCTGTCTGCTCCAGTGTCAATTTACAAGCTTGGTAAGGCCACATGGGGTGGATATAAGTCAGAATTGACTCCATGGCAGTGGGTTTGTTTTTTAATTGGTGGAAAATAATGAAAAGCTGACTTTATTGGACAGAGATAAAGTAGCAATATCTATGACAGTTTTGTTTGTTTGTTTACTCCCAACTCTTTTCCCTTTTTAATTTAATTACCCCCTGTAGACAGATTCCATTTAAATTTCCATTAATTTAAAAAAAAATAATACAGCCCTCAGCAGAATAAAACTAGGTAATAAATAACATACAATTGTCAGCCATAGAAAAACATTCCCCTGATTTATATAAGTGTACCTGCACAGACTCATATTTTGCTGGTAGTTCTATTGCTAACATGCTTGTGAACAGATGTACTGTTTACTTCTTTAATTATAGCTACATTGAAAATGACTTATTAAATTGGGTGAATCTGCTGTACACTACCTCTTTAAAGGATGTGACTTTGAGGACTGAGGTGTACCTGCCCCACACCATGATATTCTCAATGGCCTCATATGCATGTGAAAGTTGGGCCTGGAATCAAAAAGAGCAAAAAAGAATCGATGGATTTGAATTATGGGGCTGGCAAAGAATATCGAAAGTACCATGGACTGCCAAAAGGAGACAAATCTGTCTTGGAAGAAGTACAGCCAAAATCCTCACTAATGGCAAAGGTGGTGTGGCAGTTACATAATCTCCTGTCAACTCAAGTGAAGGGGTGGAGGCTAGCCTGTCAATCAGATCAGAGCCAATGAGGCCTCTGTGTGGGCATGGCCTTCTACTGAGGATTCTGGGAACTCCAAACTCCAATCTTCCTCCCAGGAGGCAGGACACACACTCTCTCTCTGCTTTGTCTCCTTGCAAGACATTCCCGTTGACACACCACATGGAGCTATGCTGATGGCAGCCAGAGCCTTGGAGCTAGAGGAGCCACGTGGAGACATACGTCAGGACTAAGATGTTTCCACCACCACTGGATCCACAAGATTTTCCACCCACTGGCTCGTGACCTTCATGCACTCAATGTCATTGCATGTGTTGCCTGTGTCTGAAGAGAATTTTACAGAGTGGAGACATAGGGGCTAATATTAGACTTATGGACTTGATTTGGACAGGACTTGGATGTTTTCTTAATATACAATTACTCTTTTATATAAAGCTCTTTCTTATACACATATAAGCGTCTATGGATTTGTTTCTCTAGTCCACCTGGACTAACACAGGTGTTGAGACTTTGTCTTACATACTGAGGATGTACTGTCAGGAGAGACTGGTCCCTAGAGAAGAACACCGTGCATGGTAAAGTCACAGAGCAGCACTGAAAGGAAGGCCTTCAACAAGACGGCTGCAACAATGGGCTCAGACATTGAAAACAACTGTGAGGATGGCCCAGGACTGGGCAGTTTTCCATTCTGTCCCTGTAATGTAAACATGATAGATTAGTTAACCTTGGTATGGACCTGTGCACCAGGTATTATGATCAGTGTTTTGCATGCATTTTCTGAGTAACACTCAGAACAATCCCATGAGGTGGGAAACATGACAATCTTGCATTTGTATATAGAAGAAAGAGTGGTAGTAATAGAAAGGTTCAATAATCGGCCTGTGGGTCACTGAGCTCCAAAGCCATGGAGCCATCATGAGCCCTAGCCCTTCCAAGGGTTGTAATTCAAAGCAATGATGAGATACCACCTTATGCCAGTATTAGTGGCAGCATTTTTTTTTTAAACATCAGAAAGTAACAAGTGCTGGAGAAGGTTCAGACAGATTGGAATCCTCACACACTGCTGGTGGGACTATAAAAATGTGCAACCAACATGGAAAGTGCTGTGGGACTGCCTCATACAACTGGGTACAGAAATTCCATCTGGTCCAGCCATCCTTTTGCTGGATATATATCCTCAGGGAGTAAGAGTCATAACATGAGCAGATATGTGCATACCCATGTTCACTGACGCACTGTTTACAACAGCAAAAAGTTGCAAACAACGTTACTGCTCCTCAGTGGAAGAATGCAGTTACGTAGTCTACTGTCAACTTGAGGAAGGAGGATAGACAAGTCTAGCTTGTCAATCAGGTCACAGCTTGATGGCCTCCTTTGGAGGTGCAAGGAGATAAATAGCTCACTGGAGGGGACACACACACACACACACACACACACACACACACACACACACACGCTCTCTGCTCAACATTCCTGATGACAAGCTTGATGGAGCTATGCTGAAAAAGCCAGAGCCCTAGAGCTGGAGGAGCCACATGGAGTTCCACATCAGTGCTGGGATGCTTCCACTGCCACTGGATCCACAAAACTTTCCACCCACTGGCCTGTGAACTTCTTGCATTGACGTCATTGCATGTGTTGTGTGAGTCTAAAGAGTTATTTATATACTAGTATCAGACATATGGGCTAATATCAGACTTATGAACTTGGTCTGGACTGGGCTGGGATGTTTTCTCAATATACACTTGCTCTTTTAATATAAAACTCTTTCTTATGCACGTGAGTGTCTATGCCTTTGTTTCTCTAGTCAACTCGGACTAACACAAATGGCTAAAGAAAGAAACGTTGGTACATACGCGCCATGGAACACTACCCGTTGCTAAAGAATGATGATGAGAGCACAAAGCATCCCACAGGAAGGATTTAAAGCAAAACCCAAAAACTCACTGCCAGCCAGTCGATCCTGACTCATGGCAACTCTACAGGGCAGGGTAGAACTGCTCCTGGAGATTTCCAAGACTGTAACTCTTTAGGGGAGTAAGTGCCCTGTCTATCTCCCAAGGAGAAGCTGGTGATTTTGAATGGCTGACCTTGCTGTTGGCAGCTCAGAAGTAACCCCTATGCCCGCCAGGACTCCCATATGCCATGGGACCTGGAGAAATCATGCCGAGTAAAAGTAATTGCCAAACGAAAAATATTGTATGAGATCAAGGTTATAAAAAGAATCAGGACAAATATTTCATACCAAAGGATATCAGACTGATGGTTCGAGGGGAGGGAAAGAGAGGAATCGAAGAGACAGACTAGAATCATTGTTGTGTTAGGTGCCACTGAGTTGGTTCCAACTCAAAGCACCTCCTGGTGCTACGCCTTCCACAATCCTTACAGTTGAGCCCATTGCTGCAGCTACTGTGTCAGTCCCTCTGGTAAGAGGTCTTCTTTTGTTCACTGCCACTCTATTCTGCCAAGAATGATAGGGGCTGGTCTCTCCTGACAAATATTTAGGAAAGGCCCCTTGGCCACATTTACTCACATGCATACATATACACCTATGCATGCACAAATGGGTATAAACCGAAACCAAATTCACTGCCATTGGTTTATTCTGATTCATAGCTCCCCTAGAGGACAGGGTAGAACTGCCCCTGTGGGTTTCAGAGACTACAAATTTTTACAGAAGCTGAAAGTCTCATCTCCCTCCCCTAGATCAGCTGACCTTGGGGTAAGCAGCCCAACTCAAAACTTATTATTACACCATCAGGGCTCTTTCATGGGTATATGAGTACATACAAACTCACTCACACACATAAACATGAGAGTATATGTATATATGCAACATAAGCACACATGTACTGAAGTGCACGTGTGCACAGAAGGATAGATAAGATGCCTCTATTAGGACACAATTAATGATTTACTTATTTTGGCATTCTTCACGTAACAGAGCTTTGTGTCTGCTCAGTGTTCAATAAACACTTGGTGAATGTACTATTAATATGAACTTATAGTAATTAGTAATATTCTAAGACACAATACTAAATTGTAAAATGCACCAAAACTAAGTCTATAAAACCCTAAGGTTATAGCCCTCCCCTTGTGAACCACCACCCCCGTTCCCTCTGCCCATATTCATGCTTTTATCATAAGTGCAACAGTTCATCATGCTAGATCTCCTCCCCAGGAATTCATTTACTGCAGGCCATTTGAGGAGTGCACTATGTAGGTGATGCTGTTCAAATGTCAAAAAGCCACAAGGTGTGATCTCGGTGGTCCATCCAAGGATAATGGAGATTGGAACATAAGATTGGCTTAGAGATTGATATCTTATCAGCACCATAAAACCATCTAGTTTTCCACAAGGCAGGCTGGGCTCCTTGGTAGTGTTGTGTGCCTGGATGTAAGTATATCAGCTGCTGTATCCTGCCGAGGAAGAAGAATTTGTCAAACACGTTCAAGGGTACTAAGAGGAGCCAGTGCCTCCCAGCATGGACTAGTAAATAGGTCTCTCTTCATTAGACTGTGACATAAGGAGTTGGCCAGTTTGGTCCCTGTAGTAATTTATGACTGTACACGCCCAGCTCTGCCATAGCAAAAGCAGGTAAGCCTGCATGAGACAATGTACGGGCCACCCATCAAGAGCCGCCTAAAAATGGCCACTGTGTCCCACCTGGCCGCCTGCCCCAGTACTGATCAGCACAGGAGTTTTGACCTGCTCCGTTTCCGACCTGGGCCGGTTCAATGACCTTGGCTCAAACCAGTAAACAGCTCCCAGTCAAATCAATTCCAACCATTGGCGACCCCAGTGTGTCAGAGTAGAACTGGGTTCCATTGGTATTGCAGCAACTGATTTTTCAGATCACCAGCTGGTCCTCAGAGGTGGCTCTGGGTGGATTCAAACTGTCAGACTCTCTGTTAGCAGCTGAGCACATTAGCCATAGGTACCGCCCAGGTGCTCTTCATGGTTCAGCCCCAGTAAAGATCCTGACTACTCTTCAGAAAGTAGATGGCTGTGACTTGTTCGACCTCTCACTTGCGACTCATGACTGTGCTGTGTTAGGCTGGCTTGTCCAAAGCAACAAAATCAGTGACATGCATATCTATTAAGCAGGAACTTTATATCAAGAAGTAATTCTGTATTAAGAAGGCATCCCAGACCAATCCATTTCAAGCCCATGAGCACAACGCTAACCGGAGTCCTCTTCAGACTCACATAGCTGCAAAGCTAGTGATGTAAAGGGAAACAGGGAGATCACAGGCCGGTGGGAGCAGAGTCCTGTGCATCCAAGGTCAGTGGAGACATGGCAAGGCACCAAGAGCTCTGCAGGTGAGCTTGCCACCTGGGTCCACCCCGGGGGACAGACACAGAGTCTCCGTGAAGTTCCAGCATGGAGAACGTCTAAAGTCAGGAGAAAGGAGGGAGAAGATCCTCATCGTCTTGCTATGAAAAAGGACACACCTCCAAGAAGGCATCATTAGACTGTGACCTGACTGATAGGTGGAACTCCATCCCTGCACATTCACACGGGGTCAAGTGGACAAAAAAAATCTAGCTGCTACATATGCCAAGGTACAACATAGGGAAAAGTTAAGTGATATCTCTTATAACGTCTAGCTACCTATACTTTAAATATCAATTTAGAGAGTTTACTGAAATGCTAAATATTATGAATGCAGGTTCATTCCTTTATAAAGATGGTTTTTTCTCTTGCATTAGTGTTACATGGCCTTGACAAAGTGTATTCCCATTCCCAGGAAGGGCAAATGGACAAGGCAATTGCTTCTTGATACTAGTCCTTCGTACGATATGTTCTTTGTGAATACTCTCTCCCTATATCTGGTTTATCTTTTTATTGTTTTAACAATATATTTCAAATACATTCCCTAGAAATATGTTTTTTAGAAAATAACCTTTACCTTTTAAAACCACTTTAGATTTACTGAAAAAGGTTTATATAATTTTGTAAACCCATATCCCTACAGCCAGTTTCCCATAGTTAACATTTAACATCAGAATAGTTTGGTGGAATTTAAAAATCAGTCTTGATATTAGATGCTGCTGAGTTGGTTCTGATGAGCACTGACCACCTATGTGCAACAGAACAAAACACTGCCCAGTCCTGCGCCCTCTTCTCCACTGTTTCCACATTTGAGCCCATTGCGGTGCCAGTCCATCACATTCAAGATCCTCCTCTTTCTCGCTGACCCTCTCTCTACTTCACCAAGCATGCTATTCTTCCCCAGTGGCCGTCCCTCCCGATCCCCTTTCCAAAGGAGGTGAGGGGAAATCTCACCATCCTCGCTCCTAAGGAGACTTCTGCTCGTATTTCTTCCAACACAGATTTGTTCCTTCTTCCGGAAGTCCGTGGTACGGTGCGCATACTTCACAAGACCATAAATCAAAGTCATCCATTCTTCCTTGGTCTACCTTATTCATTGTCCAGCTTTCATATATGCATGAGGCGAGTGAAAATTATGTCATAGGATATTACCATTAACTGTGTACAAAACAGTTTTATTGCGTAAGTCCATACTTTATTCTAATTTCCTTAGTTTTATCTAATGTCTTTCCAGTTCCAGGATCCTAGACAACCTTAACTATTATGTTTGTTTTTTTTAATCATCATCTCCTTGTGTTCCTCCAGGTTATGACAGTCTACCCGTCTTGCCCATTTTTTATGATGTCAAGAGCTTCTGAGGTGTAGTGAGCAGGTCTTGTACATAGTCTTTCAACTGGGATTTTTATGATATTTTTCTTGTGATTATACTGGGAATAGGCATGTGTTATTGAATTACAGTGCTGTTGACATGAGTTAAATGTTAAAGAATCAATAATATATATTAAATAATGTATACAAATATTATTTAAGGTGCCTTTAAACCAAAACGCATGTAAAAAGAAGGTTACACATTGATCAGCTGGTACAAATAGAGTTTCCAAAGGCTCACCGGAAACCAGTCCTGTATATCCCCTCAGAGTGGATCTGTATTCACTAACTCAGTATTCATGGCACCTTTACGGAACAAACAACCACAAATAATGAGAGTTTGCTATATATTCATTTTCATTCAGTTAAAAATACTTTATAATTTTGTTGTGACTTCTTTGCTCTGTGTTATTTAAAAGTGTGCTGTTTCATTTCTGAATAGTTGTTAATTTCCCAGTATGTTTCTGCTGTTTATCATTTAATTCCACTAGACTTAAAAAATAGATATGGTTTATAGTATTTTAATTATTTGAGATTTATTAATATATATTTTATGACTACTATTTATCATGACGAATGTTCCATGGGCACTTGAAAAACTGTATTCTGCTGCTTTGGGGTGGTATGTCCTTCTCATATCTATGTGAAGATGTTGCTGTTATTAATATCACACGCAAGTAAAATTCTGCTGACGATCATTCAACAATGGCTGCAGCTGTACATCAACAGGGAGCTGCCAGAAATTCAAGGTGGACACAGAAGAGGACATGCCAGGAGGGGTATCCCTGCTGATGTCAGATGAATCTAGACTGCAAGCAGAGAACACCTGAAGGGTATTCATTGGGCTTTATTAACTATGCAAATGTATTGGACTGGGTGGTTGATAGTTGTATTCAAGTCTTTGATATGTTTACAGATCTTTATCTCCTCCTTTGGAGAGGAATGCTAATACTTCCAATTATACGTAGGTATTTCTAATACCTACAATCAATTATTTCGAAAGGAATGCTAATACCTCCAAGTTGTATTACTAATTTGTTTGTGTTCCCATTCAATTCTACCAGTTTTATTGTATTTACAAGATGTTATTAGGGCTGCTATAGCATCTTGATGAGCTTGTTATTATATTAGAGTATCTGTTATTCTCCGACAGCTTTTAGCTGGTCTCCTTTTATCCCCAGCCCCTCCATCTACTAGTCCCCTTTTTTATCTTTGTGTTTCAGGTTAGATTGTCCTATTGACCTATAGTCAAGTTCACTGACTCCTCAGCTATGTTCAGTCTGCTGATAAGCATGGAGACTGAAGGTTCTCTTAAATTGGTTGTATTAAAGGCTCACAGCATTAGGAAGGTTGAGAACCACTGCTCTAGCAATTTTTTTTCTTTTTAAATATGGAACGCTTCATGAATTTGCATGTCATCCCTGTGCAGGGGCCATGATAATCTTCTCTGTATCGTTCCAATTTTAGTATATGTGCCGCTGAAGCAAGTACTGCTCTAGCAATTTTAACGTTCCTATCTGACAATACCAACGCATGGGCTCTTTCTGCATTTGGTTTTGTTCACTGGCTTTTCTCTTGTTGTTAGTAGGGGCTTGTGAGTCAATTCCAACTCGTAGCAAACCAGTGTGCAGCAGAAGCATCCTGCCCCATGCTCACAATTGTTTTATCGTGGATCCCATTGTTGCGGCCCATGTCAGTCTATTCCACTGAGGGTCTTCCTCCTTCTCACAGACTCTCTGTCAAAGCATGAAGGCCTTTTCCAAGGGCTAATTTCTCCTGATAAATGTGTCCAAGGAATGTGAGATAAAGTCTCACCAGTCTCTGTTCTCAGGAGAATTCTCGCTGTACTTTTCTCTTGGGCGGTCATTTCCCCCCTTTATCTGTTGTATTGTTTAATTTTTTAATTAAATGTGGGACTTTATATTTAAAAGTACAGCAGAGATAGATGTACGTTGAATTTAGGTCTGAAATGGGCACATCTCTTTTGCTGTCGTCATTCCTGAGGATAGTTTAGTTAATCTACAATCTTTGAGACTGGTTTGGATCTCTTTTGTTGCTGTTACTCCAATAACCTTCATTAGAGCAAAGACCTCAAATCTCTCCAGTGTGAATCGCAGTTAGCCTGTTTATGATTAAGTCTGGTTGGGGCCTGAAAGATTTTCCTGTGTTCCTGTTCCACCATTAGTTTCCAGTAGGCTTTTCACACCGGTACAACAGAGGATGCTTCTCTCCGTGTTCTGGTTACAGCTTTAGACTGATTACTCCAAGCCAGGATCATGATGGGACCAAAAGGGGTCTTCTTGATGGTCCTGGTCCAGCCTGTCTGTCAAAGACCTCAGATACCTGAGTCTGAGGTGTTGGGCTTTCTCAGGAATCCTCTCCCTTCTACTTAGGCATGGTAGCCAATCCCTACCTTGTATTGCTTGTGGGTCTTTGTGCTCAAGTCTGTGGGTCTATGGTCCAAATGGCCTCTCCAGATAGACAGACCACTGTTTTATATAGGTTCCCATCCTAGACATGAGTGGGCTAACCACTCTCCCCCAGGCACAGATAATGTTTATCTAGTGTCATTGTCAGTCTGGGAAGGGATGTTTTCTACCCTATCCCCATGTCTGACCATCTTGGACTACATCTAGATGCCTGGGCAAATGTCCTGCCTAAGCTCCAGCTATGATAGCTTTTTATCTTGTGAAAGCAGGTCTGGAACAGAGGTGGATTTTTGTGCCAAAGATAGTCAACCACCACCTATATCTTTGTGCTCTCTTTAATGTCCTGCCCTGGCCCTGTCTCTGCTAAGTACCTCACTCCTGGCCAGGAAGTTGATTCCGATTCATGGTGGTCCCATAGGACAGTGAGGTCGTTAGTTTACTGTGCCAAGCTGGTCTATAAACACATGTGGGATTAATTGAAGGGTGGAAGGATAAATGGCTCGGTAAGCCTTGCCTTTCTTGTTCTCAGGTCTCTTGCTTTCTGATGGTCAGACCAGGGTTTAGCTGTCTTTGTCCGTTCCCTGCTTCAGCTGGCAAGGCTCACTTCCTGCAAGACATCCCTGAGGAGAAGCCACATGGACCTACCACAATGCATCCCTGGGTGCTGAAGCAGCCTTGTGGAGACACCTGCTAGCACTGAGACGCTTACATGCTCACTGATTTGGCTTTCCTCCTGCAGTCAGCTTCATAGTGTGTGTTTTGTGAGATGGAGGAGGACTTTGTGGATTGGCGTCAGACATATGGGTTAATGGACTTGTGGGCTTGGGCAGCACTGGGTTGGGATGTTTTCTTGCTGTGTACTTACCCTTTATATAAAATGCTCTCTTAAACACGAGTTTCTGTGGATTTGTTTCTCTAATGTACCCAGACAAATACAGACAGTGTAGACCTGCCCCTGTGTGGTTCTGAGAGTGTACTCTCTATGGGAGAAAAAAGCCTCATCTTTCCCCCGCAAAGTGGCTGTTATTTTGACCTTAGGTTTTAACAGCCTCATGTGCAAAACGCTATGCCATGAGAGCTCCCCTGCTTTCAAATGCCCGGTGGAGACCTTACGGGGAGGAGTTGGCAAGTGGGTACAGGCTGTTTTCGTGTCTGATGTTCCCAGGAATTTTAAGGGGCCACACTAGCCCATATTCGACCTTTGAAAATTCACAAAGTTTTAGTTTCATTTTGGGGCTGCCCCCCCGCCCCACCCCCCCGCCCCCCGCCCCCATCAGCTTTGGTCATCACCGATCCCTCTCGTGTGCTCTGCCAAAGGGAACACGTTGCACATGTTCCTCTCTCCTTGGGATTTAGACCACTTGGCTGCCATGAGACCTCAGTTCACTGATTAAAAGTATATGATTTTGCACATTATCCATCTTTTTCTCATTGCTAAAGTGGGGACAGTGTTTTCTTGCGGCTTCCAACACGCTAAGTAAAAGCAGAACTGGAACGTTTAATGTTATTTCAAACAAGTTCCCAACCACATGCTTTCTCGTTGTTTAGAAATTATTTTTGCCTTTTGTTCAGATACCAGTGTTCAATGTGTGAGTCCTCTGCTCACACTCAAACAATCCGAAAGTACCCTTGGCCTATTCTCATTAAAGTGTGCACAACACTCACAGAACGCCCAGCATCTTTCTCCAACTGGATGATGGGCGATTCTTCAAAACAAGGTTCCCTTCCGCAGTGAAAGCTGAGAAAGAGTCCTGCTTCCTTAAGTTGATAATGGGGACTCGTTGGCTGTCAAAGAGTTCATCTCAATTTTAGGAGCAAAAGAAGGCCATTAAAATACACGTGTCCAAGCAAAGCGTAAACCTACAAAAATGATTAGGTAGATTTTTTAAACTAAAATATGACTTATCAATAAAAACAAGTCTTTTAAGAGTAAATTTTATACAGCCTTCCTATGGTTCTTTAATGCTTCTCCCCGCCAACTCCCAACTATCAAGATCCCAGTTTTACCTTACAAGTCCAGCTAGAGCAGAGCATGTACATCGGTGCAGATAAGAACTCGACACACGGAATTGAGGACAGATAAACCCCTCAAGAACAATAATTGGAGTAGTGATACCATGAAGGTAGGGCGAAAGTGGGTGGAGAAAAGGGAGAAATGGGGAAACAATCGCAATGATCTCCATATAACCACCACCCCGCCAGGGTTACAAACAACAGAAAGGTGGGTGAAGGGAGACAGCAGATGGTGCAAGATATGAAAATAATAATAATTTATACTTTCAAGGGTTCAGAGGATGGGAAGGTGGGGAAGAAGGGGAAAGAAAGAGGAGCTGATACCAAGGGCTCAAGTAGAAAGAAAAGGTTTTGAAAAGGATGGTGGCAACAAATGTACAAATGTGCTTGACACAATGGACGGATGCATTGTGAAAGCAGTTGTAAGAGCCACCAATAAAATGATTTGTTTTTTTTTAAAGAATAAGTTGTGTTGGAAGATTAGGCCTCTTACAACAATGGTAACAATGGAGCCACATAAAAGATCAGGATATTAATAAACCATTTCCCCTGGAAATGCTCATTCTACGGTGATCCAGCCTCATCTTTTGTAGTCACCTTTTATTTTGGTGCTTGGGATTTGGGGCCAAATATAGGACTGCCCACTAGCTAACTTATCTACAAAAAGGACTTTCAACCGTTTCCAAAGCTTTACTGCCTGATATGCCGTTATGGGCACTCAAAAGTCTGCTTGGGGCAATGAGAGAAACTCTAACTTCTGAGCATGTTCTCTGAGCAAGAAAAGACTCATGTTATTAAACATCTGATCCCTACATTACGCTCCATCTTATCTAAAATGAGGAAAGCATTGACTCTTTAGAATGAACTAAAATACTGATGTATGATTTGGAAAATGCTTTAGTTTGGTAAAAAAAAAATCCTGAATATTTGGACCCCAAAGAACTAATATTTGTCTTGGATAGTCCACAGCATAGTGGTAGCCATGCATAGTTAACTATTGCAATTAGCATCATAATTCTATAAGTTTAAAAAGTATTGCTACAAGCCCATGACATCTTTATTAAACAAAAATATCACAGATAAAGCTATTATGTCTTGCTATCTCCTCCACCTAGGACCGTACGCTCTGGGAAGCACTGCTTCTGCCTCTCTAACCTTGCCCTATGAATTTGATGCTCTTCCATTTACTACACATTGCCACAGCCATTCTTTGTCATATTGGGGTTTATCTCAGATATGTTTTATCATTGGGAGTAACCCTCTTCAGTTTGGGTTATATGTTTTTTCTGTTTTTTGGCATATGAAACCCAGGATTGATTAATCTATAGAAATAGCAAGTAGAATAAGGATTGCGGGGTGGCAGGGGGCGGGGAGGGGTGTTGCAGTGGGGGAGGAGGGTTAAAGGAACTCATATCAAGGAGTTCAAGATGGAACAGAATGTTTTCAAACTGATTGTGGCAGCAATTGTACAAAATTGCCAGATGTGATTGAACCAAGAAATGATATGATATCTGTATTAGCTCCCAATAAAATGGTATTGGAAAAAAATTTTTTCTTTAAAAAAGGCCATTTAGACATCCTTGAGAGACTCAAATCCAATTCTTTGAAATGTTATTTGAGTTTTGGAAACCACAAGAAGTCTGAAGGGGCAAGATGAGGGCTGGCTGGAGAGTGAAGGGGGTAAGGCTTGTTCACAAACTTCTCAGAGGTAACCCTGACACCCCTGAAAGAATGAGCAGGTGTACTGCCACAATGGGGGAAACTCCTCGGCGGGGCTCTGCAACTCTTTTCCTATTTTCTTAAAACTTCTTCCTAATCAGCCCTGGTGATCACCTCATGGCTTATAAGAACGTCTATCCCATAAAGGGGTCTCTAACCCACTAGATGCTGTCAGAAGTCACTGATTTCATTAGTACTTGCCCTCTGCACCATATGGGCAAAGTCCAAGAGGTGCCCCCAGCTAGAAGTCATTCCACAAGAACAACTTCATTAACTTCAATCTTCTTTCAAAGACCGATGGAAAGATCAGCCTTTCATACAAGCAGGATGCTTCGCACAACCTGAAAAGCTAGCTGAAGTCAAAACGCTGACTTCAGATCGAAAATGCTGAACCACCTTGAGATCCAAACTTCAGTGGCTATTGGGTCAATGAGAATTCGACTAATAGTCTTCCAACAATCTTTGGACTTGAGCCAAATGTCTTCATTCACTGTGGCTCATCTTGTGGTCTTCCTGGCCTTCCTTAAAATGCTGGATTAGTCTAAAAAACGGTTTGATAATGTATAGCAGTATTGTTGAAAATGGGTTATGGAGTTTCAATGATTTGGGAGGTTGTTCTCCTGGGTTGCATTATAGTTAGGAGCCCTTGAGTTGGTCTGGCTCATAGAAACCCCATGAACTACAGATAAAAATAATTCTTGTTAGTTAAAAACTTGATATTACCCTTGACCTCAAAATGGGTTGTTGCTGGGTTTTTTTCTACTCCACGGTACAAAAACTATCCTTTTCCATTTCCTTTTTAAAGGTAACCTAGCAAGGCTCAAACTCGCTGCTTTGAAGTTATTCCAACTCCTGGAGAGGCTGGAAGACAGGGTATCGCCCCTGTGAGTTTCTGAGACTGTCACTCTTTATAGGACTAGGAAGCTCCATCTTTCTCCTATGCATTAGCTGGTGGCTTAGAACTCTTAACCTTGCAGTTCACAGCCTAATGCATAAGCATGACACCACCAGGGCTCCCCCTAAGGCAAGTGTATTATGGAGAAAACTTGTCCACCAGCATCCATTGAACTCAGAAGAATGTTTAAACATGTTTTCTTTGGAATAAGTTTGTGCATGTATGAACTGGGACCCTAACAGCAATAGCTTTTGACTTACTTCATATAATCAAACATGGTATCAGATAATAATATTTTCACATTTTAATAAAAGCTTCTGTCACCAAACGGGTGATATGAATTATCTATGATTTTCTTTTTCGGTCTCATTTGTATATCAGTATTTACACTTTATAATACAGGTTGAAAAAATGAAGGGATTTTCCTTGTCTTAAGCAAAAAATAAAGAGACATTCTACTTCACCGTCTTTGAAATTTAAGTATTCAGCATTAGAATTAAAATTCTATTTGAATTTTTTTAAAGTAAAAAACAATTTAAAAGCATCTTTGGAACAATTCCACTCCCTGTCTGACACGTACTTCTCACCAGCAGGACAAAAAGCTTATGTCAGCAATGGCCGTTAGGCTGAACCCAGTCGTGAGAGAGACCACATATCTAGTTCTAGGTCACATATCTGGTTTTCTAATGAGACTTGCTAATTGTGTGATGTTGGGCAAGCTCATTAAGGTCTTTAAGCCTCACTTCTCTCATCCCTTAAAACAGGAAAGGCAAAAGGAATATCTACCTCAGTGGATTGCTATGGCAACTGAGAGAGATGACGTAGTGGAGCGCTCTTACTTAAGAGTAAATAGACACCACTGTCCCAGTGAGGAAGATGGTGGTGATGAAGATGCACTGCTCAAAGCTGTTTCCTTAGACTCTACCTGAAGAACCCATGGGCAGCAGGAAGCTTCTCCCAACCGGTGCCAGCGTGTGTGGAGAGATCAACCCTAGGTGGGGAAGGAACTCCACTTCAGCTTTCTAAACTCCTGGGGTGGGTGTGAAGAGGGTCCAATAAGAAGAGAAGAACCCTCCAGATGTGTCGCAAAAAAATCAAACATAAGCACAACTAATTAACGTATGGCTGAATTAACAATAAGTCTAATTTTCACAATTAACGAAATCAAAGCACAACGGAAAGGTGTTCAGAATACAGAGAAAGGTCAACAAGCTGGGAGTTCTTGAATTTTCAATTTCCCTACTTTCAAAAGAATAGCATCACACGTCTCCTGCCACATCAATCACTTTTCATATAACTTAGCATGCCTATCTCAAAAGAGCCAGGTTGAGGGGGTAGTCCTCATCGTCTGCCTTTCTGTCAGACGGGAGAGCTAACCCAGCTCAGCTGTTCAAGCGTGCTCCTCTCACATCGTTTTAATACGTGACCAGAAGACTGGAATAGTTGGCTCATCATTATTTTCAAGGTGGTGGTTGTTAGTGCCTTTAATTGGATAAGACTCATAGTGACCCACTGAACAACAGGGTAAGGTAATGCCCGGCCCCGCATGACTCTTGTAATCATTGCTAGGTTTGAGCCCATTGTTGCAGCCCAGGTGCCACTCAGTGACTGTCTTTCTCTCTTGTTGACTCTCTATTGTGTGAAGCAGGGGTCCTCCTCCAGCAGCCAGTGCCCCCTGACAACACGTCCAAAGTACATTAGAAGTCTCACCAGCCTCCAATCTAAAGGGCCATTCTGGCTGTACATCTTCAGCACAGTCTATTCAATATTCTTCAACATCATTCAAATGCATGAGTTCTTCTTATGTCTGCATTGGTCCTTATGCATATGCATATGAATGATTGAAAATACCATAGCTCAGGGCTGGTGCACCTCAGACTTCAAAGTGCTATCCACACTTATCAGCAGTTTATGAAGGTCTTTTGCAGCAATTTGCCCAATGCAATAAACGCATGCCTTGATTTCTTGACGGCTGTCTCCCCATGCCCTGACCCCACAGTCCCACATGCTGCTTCCCTGGACTCTGGAAGCACTCCCTCTCCTATGCCAAGAAATTTGGAATATAGACATCTCGCCAACCATCTGGAAGAGATACACATTTGTGCTCACTCTGAAGAAAGATGATCTGCCGGAATGCATAAATGACCAAACAATATCAGCAATATCACACACAATGAAAATTTTGCTGTAGAGACTTTATCAAATGGTTGTGATGGTACATTGACAAGGAACTGACAGAAATTCCAGCCAGGTCCAGAAGAGGATGCAGCATGAAGCGTCTCACAACTGTCACTTAGACCTTGTAAAAGCAGAGCATCCCAAACCCACCGAACTCACTGCCGTCAAGTCCCTTGTTGCTCACGGTGCCCCAACAGGACAGGGGAGAATTCTCTGGGTTTCTGAGACAGTGACATTTAATGGGAGCCACCAGAGCGCCTGCAGGTAGTGAATATCCGCAGGTCTCATTAAACTGTGTGGATCATAACAAATCATAGATAATGTGAAGAATGAGACTTCCAGGGCAGTTCATTGTGCTCCTGCATGGTTCAAAATCAGGAGACATGTGTGCATCGGGGTGGTATCTTTTCACCATCCTTAGGATGCACATATGCGCACGTGCTGAGCAAATCACTCAAGAGGCTGGATTAAGTGAAGAGAAACACCAGCACCAAGATTGGAAGAAGGCTCCTCCGCCTTCGATAGGCAGTTGCCACAACCTTGCGGGCTGAAAGCAAAGAGGACTTAAAGCTCCGTGAAGACCAAAGCCTCCAGCCTTCAGCGTGGATCACACCTCAACAGAAAGCGAATAAAAATCCTCACAACCTGCCCAAGGAGCAACATCCAGATGAACAGAGAAAATACTGAAGTTGTCAAGGATTTCATTTTACTTGACCGTCCAAAGTAAATACATCAATAGAGGGGGATGATGTTAACAAAGACAAATAGCAAAGACCCAAATTGCCATGCCAAGAAATGGCCATAAAATCAGGGCCATGAAATTCAAGGTTAATGTCACCAGCCCAACCCCAACTCTGCCCTGTCACTGCAGGGAAGTAGGTCTCACAAGAGTGAATTATTATGCATACCCTCTAGCTTAACTCTAATCATAATGGATGCAACTTGCATATCCTGAAGTTTATTTCCTCCTGGAAAGGCAGGGGCTTAGTGCTCTCCTGTGATTCCAGACAGGAACTGGGCCATCCTTTCCTCCCATCAGAAGGCTGTCAATGGCAGCAATCAGAGCGCTGACCTTGAAGGAACCTAGCCCTGGATCAAAGGATCTCTTCCTGTTTGCACAGTACCTACAACAGGGGGCTCCAACCTCACAATTGCTGGACCAGGCGGTGTTTCCTTCTCTTGTCCTTGGGGTCCCTACGAGGCAAAACCAACGAACAATTGTTCTGCTGGACTGGATCCTGGAAGAAGCACACCAAAAACTGTTCAGTGGTTTTTTCCACAAATAATCTTCCCTCCCTAATGATCATCTATCGCTTTATGACTTTCTGGCCGTGACAGTATTGCCGCCGCTTACGGTAGTGCTACGTTTGTCACTGAAGAGTCCCCGACAGGGAGCATTAGGTCACAAAGCAGGGTCCCATCCTGCTCTGATACATAGTCACTTGAAGGAGGTGCTGTCTTGACTGCATGATTGGTGGGCAGCCTGGGAAAGCATGGGTGCCCATGTCTGCACTCAGCTGAACCCAGCCCCTGCTCTCAGCAACCTCTCTAGAAGCAAAGGACTCCGCTAACCCCATTTTTAATCCTTGCTCCAATGACCTGCAGACCCAATCATTCTCTGGGGCCTCTAGATGAACAAGCCAATGGAAACCGGGTATCTGAGAGATAAAGATCTTTGCTACCCACTGGGCGATTGTTTTCATGCCAAGGCAAAGAGCTGCCTTACAATGAATACCATGCATGCCACCTGCGTTTCTTCTCACGAGGGCCTTCCTTTCCACATGGCACCTGAGAACAGGCACTCTGGATGGTTTCCTCTAAATGCCCTGGGTGTACAGAGAACCGGGGAGGGGATGAGGGCAGGAGGAGAGGGAGGGGAGGAAGGGGAAAACAGAGGACAAGAAGGTTAGAATCTGGTGAGAATTTCCGGAGCTGCCCAGAAAAAAAAAAAAAAAAAGGCCCTTTTTGCAATGAAAACAGTAAAATCAATAGGGATGCACATTAACCTCTTAGCTCCTTCTGAGGCTCTGCCCCCTGGTTCAAAGGGAAAAAGTGTGCACCGGCCAGACAAAGAAGCCATTACCCTGAACTACGTGGCTCTTGCCTATGAGCAACAGGGGTGCAATTCCCTGAGCTGTCCCTGCCCCTCATTGCAGTCTAGATGGAGACGAGGTGTTCTTCCAAAATACCCTGGCAGGAAAAGCCAGCCAAAGTGCCTCCATAGAACTCACAGAGCCACATGACTGTAATCTTCAAGTGAGATGACTGTAAATTCCGCATCTCATGCTGGTTCCAAACGAGAGCATCTCCTTTCGATGGAGAGATGATTTCATATTAGGAAGTCTAATCGTGTCAGGAGCCCAGGGGGCAGAGTTGGATTAAGTGTTCGGCTGCTTCAAACCCAACCGAGCAGTCCAATGCTGTCTTATGGGGCCGCAACGAACCAGAATCATCTCAATGGCAGTGGGCCGCACACCATGAGGCCCAGAAAGGGAAACCTCTGTATTATTTCTTGTAAGAACGGCAGGATGGAAGCACTGGACTTCCTCACACTTCGCAAAGGAGTTGGAGAAGCAAGATCAACCGCTCTAGGCTGATTCCTGTGAGGCAGAGGTCTGACAAGCCACCACCTGTCCATCTGCTTACCGATTCTGACACCAGCCACCCCTCCCACAGCATTCTCCACTTCTTTGTAAGGGATCATTCCTTGTAAGGGTCACACAGAACTCAGGCAGTAGACCCAGTGGAGTTTATTAGGGAAGGAACAGGAAGTTCAGGATCAGAAAGGATTCAATTCCAGGAAGGGCACAACCTCTTCTCTGTCATGTCCACTGGCACACCTCTCTCTGCCGCCCGCCCCCCATCTCAGTATCCTATGTTCTGCATGGACAAGTACCAGAGTGTCGCTGCGTTGATAAGTACCTTGACATACTACTCTGCCTGTAAGCCTTGACCCAAAGGCGCCCAGCTCCAGCTCTTTGGGTTGGAAATAGGCTCCACCATGTGCCGGGAGCCCCACCCCACTCCACCAGCAAGCCTCCAGCCCGAGGGAACCCGTGGTTCTCCCACCATGCCATCTGCTGATTCTGTCTGCCACTTCTCCGCCACCGCCGCTTCCAGTCTCTCACTGTCTCAGCAAGAGGGTGTTGCTCTCCCTGCCTCTTGGGTCCAGAGACGCCAGGGCCAAGTTGTGTAGTCCACAGCGGACCCCCCCCCCACCCAGGACAGAGTAGAATGGCTCAGTAGGGTTTGCCATGCTGACCTTTCTGTTGGCAGCAGTCCAATGCTTAACCCACAGTGGCACCAGGGCTCTTCTTTCTGGGTGGGTAGTTGTTAAATCCCCCTTTCCACCTCTGGGGAGGCTCATCTTCAGAGGCCAAATGGATGGCAAAGCTGCCAAATCGTTAGGGGTTCACACACCTTATTCGCGGAGTCCCACCTAAACTTTTGTGATAGGTGTTACAAGACCATGGCTACAACAGCCACCTTAGCAGAATCCTTTGTAACCCATTTCTAAAGTGCTGAAAAGGTACTTAATAAAATCTGATGTCTATTCCCACTAAAAATTCCTACAAAACTAGGAAATGACTGTTTTCTTAGCATGATGAAGATTAACTTAAACTGACAGCCAATGACAAGATAATAGCGAAACACATGAAGCATTATCATTATAATTAGGACTAAGACAAGAATGCCTAATCACTGTTGTGACGTAACACTGCTGTAACAGTTCTAGAAACCTCTGGGTGTTGTGCACAGCTCTCACAAGGAGAGCATTTTTGAGGCCACCTAAAGGTGCCTGTGAAGTAGGCCTGGCATTCTACTTCACAAAGAAATCAACCATCGACACTCCAAGCAGGGACAAGTCCACTCAAGGGGTCGTCCTGGATGGGAGTCAATGCAATGCCAAGTGGTTTTGTATATAAATTCTAACTGATGCAGTAAGATCGGAGTAAAGAAGATCAGGCTGCAATGCCCAGAAAGGCTGCATGAGAGATTTGCTTAAATTGTGACCCATAAAATGCCTGGGTTAGGAAGCGTGTATCCAGTATGGATACAATGATTCACTCCAGATTAATGGACAACTGTATTCCTAACAAAAATCTCCATTTTCTTAAGGGTATCATATAATATACCAAGACTCGTTAAGAATAATAAAAGGTCAAGAGTAGCTTTAAGACAATTTTTGAAAGAAGAAAGTGGAGAAACTTGACCTGTCTAGACTGGCTAGGCATTCAGCACTAAACATCTACACAGTGTCTTTAAACCAGCATAGGCTAGAAAAGGCATCAACATGCCAACCACTACGTCAACATAAAGATGCTGCACATTAAAGTAGGATGTGGGAAGTACAGCAGGAGCCCTGGTGGCACAGTGGTTAAAGCAGTCGGCTGCTAATCCAGACCCCATCAGCAACTCGGGGAGAAAGAGCAGTCTCTGCTTTCATAAAGTCCTGCCGAGCCTGGGAAACCCTATGGGGCAGTTCTACTCCATCCAACAGGGAGACCCCGACCAGAAATGGACTCCCCAGCACTGGGGGTCTTGTTGTATTTTCCTTAGGATGGATGTGAAGGAAGAAAAGATCACTTACAAGATTAAAAAAATAATAATAAAATCAGCTACTCAAGTAACAATAGTATCGAATTTTTACCGTATATCAGATACCAGAGTAAATTCTAAATAGATTAGATGGATCCCATGTCAGATAAAGGTTTAAAATGAAACCATAAAAAGTTAATAGGAAATGTCAGTATTTACTGACTTTGGAATACAGATGATAAAGATAGATAACAGCAATCTCAAAGATAAAATGATTTTTATACTTTTCTATTAGATTTTTTTAAAGAACCGCCTAAAAGACAAAGGAAACTTGAGCAAAGTACTTTCTAAAAACTCGGCTCACTTATCTCGCAATGTATGGGTGGAAGCATAGGCAGCCGGGGGAGGTCAGACCAAACCCAGGGAGGTACATGTGAATCCAACATAAAGAAGGGGAGAGGGGAAGGAGGGGGAACAATGGGGGTGGGAAGGAACTGAGATGATGACATGGGGGGAACAGGGCACTAACCCACCTAGGGGGAGGGTATTGGTTGTGTCTCCACAGAATTGGAACGTGCATACAGACCCCACCATGGCGCAGCAATCCAGGAGGGTAACGTAACACATGGGAGGAATGCATGAAAAGACTGGACTACAGGGCCGGCCCCCACCAGAGCCAGCCTGACCCCCACCCTGGAAGTGTGTGCCGCAGAGAAGGACACCAGACCTTCTGGTGGGGGAGAGGAACTGATCTACCATGCCCAGGCTGAAGCAAACCAAGAAGGAAAAAGAGAAAGGGGCAGTCGGCCTAGACTCCATATGGGCACCCCAAGCCCAGAGGATGAGGTCCCTGCATGGAGCTGCTGGGGCACAGAGAGGACTGTGGGACTATCAACAGCTCGACACGGTGTCCCCTAACTGGAGCATATAGAGACAGGGGACAATAATGGGGACACCCGGTGGGGAGACAGTATGGGAATGGAGCATAACAGATCAGCAATTGGAGTAAAGCTGAGCCACAGAGCCCCTGAGGAACCCCAATAATGGACTTCAGGCTAGGAGAGGCAGCTAGGAGGGGAGCCCCAAGAAAGGACTTCAGCTAGGACCAGGGGTGAGGGTCTCATGGGGTCCAGCAAAGAGACCTGGACCTACGTAGGGTTCTTTGTTTTGTTTTGTTTTTTCTTTTTTCTCTCGTCTTTTTCTTTTTCCTTTTCTTTCTTCAACCATATGTTTTCTCATTGTTCGGATTAGGACATGGATAGTTTCCCTAATTATATGGGTTGGACATGGGAGGAAAGCTTGAGGAGAAGGCACGGGGGCCAATCAATGGCCCCTGAAGGTAGAAGGGGAAGAAGGAGGTGGGGAGACGGGTGTGGTGAGTGGACAGTGTCATGGACAGGGGAACAACTAGGGAAGTGGAACCAGCATCTAGGAGAGGGTAGAGATGCTGAGAGTGTTAGAGCAACACCAAGCTAGTGGAGAGGAAGCTCTAAGATGAGGAAGAAGGGGGAAGGTGGTGGCGGGGCAGGAGGAGGCAAAAGGAAACAGAGGCAAACTCTAGGAAGCAAAGGCATGGATTGGGAGATTAACAGAGATGTGCACTTATGTAAATACATTAATCCATAACAATAGTGGTATGGGCCTATGTACATATATTTATAAGGCAATACACTGAAGCTGCAGACAGGCCTTGGGCCTTGGCTCATACCTTCCCTCAATACAAGAACACTTTGTTCTAAGAAATTGGCATGATGCTTACTCACACCCCCACCCCACCCACAAGATCTCTGAAGACAAAACGGATGCATAAGCAGATGTGGTAAAGACAAAGGATGGTGCCCGGCTATTAAAAGATACAGTGTTTGGGGTCTTAAAGACTTGAAATTAAACAAGCGGCCATTCAACAGTGAAGCAACAAGCTCACATGGAAGAAACACACCAGCCAGTGTGATCATGAGGTGTCATCGAGACCGGGCAATGGGCATCAGAAGACTCACAACAAACAGTAAACAAACAAACAAAAATGCATTGGTGAGAATGGAGGGGGGTTGGAGAGGAGACTCAAAGCCCAACTATGGACAATGGAACATCCCCCCACAGTGGGGTTGCAGGGAGGGGGTGAGTCAATCAGGGTGCAGTAGAGCACTAATGGGTCACGCAATATACCTCTGATCCCTCGAGGCCTCCTCACCCCACTGCTATCATGACCCCAGTGCCACTTCCCAATCTAGACTAAACGGGAGCATGTACATAGCTATAGGCAAGAGATAAAACTCACAACACATGGAACCCAGAAACAGGAATGTGATAGAGATAAAAAGGTTGGGGGAAAGGGGGGAGATGTGGAAAAGGAGGGGGGCACCAATTGCAAGGAATGGCACATAAACACACACCTCCACCCAGGGAGAAGAACAACAGAAACCAGAGGGGAAGGGAGACAGCGGTCAGTGTGAGATATGAAAATAATTAACAATCTACAATCTATCAGGGGGCCATGAGGGGTGGGGGGCAGGGAAGAGGGAGGGTAAAAAAGAGGAGCTGATCCCAAGGGCTCAATGGAAAGTAAATGTCTAGAAAGGAACGATGGAATATATGTATGAATATGTCGTATACAATTGATATATGGATTGTAACAAGAGTTGTAAGAGTACCCAATAAAATGATTATAAACAAAAAAGACCCACCTCATCTCTGTTGATGCTATTTAAAGACTTCTTAGCAATTCTGGGGGGAAATTAAAGAACCACTCAACAGAGAGCAAGGACATGCAATAATGTAACATGATGTTCTTCATACCAAGAATAGCTTCACAAGGTCACTGAATCATACATGGAAAAATTCTTAAAGTGCCATGTTTATTCTCAACAACAAAATAAATGTACAGAAAAGGAATAACTTCCTAAAGATGAACATATTCATAATACTATAAATTTCCAACATTCTCCAAATGGCATGAGTGAATCCTGAGTAACGTATCATCATTATGAGTAACTTATCATAATAGTGTAACCTATCACCTATGACCTCACTGAAGGTATCACGCCCCACATTCTGAGTCTTAAGAAGTAGATCGTATTATCACCACTTTAGAGCTGACACCACTCAGGTCAAGAAAGAAGAAATGACTTGCCCAGTAAATGTGAAGAATTATAACACACTTCTATCTGAGTCTGTGCAGAGGCTAAACAATTGGCCCCCCAGAGATGTCCCCTCACCTGCAAACATATGAAAACAGGACAACAAAGAAGAATCAATGCCTTCGAATTGTGGTGTTGGTGGCGAATATTAAATATACCACGGACTGTCAGAAGAACAAACAAATCTTTCTTGAAAGAAGGACAGGCAGAATGCTCCTTAGCAGCAAAGATGGTAAGACTTCCCATTAAATACTTTGGGTGTGTTATCAGGGGAGACCTGTCCTTGGAGAAGATATTATGCTTAATAAAGAGGAGGGTCACTAGAACAAAACGGAAGGCCCTCACAGAGACAGATTCACACGACGGCTGAAATAATCGACTCAAACCTCACAACCACAGTGCGGCTGGCCGTGGTCCATTCTGCTATACACGGGGTAGAGATGGGGTCAAGCTTACAGGAAGATAACGGACAACAACAAAGACATCCAAGTGCTAATCCCTAGAACCCATGACAATGTCACTTCCAAGGTAAAAGTAACTGTGGTACATTTCATTTAGAATCTTGTGGGGGGATAGTATTCGGGATTATCCAGGAGAGCTTTAGGTACCCACAAGAGTCCTTGCAGCAGGAGGCAGGGCGTTCAGAATGAGAGAAAGAGAAGCGACCTTGGAATGACATGTAAGGAAGGGGCCACCAGCCAAGGCCTGCAGGAGGCCTCTGCAAGGAAACGGAGTGTCCTCTCAGAACCCCCAGAAGGTACCAGCCCTGCCAACACCTTGCCTTCAGCTCTCGGTGAAGCAGCTGTTGGATTTCTGACCTCCGCAGAGATCCGAAAAGAAGTTTATGCTGTTGAAGGCACTAAATCAGGAGTCGTTGCTACAGCAGGGATAGCACGCTGACACACTGTGTAATCTCCATCGTACTCTCCTTGGAAAGAACCCCCTACAGTGGCTTACACCGGAGATGGTAAACTTCAGGTCTTAGACAAAGCCCAGGAAATCGAAGGCAAACGGATTCTGGGGGGAAAAATGTTTACAACACACATGATCAATAGTAGTCCATGCATATAAAATGTGATATAAAATAATACATACTATATAGAGAACTCTCACGAAGCACCTGGATGTAGTCTAACGCCAGTGAGGGGAAAAATTGGCAAATAGGAATACTATGAATAAGCAATGTTTAATTTAGTGTTAGAGACATTTTTCATGGGATAACTGCTGGCATGGGAACAGTCTTACCCCTATCCATATACAATGTGACATTAGTAGTGTTACTGTGAGTTTATGAACAGTACAGATATTCTCATGCATACATGATTTCTAAAAAAAACACAGGGGTCTTCAAAAAATTTGCAGAGAAGTGGAGTAAAAAGATAATAGAATTTTTCCATGATCCCTTTTGAAGCTCCCTGGTAGAACTAACAACAGAAAAAAACCCACTGCTATTAAGTCCAATCCAACCCCTCGCAAGCCTATAGAACAGAGTAGAACTGCTCCGTGGAGTTTCCAAGACGTTATATCTTTCTGAGTGCAGACAGCCTCATTTTTCCTAGAAGTCAACTGGTAGGTTCAAACTGTGGACCCTGTGATCAGCAGCACGATGTGTAGCCCACCAGGCTCCTTACAAGCAAATAAAGGAGGGTATTTAATAACAGGAAAGGACGGACTAAAAACTCAATGTACAATTTATTGTCAACATCCCTACTGCCAATTATAAACAATGTAAGTGATAAAATACTTCTGCCTGAAACTTCTCCCTCAAAAAAAAAATCTGCATGGGCCTAAATTCCAATTGCTGGGTTATGATTGAGTTTTTCAGTATGCAGATTAGCTTCAAATTAGCATAACTAATTACTTTGCCTTTAACAAACATTGTATTCTGCATGGAAGTTAATTGCGAAAACTCTCAGTTTTACATTTGGCTCCCAATTTGCAAACTTGGTGTAAAGAATCCAAGCTGGTTATCTCCCCTTCTCAAATCTATACCTTCATTCCAGTTTTAGCTGAGTAGGTAATGCTGTGGGCTGCTACCCACAAGGTCAGCAGTTTGAAACCACCATCGTCAGCTCCACAGAAGCAATATGAGGTGCTTACTTCTATAGAGTGACAGTCCTGGAAACGCACAGGGCCGGTTCTATCCTGGCCTGTAGGGTCACTAGAGGTCAGAATTGACTCCGTGGCTGCATTTTCATTCTTGTTTTGTTGGTAGCTGTTGGCAGCTGGGTGGTAGCTGTTTCCTTGCTAGGTGCCCTGCAGTCAGTTCCAACTCGGATGACCCTCGCCCATCAGAACCAGAAGAACCACAGCGCGGTGCTGCCCTGGACAGGTCTGCAATCGACAGTGAGCGCACACTGGCACATAGAAAAGCAGAAACAACCTGACACTCGAGGTCGGCATTGGTGTTCCACATTCCCACCACGACGCCCAGCACCAACTGCCGGGTGGGATGTTCCCGTTCGGCAAATGTCTATTCTACATCATTGATGAACTATTCCTGCTGAATGTACCTACTCCAAATTTGCAACTTAGCCTTGATCTGAGCTATTTCCATCAATATCTGATTTCAACAGAAAGACAGAATCAAGAAACCATGATGACTACATAAGGACTATCATACGACTATTACGGTATGTCGAACCCTTTTGTCAAATGGAGGGAAGGGATGTTAAAAAGTATTCGCTCTGGGTGACAAATACACTGGGTGGTCCTGTAGCCATATTATAAAGTTTTAAAATATCTAAAGGAACATCTTCCTATTCCAGAAATATGCTCATTATGACTTGATAATAAATAACACATACCAATGATTTCCCTGATCTTTCTATGTTTCAAATGATGTAGCCCTGATTTTGTTCATATTTATAACTTTATGGAAACATAGCAGTAAGCTTTTGAGAGCACATTGGACCATTTATTTCAATTAGAAGCAGTAATGAAATCTCTTTAAACTATTAGATGTCACTTAGTCTCTATGTAAGACAGATCGTATGCTTAATGCCTTCTGGCATGATCCGCAGTTATTTGTCCTTAATAGTTTTTATATTGACTGAAAAAAAAAAAACAAACAAGGATTCCCTTCTGACTCCTCCCAGAGTTTTTAAAGTTGTGTTTGAATTGTGGTGCTAGCGAAGAATATTGAACATCAAGGACGGCGACACTTCGCCATACATGCTTTGGACATGCATGTCATGAAAACTCGGCATCTGGGGAAGGACATCATGCTGGGTAAATTAGAGGGGCAGCACAAAAGAGGCAGGCCCTCAACCAGATGGACTGGCACAGCGGCTGCAACAATGGGATCAAGCACAGGAATAACCGTGAGGATGGCACAGAGACCAGCTGGTTTGCTCCTGTTGCGCATTGGGTCACCATGGGTCAGAAACCACCGATGGCACCTCACAACACCAACAGCAACAAGCCTCTAATCGTTCCATCACCCCTCCCTCACTGGTATCAGGCAGTCAGGCAGAGAAGAGAGGTCCCATCAGCACCCACCAAGTTCCCAAACGCAAATGACTATGAAGAAAATGGGAGGCCACTCTGGCCAGCATGACAGCACCGGCCCATGATGACTGGGCCCACGTCTCTGGAGATCAGGCAATGTGAACCACATCTTACAGGAAAAGGCCCTCACGCTGTCTGCACAGAAGTAAGCTGCGCTGGGAAACCTACTTTTAAAAGCGAAATCCCACATTAAGAGGCGACTCCCGGATCAGCAGCACATTCAACAGGACCAGGCACTACGTCTTGTGGGGCTCAATTTCATGTGCACTGATTATATTTGCAACCTTACTTCCACGTGCATTTTTCTTTTAACAGGCGTGGGAATGGAAAGTAATGGGTTTCTGCTTCCTTCTTAGAAGGAAGCCTGTGAGCGTCAGTGTGTTAGTTCCCAGTTGAAGGACCAATGAATGAATGCCTGTGCCCCCTATTAATCCTTCATTTCATTGGAGAGAGAGAATGCCATCCGTAGAAAAAGGGAATGGCTGCCTCTGCATTATCAAACATTCTTTTTTTTTTAAATACATGTGGACAGAAATAATACTTGACGCAGAAAAGTGAATGCGAGTTAGCACTTTCTCACAGGGACTCCACTTCACCGGCACTCCCACCCCCACCTCCCTTAACTCACTATTCAAAGTCTGTGCTCAGCCATCTCCCCACCTTACTGCTTCTTGTCTGGGGCTGGTGCTCTTTTCCTTTGAAGAATCAGAACCCTCATTGGTTACTGCAGGCACACCTGCTCACCTGGAGCCCACACCCTCCTGTGCCCACAGGACCCTGGCAAGCAGCAGCCCTAGTGACCCACCTTGCCCTCTGCCTCCCTTCCTGGGTTTGGACTCCTGCCCCCAACACACACTTCTCTCAGCCCAACCCACCTCCCTTCCTGGGGTTTGAGGACCACTGCCCACCTGGCCCACGCCACCTTTGAGACTGTCTGTCTCCAGCAACTAATGGGGGGGCATCCCTCTGTCTCTAAGCAATGGCAAGCCTCCTCCTCTTCCTGCTTGGTCCCAAGGTCAGAATGGGCAAGACATGTCACATCTGAACAGCCCTCCTAGCCTGCCCTCTTTGTGGTCCTCTCTCAAGCACTGTATACATTCAAACAAATTGCCTGAATTACCTTTCTTATTTGCAGCTGAAAATATGACAAATATGTAAGCAACACATGCCTTCCTCCATTCAGATGGCTCCCTCGTTTTTTTATGAAGCTTGCTCTTGACCTTCCGCAGGCCCCAGCCACCATCACCTTTACTCTGAAGCCAGGGGAGCACCCCACAATGACCACAACACACTTCCATGGTCCCCGTTTCACACTGAGGACATAAGTTTGCCTGCCTGTCACAGAAACATGGCCACCCTTTCTTCCCTGCGTCTTGTTCCCCTTTCAGTGGACCAGCAGGGCAGGTTGGGAGCATCCCCTGTCCTGTCTGCCCCACTCTAAACCCAGAAGCTACAGTGGGTGCCATTTCACGTCCAGCTCGGTTAATAGCCCTTGACCTGCCACAGGCCTCAGACGCACTGCCTGAGTGGCCCTGCTGTCCTTGGCACTTTATTCCATCCTTGTACACTTGTGTGTAAGAAACTTTTCTCCCGTGCACTAGCTAAGCACGTGTTTCTTTAATGTTCCCCCGGAAGGCGCAAGTTCACGGTTTACTTTTCAAATATGCAGCAGCGCTGAGACTCAGCTTTATGCAACTGAGAGCAGCCGAGCCTGGACCCCAACTCTTTCAAGAGAGGGTGATTGCCCTTGGGAGTTTCCATAACAGAAGAGACAGGTGAGGTCCCCAACATGCTCCGGGACTCTGCAGACCCAAACACAGCTCTAGAGTTACAGGAAGGCCCTCTGCAGCCAGAAGCAGCGCTAGGCGTTCAGTGTTCAACAGGTGAGACCCAGAGGCTTGACCCTAGTTTAGAATTAACACCTGGAGAAATAAGGGATTCTTGTTTCTCCGACACCTGGAGCCACCAAGCAGGTAGGGATAAAGCGCTAACAGAGAGATAAATTAAGAGAGCAGCCCAAATGCCCAAGCATCCTTGCCGCGCCCTTACCGCACCTGTACCGACCGCCCAGCCTCGCCAGGAGCCGCCGCACCGAGTCCCTCCCGCCCGCCCGGCGCCCCTTACCTTGCGGGAGTACGGGGGCTTGCTCAGGTGGATGCCATCTCG
>NW_022107431.1:21112516-21139210 GCF_000313985.2 Echinops telfairi
CTGGGCGCGCGGCGCGGGCTGCAGCCTAGGGGAGGCGCCGGGCTCCCCACCACCCAGGCCCTGGCTCTGTGAAAGTTTGCCACTTTCTGCTTGGCCGACGCGTTCCGTCTGCTCCCCGCACCCGGTCCCCACTGTCTTATCAGCCTGGTCCCCGGCCCTCTGCCTTCTGCCCAGACGCCCCGGGCGCTCTGCTCTGCCCCCAGGGCCAGAAACAGGCGCTGTGTTCCCGAGCCCTGCAACCTGCACAGATCTTTTGGCCTTAGGCCCCAAGACTTACCTAGCTGGGCTAGAGGGGTGGTGGTGCTTAACCACCCCCACCCAAGGCCACTTTCTAAGGACGACAAAATCACCAAGTTCCCTCCCCGCTGCTGCCCAGTTTGCGGCACCGCCCGAGGGCCGCGCCCACAGCTGCAGGTGGAAATAGCTGCGCGCCCCCATCCAAGCCCTGTCCTCCCCAAGGTCGGACCCTTCTTGGGCCCCAGTCAAGTAGCCTTCTCTCTGCAGGACTCAACTTCGCCGCTGGGCCTCCTGGGGCCTCACCTGGACCCTCTCTCTGAAGGGGTCCCCATCCAGCATGCCAGACTCTTGCCAAGCACCCCTGCCCCCAAGGTGGACAAGGTGTGATTGGAAAGTCGTGTTGGCCTTGTGCAGGGCTCCCCCTAAATCACAGGATTCAACTTCTTTGGGACATGATTCCTGTTTTTAAAAAAACGGATCATAGCTTTAGGGGGTGGGGTGAGCTCATCTGCCCTTCATAGAGATGGGGGAAATGTTCCCTTTGGTTACTGGAGGCTCTGGGTTCTCAATGCTCCAGGACTAGGGATCTCAAAAGTGTTTGCCGGGAAAGATGGTAGATTTGAGGGCCAGCAGAGACAAGTGCATAGAGCTCAGGGGCAGCATAAGACCCGAGCCCTGGTCTCCCGGACGGACGCCACTTCCTGAGCCTGAGTTAGAGATCTGGAGCCTCAGTACCTTCATTGCAAGGCTGCTGGACACTGAGATGCTGGGCGCGCCCAAACCCTCCCGCCTGCTCCGTTGACACTTTTCCCCAAAGCAAGCTCACAGTGCCCCCTTGTGGCCATAAGGGCGAATTTTAAGGCATTATCAGAAAAGGGAAGGGGGATAAAAAATCGTGAAGTAGGCTCCCATGCAAGCTTGACGCTATAGGACAGAGAAGGGTTCCCAAAAGGTTCCTGTGCTGTAAAGCTCGCTACTATAGAACGGGTGGGTTTCAAGCAGCTAATCTTTTGACTAGCTGCGCAGTGCTTCAACCATTGTGCGACCAGTCCGGCGCAGACCCATTTTATTCCACCAAAGAGAATTCATGAACTCATGATTCACCCCACTTTTAAAATCCAGATATTTATCCAAGTTTACCTTTGTACGCTAGTGCTCTGTATCAATAAGGACTTTTGATTCGGGCGGAGGAAAATTTTCCAGCTATCTGAATTCTGCCACTACAAACCCCAAATTAGCAACAAATGTTTACTGGGAGCTTAATTAATGTGACTCAAAGCTGCTAACTGAAAACTTGACGTTGGAGTCCACTCATACGTGCGTCAGAAGTAAGGCCTGACATCCTACTTCCAAAAAAAAAAAAGTCACTGAAAACCCTACAGGTCACAGACTCTGGCACGGGTGGGGTCACCACCAGGCAAGGTGTACACCATGGAGACTGATTGGTTACTGCATAACAAGTATCTACATATCCATCTAGGAGCCCTGGCTTAGGAGTATTAGGCTGGAAGGTCAGAAGTTCGAAAATACCAGCTGTACTGTGGGAGAAAAGGCTTTCTATAAGAGTTTACCTGCTCAGACACTCACCGGGACTTCTGCCCTGTCCTATAGGATAGCTCTAGGTTGGCATTAACTCAATGGCAGTATGTTTTTGGAGACACATCCATCTGAATATATATAGTAACTCATAGTTTTATGTCTTGGTAGTGTAGTGGGTTATGCGTTGGGCTGTAAACCACAAGGTCAGCAGTTTGAAATCACCAGCCGATCTGCAGGAGAAAGATGAGGCTCTCTACGTGCATAGAGTTAGACTTGGGAACCCACAGGAGCAGTTCCTCTTTGCCCTCTAGCACCGCTATGAGTCATAATTGACCAGATAACAGTGAGCAGTATTATCTGGGGAAGAAATTTAGTACCAAAACACCACTTGGCTCAAGATGCCACAATGGAAGAGGGAGCAAGCGTTAAGCTCTGAATGAATAGGTCCAGCACGTGTGTTCCAGCCACTGTCTTTCCATTAGTTATTTCCAGCCAATGCTGTAGTTCCCACGGGAAATATTGAGCTGGTTGTGGGATGGGGTGGTGGGGTGGCAGGGCCTTTTATTTAAAACGAAAAAAACTTAAAGCTCAAGAGTTATGTTTTTATTTTTTTATTTTGCTTTGTGTCCAAAGCAGCATGGAAAGTGCCACCCTACAGCTTTGGTGGGCCTCTGACTGCTTTTTCAGAGCCCAATACCCTACGGGAAATTAAAGATACTCACTCGGTCTCGTTAATCCTCGTGGAGACAGCAAGTATTTTTATTTCCATTTTATAATTAGGGAAACTGGTTTTGGAGAAGATGAATGACTGGCCCAAGGTCCTGCAGTAAATCAGGGATGAGACAAGAACAAAGCTTCCGTGTCCAAGTGCCTCCCCAGCCAGCAGCAGTGATTCTCCGTTATTTATGTGCAAAGTCACTAGCAATTAGGAAATAACATATCCCAGCTCATTCTCATAGTAAAGGAGAGCCTTTATAAATTAATCATTTGCCCATCAGTCATAAATAACACCCACCGACTGTAACCTCCAACAGGAACTTGCAATTTGGCAGCCCGACTGGTCAGAATGATGACACTTTTTCTAGATTCCACTGCTACGGCCTCTGTCTTTCCACTATTTACCTTAGCCTATGGAATCTCTTAATGGACTCAGTTATAGAGGCCACTACTCATCATCTCAAATGGAGGAATTTGCAGCCTTGATATCTCTTTACCTCCCCCTAGAGACCCATGCTAAGTATAAAGTAAAACTGCAAGAATGATGATTGGCTAATTTCAAGATTCAGAACAGTAGCCTTTGAGAACTATGAAGGCCATGAGGTTATCGCCAACATCCTTAAATGACGTGGAAAACTAGAGGCTCAGAGGAGTCAAGCTACCTACCTGGGGTCACATAGCTAGTTCATAACTGAACTGGGATAGGAACCCAAATCTGCAATTCCTTGAATTACCTAAGTTTTGTTGTTAGTGCAACCTGAATATTGCCACTGTGCCTTGAAAGAAACTCCTCTTTCTTATAGTAATAAACCCACAGGCTTCTCCTAAGAGTGGCTGAATTACAAAACCAACTGAATTCTCAACCCCAAATGGAGTCTAAAGTTAAAGTGAGAGCAGTGATAAAGGACACCCTGAAATTTGAAATATGTAAACAATCAGGAAAAGAGAGACATTGGCTCCTAAATCCCATGGCATCACCCCTACCAGTGCCACCACCCCTCCCATCTGATGACATCACTCCATATTTGTCTGTTAGGCCACCCTCTCCAAGAAATCCCTTCCACCACCAGTCGATGAGCTTCAACTAGTTGTGCCTAAAGGGTCAGATGGGGCCTAGATGGGCCTGAGGCTAATACCTTAGAAGCCATTGCTGCAGGTCTCCAGACCCCACCCTGTCACTGATTTTCCCTAAATTAAGTCCCAACAAACTCCAAAAGCTAAAGCGCAAAATGTGACCCAAGAGGAGGTATGTTATACTCCAAAAGCACTACTTGACTTTTTGATATGTACAAACAGAAACCAAACGAAATGTATACGAACAGCTTCTAACGATGTGAGATATTGGTACAAGGAACATAAGGTTGGATCCGTCTCAGCTTATTGACACGGCTTACTAAACAGCTTCCTTATTCAATGTTGCACCTTGAGAAGTTAGAAACAGACTTGTTGATTTATTTGGTTAGTTTACTAAAACAGATTATATTGTGGTCTGTACTAAAAATCAAGAGCTAGACTTGCCTTCGGATACTATAAAACAGGAAGTATATTCAAAAACAAACAAACTTTGCCGTTGAGTTTATTTTTCACTCATAGCAATACTATAAAACAGGGTAAAATCTTTCCACTGCGTTTCTGAGGCTATACATCTGAGGCAGTTTGTTAGTCTTGGTAGACTAGAGAAACAAATTCATGGACACTCATATGTGTATAAGAAAGAGCTTTATATACAAGAGCAATTGAATATTAAGGAAACACCCAGCCCAGTCCAGATCAAGTCCTTAAGTTTGATATTAGCCCATATGTCTGATACTAATCCATAAAGTCCTCTTCAGACTCATGAAACACATGCAATGATGCCAAATGCAGAAAAATCATAGGCCAGTGGGGGCAAAGTCTTGTAGATTTAGTGGTGGTAGAAGCATCTCAGTGTTGGCAGGGGTCTCCATGTGGCTCCTCCAGCACCCAGGGCACGGGCTCTAGCATATCGCCATGTGTCTTCTCAGTAGAGAGTCTCTCAGGGTATGAGTCTTGAGTCTTGTCAGTAGAGAATCTCCAAGGGAGTGAGCGGAGATACAGTATCTCCCACCTCCAAGGAGGAAAAATAGGAATTCCCAGAATCCTCAGGAGTAGGCCACAACCATATATAGGTCTCATTGGCTATATCCCGATTGACAGGCTAGAATCCACCCCTACCCTCTTATTCCTCAAACTGACACCAGCTTATGTAACTACCACAGACAGACTGTCTTCTTTCCTTCTTCTACTGCATGGCTGGTGGGTTTGAACCACTAACCTTTTGGTTGTCAGCCCAATGCTTAATCCAGTCTACCATGAGGAATCCTAGAAGATACTCAAAGACTTAGAGAAAATGGCATCTTAGAATGGATTAATCAGGTTAGACCTACACATGGAGTGCCCTGAAGACATAACTTTTACCACAGTGGTAAGGAACAGATTTGTAAAGGGTGCCCAGGGTACCTTACCAAATCCAAACAAAACTTACTGCCAGCGAGTCAATTCCAACTCATAGTGACTAGATAGGGCAGGGTAGAACTGCCTGGGGGGGTTCTGATACTTTAACTCTTGACAGGAGTAGACAGCCTCATCTTTCTCCGGCCGAGGGGTTGGTGATTTCCAACTGGTAACCTTGCAGTTAGCAGTCAAACGTACAATCACTGCACCACCAGTTTCCCTCAGTGTCCCTGAAGTCCACAGTAATCATTTATTTATTTATTTATTTTATGTAAGTCAGATTTCAAGTGGGAACTGCCCTAATTAAATTATCACACCTAACTACCTGGGGTTGACTGGACCCCTGATTTCGGATGGGCCAAGTGGGCATGCCTAATGCACAGAGACAAGTTGAGTATGGTGACCACAATGAACAGAGAAGTTGAATCAGTACTCAGTTCTTAGTTAAGATGTCCCTAGGAGGGAATAATATCAGCGAAATAATTACTCCCTCTGTACAAGCAGAAGAAGTCTAGGACAAATAAATGGGGGAATAGAGAGGCACAACCCTCCTCAATGAATTCCTAGATTTGAGTTAGTTGACAGATTCACAACCTTTTTGAATGAAGGGAGGGCTGAGTCCCCTAGAGAGAGGATTCTACTACATTTCCAGGAGTTTATACTTTTAATCTTTCTTCCAACCTTCCCCCAAAGGGTCTTTTATGGGTGCTCTTTTATGAGCGAGAAAGACTGCTCATTGGCTCTGAACTGACACTAATTCCAGGAGATACAAAAAGTCTCCAAGATCCACCAGTCCGAATGGGGACTTACAGAAGTCAGGTTACTAATGAGTCTTAGCTCAAACTTGTCTCATCCTTGGTCCAGAGCACATCCTCTAGTGATATCCCTGGTTCCAGAATATATCACTAGAATAATACCCTAAGCCACTAACACAGCACCCACATTGATTCCTGAAAATGGAATGAGGGCTATGAAGGTAGGAAAAGCCAAGTGGAAGCCATTAGAACTGCCCACACCAATGAAAATAGTAAACCCAAAGAATTCCATATTCCTGGAGGAATTGCAGAGCTTAGTACCCTTTGCAAAGACTACAAAGATGTAAGCGTAGTGTTTTCAACCACATCCCCCATTCAGCTCGCATGTTTGGCATGTGAAAAAAACAAACATGGATCTTGGAGAATGACGATAGATTGTTGTAAACTTAACCAGGGGATTGCTTTAATTGTAGCTACTGTTCCAGATGCAGTGTCATTGCTATTGATATTACGAAAGCCTTTTTCTCTATTCTGGTTTCCAGGTATCACCAAAAGCTGGAAAAATCAACAATACACCCCTGCTGTCTTACTTCAGGATAGTTCAGCTTTCCAGCCCTGTGTCATAATTTAGTCCACTGATCTCCTTTCTCATCCACAAGATGTCACATTGCTCCATTATATTGGTGGCATTATGCTCATAGAACCCAGTAAGGAAGAAGTCAAACTGACTCTAGACTTATTGACAAAACATTTTCATGCATCGAGGGTGGGAAAATAACCCAACTGAAAATACAGGTGCCTTTCAACTCAGTGATGTGGGGCTTGCTGACATATTGCTACGAATGTGAAGGATGTTATTGCATCTGGCTTTTTCTACAACCGAAAAGGAGGCCCCGTGGATGGCAGGTCTCTGGATTGTGAAGGCAACATATCCCTCCATGGAGGGTGCTATTCTGGCCCATTTATCAAGTGAATCAACACCATGCTCATTTGGGGTGGAATCTAGAACAAGAAGGCTCTGAAAAGCTTCAGGCTTTCATGAGGCTGCTCTGCCCCATCAACCATTTGATCCAGCTGATCCAATAGTGCTTGGAATGGCAATGGCAGAGAGAGATGCTGTTTGGAGTTTCTGACAGGCCCCTACTGGTGAGTCATAGAGCAGACCCTTTGAATTTGGGAATAAAGTCCAGTTATCCATTACAGACATCGACCCTCCTTTTGTGTCGTCAATTTGAGACTATTAAGAGTGAAGAGGTGGAATTTAGCCTGTCCATTGGGGTGCAGCTTGATGACCACATTTGGAGGCGCTAAGGTGATAAATAGCTTACTGGAGGTGGGCACACTCACTCCTTTCAAGACATTCCTGTTGACAAGACACATGGAGTTACACTAGAACCCTAGAGCTGGAGGAGCCACGTTGAGACCCACGTCAGCATTGAGATACTTACACCACCAATGGATCCACAAGACTTTCCACCCACTGACCTGTGATTTTCCTGCATTTGGCATCATTGCATGTGTTGTATGAGTCTGAAGAGGAATTTATAGATTGGTATCAGACATATGGGCTAATATCAGACTTAAGGACTTGATCTGGATTGGGCTGGGATAAGCATCAATATTCAATTGCTCTTTTATATAAAACTCTTTCTTATACATATATGAGAGTCTATGAATTTGTTTCTCTAGTCAACCCAGACTAACACATTGTGGTACTTTGGGAGTAGGGTACTAGAGAAACAAATCATGAAGATGGAAAGTGGATGCTTGTCTGACCTCTGCCTCGGGGTAGTTTTCCCTTCTTTGGCGAGCCAGAGTTTACAGAAAGCCATACTGTTTACTCAATTTTTTTTTTGGAAAGAATATGGGAATTTGAAGTTTTGATTCCTAGAAATTGTCTTTGGCTACTCCTGTCTGAAATGATGAAAATGATTGTGATAAATGTGAATTTTGAGCTTGGGTGGCAAAATCACTGCTTGATCATGCTGCTTCATGAAAATGGCTAACAGAAGGTTAAAATAGCTGACAGGGCCCTGGCCCTGGCTTAAGGCAATGCAGTCAGAGGCCTACGGCCATATTTTGTATCAATAGAATAGTTTAGATAGGATTAAGATAAGTTAGAAAAGGATTGAGCTTGACTGTTTTAAGAATTGAGTTTTGGATCTGGTTTATATTGTTTTCTTCTGCCTTTTGTTATTGATACAATGATTGACAGAAATGATTATTGGGAAGTAAAAATAGAGATTATTGTAAGACTACTTGCCTTCAGCTACCGAATTGGGATTTAAGTGGGTTAGGACACACCTGCAAAGAAGGCTCTGAAAGGATAAGCCCCACCCAGTGTTTTGAGTGCTGAGGACATTCGAAGGTGAAGAGATTTGCCTAGGGTGCTGTTGACAGATTGAAGAAACAAAAATAGGAACTCTTTGGGTTTTTGAATTTTGAACTAGTGGTTTGTGTCAGAAGTTGGAAAAAATCTGGAGCCTTAAAGAAACTCTCCTCTCTGGGACTAAACGTTCAAGAGAGCCTGTGGGCAGGCTGAAATGCTTGCTAGGCGACCACCTGGATCCACTTGTTGAGTGGAAGTGAGAGAAATTCAGCAATATAGAGACTGATTTGTGGGACATAGCCTCCGCAAAGCCATTTTGTATTTAAAAGTCATACAAGAAGGGGGGTGGGTTAGTTCCCATAAATGACTCAGATGCTTGGGAAATCGAAACTTAGTAACATTTGCTTAACCAAAAAGGGGCCAGAGGGTGTAATGACCAGAAACTTAGAGATAAGGTCCCCTGAATGTTCAGGACATTGTGATCAGGAACTTACAGATAAGGTTCCCGAAATGTTCAGCTAAAGGCTAACCACAAGATTTGCTTCTGTTCCCGCTTGCTTGCCCAGCTAAAACTGCTTCCTTGCAAAAAAGGTAAAAAGGAACAGTGTTCATGCTGTTTGGGGCCACTCTTCTGAGAGAGAGCTGGACCCTGCACAGGTATGCAATAAACTTCTGTTGCATCCAATTTTTTGAGTTGAGTCATTCCTGTCTCGTCAACGTACAACAGATTGCGTCACCTGTGGACCTGGTTCACAGGGACTAGAAAATGAGAGCTGGTTGCCTGGTCTGAAGTTCATGACCTAGAGAAGGGGACTGGGGTTGCTGAGAATTTGTGACAGGACCATGGCCTAAAGGTAAGGCAGCCAATGGGCACCCTAGGGAGGCTAAGTGATACACCCACAATGAGAACCAGACCAAATGAAGAGAAGATTTTTGAACCTGTGAATTGGTGCATATTGCTGTTGACTTTATGGACGGCCTGTACTGATTTGATTTTGCTTCTGCATACAGCCTCACACTAGAATGAAGATTCTTCACATCAAATAATATGATTGTCTCCTCAGAGCACTGGGTGATGTAAGTGGGCAGTATAGACATTGGATACCCAAAATGGGGAGGATAAAGGCATGAAGTGGCTTATAAATTTTCATAGGTGCTGGAATGTATTCATAGGATTATAGGACTAAGGTATAGGTGTTCATATAAATATAGAATATTTTTGTTTTGTTCACTTATAGAATGTTATATTTAAATGAGGCTGGCACATTTTTAATTGTACTCATTTTAGTATTATCCTGTAAGGTACAGAAATGATTTTATTATTGTTTGTTTGAAATTTTTATATGGTTAAAGAGTTGTGTGAAAATCTCAAGTTCACAAGAGGTGATCTATGGTAGTTACATACTATTATGTGTGAAGGGGTGGAGTTTAGCCTGTCAATCGGGTCACAGCTTGATGACCTCATTTGGAAGTGCTAAGGAGAGAAATAGCTCGCTGGAGGCGGGACACACTCACTATCTTTGAGATATTCCTGTTGATAAGACGCATGGAGCTACACTAGAGCCCTGGAGCTGGAGAAGCCATGCGGAGACCAATGCCAGCGTGGAGATGCTTACACCACCACTGGATCCACAGGACTTTCCACCCACTGGCCTTGTGATCTTCCTGCATTTGGCATCATTGCATGTGTTGTGTGAATCTGAAGAGGAATTTATAGATTGGTATCAGACATGAGGGCTAATATTGGACTTATGGACTTGATCTGGACTGGGCTGGGATGTTTTCTCAATATTCAATTGCTCTTTTATATAAAACTCTTTCTTATACTCTCTCTTATAATCAACCCAGGCTAACACAGGGACATTCTCCAAATGGGCAGAACTTTGAACAATGCATCTGGCTGTTTACATTCCTTGAAATGAAAAATGACCAAATGTGCAATTATAAACTGTTTCATGGGATATGGTCAATGGTCTGGCTGCATATTGTGGGACTTGGAGGAATCTTAATTGTAAAATTGATGACAAGGGGGAGAGGAAAGAAGTGTGTAGACGGCCTCTCTAAATGGGCCAAGGAAGTGAAGATCTTTGTGTCTCCTGTGAATGCTCACCGAAAGGTGGCCTCCACAGGGGAGAGAACTTCAACTGGGAAACAAATAGGAGGGTGGTGTCCATAATAGTCATCCTCTTTCCCCAGCTGCCCCTACCATTGCCCAGTGGGCTCATGAACAAAGTAGCCATGCTGACAAGAATGGAGAATATGCTTGGGCTCAACAGCATGGACTTCTATTCACCAAGGCTCCCCACTGCTGAATGTCCCAGTCATGCCGCAGGAACAAGCATTAAGTCCCTGATGTGGCACTATTCACCAAAGGCATCAGCCAGCAATCTGGTGGCAGGTTGATTTCATGAATCCCTTTCCTCACAGAAAATGCAGCATTCCATTCTTACTGGGACATACATTTATACTGAATATGTAATTTACCTTCCCTGGGCTCAACACTTAGACTAAAACTCCCATGATGGACTTGAAAAATGCTGTACGTATCCACTCTCCTGCTATCCCACATAGCATTGGATCAAAAGACTCAAAAGAGTAAGCAGGACCATCTTCATGGAATCCACTAATGTTATCATGTTCCCCTTCCCCCGGAAGCTTTGGCCTTGAAAGAACAACTGAATGACTTTTTAAAGACCACAAGGTGACACGAGTTGGACAATGCTCTCTCATTATATACATTCTCTTATAAAATGTTCTCTCATTATGTAAAGTATATAAGTTCTCAGCCAGTGTCCAATATAGCGTGCTGCTGCTCCCATAGTCAGGAGCCATGTGTCCAGGAACCAGGAGTTAGAGACAGGAATGTCATCAATCATTATTACTCCTCCTGGCCCATTCACAAAATGTTTACTTCCTGTACCCAGGACTCTGTGATCTGAGGATCTCCATGGCTTCTGTATACAGAGAAGAAGCTTCTCCTTTGGAAATACAGCAACAGACCAAGAAAGAGGTTACCTTTTTGCTGGCATGATCGCCCCGGAGGACTAATGGGAAACCAAATTGATGTTGCACAATAGAGGTTAATAAATAATTCTCTCAGGGACACATGGGATTCCTTAGGATGGCTCTTCGCCCGACCACGCCCTGTGATGGAAGTCGGTGGAAAACTAGAGCAATCCACTTCTGACATGAAAGCGAATGACCCAGGTCCTTCAGGTTTGAGTGTCCCAACCAGACGAAGATATAGAGTCAGCTGAGGTCCTTACTGAGGGTGAAGGGAATACAGAATGGTGGCCGAAGAAGGTGGTCCTAAGTACCAGATACAACCGCATGACCAGTGGAAGAAATAAGGAAAGTAATTGTGATGCTTCTTCCTTGTTATACTATACATCTACGGACTTAGGTAGCAATTAATTTTGCTTCTCCCCCACCCTTCTAAAAGAAAAGCTGTCAACTGGACTACGACATTTTTTATTGTACACAGGTTAGTTGTATCATAGTGGGCACAAGTATGGCTTTGTAATTGCCTTTATTCAGAGATTGTGCATTGTGGCAGAAGCTGTGTACAGGTGACGAGTTGGTGGTGAGTAGGCTGTGATGATTAATGTTATATGCAAACTTCGCTGGGCAATGATTCTCAGCGGTTTGACAGAGTAGAACTGCCCCTTTAGGTTTCTGAGATGAAATTTTTGTGGGAGCAGAGAGCCTCGTCTTTCTCCCACAGAGTGGCTGGTGGGTTCAAACTGCTGTCCTGTGGTTACAGCCTAAGGTGCAGCCCACTGCACCACCCAGGCTCCTTCAGCCTGACAGTCCTATAATTTTGTGTTGTTTTTTGAGTAGTATTTGTTTACCAAGACTTTCTCTTTATATAAAAATGTGGAGGAACTATTCTTGATGATAATTTCATATTTTAAAAGGGTCTCTTTTTGTTTTGCTTTGTAGAAAGGACACTTTGCCTGATGAAAACCAATAGGGAACAGGATGTGAAGAAAGTTCCCTTGTAAGCACCATTTGAGGACCGCTTTGCAGTGGCAATAAGTAGGACAGAATATGCCTGTTGATCCTCTCGTGTAATTAATTAATGATAATTCTATTCAGGTTTGAAATGCTAAATATTGAGAACCAGTTTTTCTGCTCTGCACTGAATCTGTAAGTGATTTAGGAACATAAAGCGACAAATCATTTGTTCTGAAGTTTTCCTAGTGTCACATAAGGTTTTGGACTATTTTATTTGGAAGATAAATGTTCACACGTTGGGTGTATAAAAATTAAATCCCATTAACATCTATTAAACGTCAGTCCCCAGGGTTTCTCGCCTTGTAAAAGTCAAGGATATATAATATTCATCTTAAAATGCAAAATTATGACTTGCCTCTAGAGCTAAAAAGCATCTAGAGAGAGCCTGTGCCATCGGGGGAGAGAAGAATAATAGGCTGAGTGATGTACCAGGCAATCTGTTCCCCAGTGGCAGTGAGTGGGGCGTGGGGTTGGCAACTTAATTGGGGGCAGGGTGGGTGGGGATGTCAGTTAATGTGTCTGAGCTGTATACATTATACTCATGTGTGACAACATGGATATGAAAGAGGGAGAGACAAGGAGCTGTAGGGAGTACCAGCAGGATGCCATTAGATTATGCATTGCTATTAGAGCATGCCTTTCATTCTTTAAGGAAGGAACAAAGGGTTTAGAAAAGAAGAAGAAAAAGATGATGATTCAGCACAGTCAAGGAGTCAGAAACCAAGAGGTCACTAACAGAGAAAGAACAAAGCAAGAGATGCTTTCTCGGAGAGATAATAAAATGAGACTCATTGGAAACATACTGTATCCTTTTACCTCTGATCATGCCATAAAGTTTCTCTGTTTAAAAATGCACGTAAGAGGAAAGGATGAATCCTGCATCTCCTAAGAGAAAAATGGTAGCTGCAGTAGTTTGTTCGTATCATGGGTCACTTTTAGGAATACTTTCCCCCCCTCTTTTTTTATCAACTAGCTCTAAGTCAACAAAGTGAATGTAGAATCTAAAACTTGGTCAGACAAGGTTGCACATATGAGATGGATGGACACAGTAACCTCAACCGTGGGCGCAGACGTGCCGACGACCATGAAGATGACACACGATGAGGCCGATTTTCACTCTGATGTAAAAGGAGTCCACGTGTGTCCAGCTGACTCCATAGCAACCACCACCACCAGGAACAGAGGCGCAGAGCAGGGGAGTGATAGCGCAGCCAAGCTCCGGGTATCCTCACAATTACGAGAACGGAATCACTCCATTTAGGGCCTGCTAGCCAAAGAAAGAACAGCTGTTCCCGCCTAATTGTCTGCTTCTGTTTAGCCAGAACGACAAAAGATTCAGTGGATTCTACTTCCTGAGCACCTATTTGGCCCCCGGTGGCCCAGAGGCTGTAGCAGTTTCTTAGGAATGATCCTAAGGGGAGCCCTGGCAGTGTGGAGGAAACCCACAGGGCCAACTCTACCTGTCCTGTAGGGGCATGTGAGTTGGCATCGACTCAACAGCAGTGAGGTGAGGTATGGCAAAGTAGTTTTAAAAATGGAGAAGGAAAAAGTCAACAATAGTTCAATGGGAAAGAAATGGGTCAGAGGATTCCCAGGGGGGTTAAAAAAAAAAAGGTTCTTCAACGGAAATAATTCTTTACCTTTCTCCACATAGGAAAAGTGCACATTCAAATGACATTGAAGCCTAATTTCTTAACACGGGGATGGGCAAAAAAAGCCAAAGCTTAACACCAAACTGCTGGCCAAGCTGGATAAGCAAGCATTCCCAAAGACCAGTGGCCCCTGAATCCACCCTGACTCATGGTGACCCATGCACATCAGTGTAGAACTAAGATCTGAAGAGCTGTCAGCAGCTGGATTTTTAGAAGTAGATCACTAGATCTTGCTTTCAAGGTGCAACTATGGGGACCCAAACTTCCCACCGCTCCATTAGCTGCTGAGGTCATTAACCAGGGCAGCACGCAGGGGTGCTCTCAGAGTGAGGGTAAAGATGATACATTTTTAATTTACTACCTGCTCCTAACTAATAGCAACAAGCCAATTAGACTATCAAACACATTTCACATAGCCCCTCATCAGCAGGAAGCAGTTGGAGAATTCGATGGCCCCGATTCCTTATAAAGAAGGGATTGCCACAACTCAAGGGAGATGGACACACCACATCTGGGGACTAATCTTATGTGATTCTTTTTTTAAAATTTATATTAATTGGGAGCAAATACATATATCATATCATTCCATAGTTCAACCATGTCAGGCAGAATTATACAATTGCTACCACAATCATTTTCCAAACAATTCTTTTTCTTCCTCGACTCTTCGACATCGTCTACCTTTTGCTCCCCCTCCCCCCACTGTACTTCCCCCCATCAAACCCCTGATTCTACTTGTTATCCTTACAGGTTCATCAATCCGGGATTTCATATACCAAAAAGGGAAAAACTTATAGCACAACTTCATGAAGGTGACCCTCAATGACATAACCCTTCTGAGGTACACCCTATTATGAACAAATAGAAACAAATAGTTTGTTGCAATAGGAAATTTCCCTCTTAGTTACACATTGCAGCAGCCGCACAGAGAAGACAACCATCCCAAACCAGACCCTGTTAGTTTGGGTCCCCGCCCCATGTACAGAGCCGTTCAAGCCAAAGAACCAACTTATTAAACTCCCTCCTCCGTCGCCACCCAGGAAAACTTCCTGGTTTCCCAAATAGCAAAACCCCGAACACCTCCCATGTACCTGCATGGTGAATTAAAAATGTACCTTTAACTCAAAGCATTCATGAGTTCGACTTATCCCCTGTCTGCCCTGCCTCTTTATGAAGATATATAATTTACCCATCCATTTCCCCGCAATATTAGGGATGTCAGAGCTGAGGACTGGTCATTGCCCAGCCCTTTGCAATAAAGCAGCTTTCTCTTTCTCCAAAGACAAACAAAACGGTTCAACCCCCCGTGTTTGTCGAGTCAAGTCAGTAAGTGAATCCCACTTGACTTAGTTTAACAGGATGGCTGCAAGGCATTAGAGAATTTAAAAGACAACCAGTAAATCCTGAGGTCTATCATAGGTGGTAACTTCATGACGTGGCCCTTATCTGTAAATGTTGCGGGAGCCTGAAAGGAGAGGAATTAAGGTAATGCACATCGAGAAGTTCAGAGCAATAGCCCTGCAGCGCTGGGACCCAGAATTGTGAGAAGGAAGTGCTGGTGGTCCGGTTGGCAGGAGAGGACCCAAGGAGTTGAGATCGGGAGACTTGGGAAGAAGGGGCCCTTTCAGCAGGTACAGGACCCAAAGAATTTTGAAGGAGACCTGAGACTCAGACTTTTGAGGAGAGACTGGCTGGTGGTCATTTCTCAGAGGGTCCTCTAGGAGTGTGGGAGATTGGAAACTCTAACCCATGTCTCCCAAATCAAGCTCACTACCATTGAGTCAAAGCAGACTCATAGTGACCCCCCTGTGTGTTTCCAAGACTGTAACTCTTTCTGAGGGTCTATAGCCCAGTCTTTCACCTGAGGAGCTGCTGGTGGTCTCAAACTGTCAATCATGCCACGGTCCGATGCGTGACTGCTACACCACCAGGGCTCCGTAGCCCATCTCTACCAGGTACAAAGTGTTGCTGTTTGGGACACTGGTCAAAACAGCCAAATCCATTGTTGCTGTGTGGATGCTGACCCATAGCAACGCTGTAGGAGAGACCAGTGGGGTTGAGTGCCACTAGCAGGGAAGGAATGGAGCTGTTCTGCTACAGCTCCTCCTTGACACTAGGAAACAAAACAGAGAGCTGCGAGTCCGATTCCTTTCTCCTGCTTGTCGTCTACCTTAGCACACCTCTGGCAGAATTTCACAGGGACCTAGGGGTCTGCAGAAACACGGTCTGAGGAGCCCCAGTTCTCACATCACAAAGGGTACCTGGGTAGGTTTGGAGATGAGAATCCTAACCGAATACCAGCACATCCCCTGAGGAAAGAGATTTGGCAGCACCCAGCAGAATCCCTGATGCATTCACCCTTCAAATTAGCAGCCCTACAGCTAAAAAGTAGATTTCAAAGATCAACTAATAAACTGAGGGAGAAAACGGATGCCCCAGGCTGTGCATCACAGTACTCTTCCTAACAGCTAACTACTGAAACCAGCCCGACCACTCATCACTCATCAATAAGGGACAGATGGAACGAACTCTGATACCTAGACCCCATGAACTACTTACTGCTCTGTAGCTAGAAAAAAAGGCGGGGGCTCTTTCTATAAGTCATAATAGAGGGCTCTCCAAGAGATAACACTATTTTTTTTAAGGTGGAGAAATAACATGCACGGTGTCTTCTGTACTTAAGAAGAATAAATGAATATCTTTACACTCACTAATCGTGCTTAGTGGAAGGGTACGCCCCATGGTTTAAGAGCAGAATACCTCCAAGGAATATGATGGCTCAGTTCAGTATCAACGTGGTTCTACAGAGATTCTCAATGGTTTGCCATTTAGGTCCCAGGAACCCCCCATGATGTGCCCTAACACAGTGTCATCAACGCCATGATGGGATCTGTTGTGAGCAGCCAAGCAGTTGTAAGATGATTCGGGTGGAATGCAAAGGAAGGTTAAGTCTCCACTGTGGAGGGCTTCCATGCTTTCTGCTGTCCTAGGTCATGCAGCCGGCTGGTTCATTGAGCTCAGGTCTTTGGACTTGAGCCAATGGCCTACCATCTGCCTGCTGGCCTTGGATTCATCCACCTCTGCCTCTAGCAGCTGTGGTCTTCCTGCTCATCTTCCCGCTCCTGCTCCCTGATTTGTCCTATCTGGCACCTGGGGGAGTCAGGAAAAGCCTGCAGGTTACCATGTGACTCACAAACTTGAACCAGACTAACCTTCCTACTCCTGCAACTGTGGAGCCATTTTCTTAATATGAATTTCTTCATGTGTGTCTGTGTGTGTGCATATCACTGATTTTGCTTCTCTAAAGAACACAGCCAGCACAAAGGGCTATAGAAATAAGGTAGAGATGGCATTTTCTTAATTGGTAATTTGAATTTATGAAGCAATAGTCATCTGATAACAGAAATTTTACAAAAGAAAAAATTAATAATAAAAGCACTGTTAAACTAAACCCACTGTCATCAAGTCAATTTTAGCTCATGGTGACCCTATATAGGGTTTCAAGGGAGCATCAAGCCTCATCTTTCTCTTAAAGAGCAACTGGTGGGTTTGAACCACTGACCTTATAGTTAGCAGCCCAATGCATAAACCTACTACATCACCAGAGATCCCTAAGCAGAACTTAGTCTGTAAATATAATTTATTTTGTACATGTGACTGTGAACACATGAATACACTTTACATCAAAAAAAGTTAACTTTTAAAAGTACTTCAAAAATTGATAGAATCAAACAAGTGAACCTGTTTGTCTTCTACTAGTATACTGCCCAAAGAAGAGCTGGTTATTCCAAGAGACTTTAAAACAACAGCCATGTGATGTTCGTGCCTGATGGAAGTGCCCAACGGGAAAAAGAATAGCAGCAACACATCATAAACTATTGTCTGTAATGCATCTGTTGGTAGTACTGTTGGAATTATTATGCTGGGTTTGCTATGTGACTAATGAGGGATAAATCAAATGAGTCATTGTTGGTGTTCCTTGATCCAAGATTTTTGGCACAAATGAAAGGGAACATAATTATAGGATCATCAAAGTTAAATAAAACTTCATCATCCTAAATTTTATTTGGAAATATCCATCTGAACTCACAATCGTTTGATTTTTTTAAAAAAGAACAAAGAACAAACTCGTTCTCCAGCTCTGTCTACTAACTCACTGCCAGAGTCAATTCCAACTCATCACAATTCCATGGAAGAGGACAGAGCTCTCCCCTAGGGGTTTCAAGTCCATAAACCTTCCTTTCTCTTGTGAATCCTGCTGATGGATTAGAAATGCTGGCCTTGCAGTTAGTTGTTCAACTCATAACCTATTGTGTTTGCTACCAGGGCTCCCTCCATCCACTAAAGAGGTTTGGAAACAATTAGTGGCTGACTGATGATGAGATCTGTGACATTAGAGACCTACAGAGAGGACGAGGGCACCTGGAATACATGCCAGATTCCAGGTTTGGGCAAGAAATGAACAAGATAAGCCTAGAAAAATCTTACCCTACTAGAAAGCTAGGAATCATTCAGAGGTTCCTAGGGCTATGCCAAAATGACTCCGGAGCCAACCTCCCTGGGCTCCCAACAGGCAACATGGAATCGCGTGACCGTTATCAATGAGAAGCATAAATGCAATGACTGAAAACTATTAAATGTGTTTAAAACCCTATGTTCATATGATATTTTAAAAAAATCAAAACTTGGTTGGATATGCTTTGGAGAATACCGGGAACCATTTCATTATTTTGAAAACCTCCACATAAAGGTAATAGATGCATGCTTTCTTACCTGATGGGCACTTCAACACAAAATCGTCAGTAAGGAGTACTGTGGGCTGCCAGAAAAATGACCAAAACTGTCTTGGAAGAAGGGCAGCTTTAGAAGCAGGGATGACTCGCTTTGTCTCTTGTAGTTTGAGTATATTATGTGAAGGGACCAATCCCGGGGAATGATTTTTACTTGGTCAAGTAGAGGGTATTCAAAAAAGACAAAGATCCTCAACGAGATGGGTTCACACAGTGGCTTCAATAATAGGCGCAGAGTTAAAAACAAATTTGAGGATGGCACAGGACCTGGCAGTATTTCATTCCATTGCACACGGGTCCCTATGAATTAGAACCAATCAACACCACCTGACAAGAGAAGTTTCTTTATAGACGTATGCCAGGTAAGAAAATTAGAATATTCAATGCAACCTCGAACCAATTCGTGGGTCTAGGCCAGCAGGTATCAAAGTATGTTGTTGATGTCGTTGTTGTTAGAGTCAGTTCTGACCCTATTTGTCATACAACCGAAGGACACATTTCACAATCCTGCGTCCATCCCCACAATCATTCCCATGCCTGAGCCCATTGTAGCAACCACGGTATTATACCACCTCCAGGAGCGTCCTCCTTCTTTTTTCTTTTTCCTTTCTGCTCCTCCACTTTGCCAAGCAGGTTGCCCTTCTCCAGGGACTGGTCTCTCCTGACAACATGTCCAAAGGATGTAAGACAAAGTCTTGCCATTCTTGCCTCTGAACACTCCGGCCTTACTTTTCCCAACACAGATCAGATTGTCTGTTTAGCAGTCCATGGTACTTTCAAATTCTTCCCCAGCACCATAAGTCATGAGCAATGATTCTTCTTTGGTTGTTCTTACTCAATGTCCAACTTTCACATACATATGAGGCAATGAAAAATACCATGGCTTGGGTCAGGTGCACATTTGTCTTCAAAAAAGCATCCTTGCTTTTCAATACTCGAAAGAGGTTTTGTGCAGCAGATTTACCTAATGCAGCGTGTCTTTTGATCTCTTGACTGCTGCGTCTATGAACATTGATTTTGGAACCAAGCAAGACAAAATCCTTGACAACTCAACCCATTCTCCATGTATCACGATGTCCTTTTGGTCCAGCGGTGAGGATTTGGGTTTTCTTCACACTGAGTCACAATCCATACTGAAGGCTGCAATCCTTGATCTTCATCAGCAAGTACCTCAACTGAAGAAAAAATTCAAGCCTCTTGTTGCAATAATGAAAGATTTTATGGACAAAAATATTGAATGATGCAGGGAGCACCAAGAGAAGATGGAAAGAATACACAGCATCACTGTTTCAAAGTATAAACCTCTGAAATCCCTTAAGACTATTTTATGGCTATCACCCACTCAGTATTATTTTCATGTGGACAGCCTTGATGACCCTTTCACTATGTAAGCATGTGAAGTGATGGTCCAAAGGCAATGGTGGGAAAGTCTTCTACCACCCCCGCACAAAACAAAGGGGTGGCAGCCAACAGTACTGGGAGGAGTCATCTTACTCGCACCCTGTAAGAAAAGATATGGATCCAGTTTCACTTGATGATTCCAATTTCAGATAGAAGAACCTCTTCAATGAAATGATAAAAACTATTCATTGTATTAAACCAGGATCTGTGAGTTCTTTAGTTCTTAGTCTTCTATGTAACAAGATGGCAAAAACACATACAGTTCTTCGGCGCACCCATCCACAGTAGTTGTCTCCTTGAAAACCATGTGTGTGATTGCATTCCCACCAGAACTAGCCACTTTTCTCATGGAGCACCATTTTCCCTGGACACAGTGACTGGCGAGACAAATCCTAGTGATTTGGATTTCTGTCCTTGGGAGACACTTTCTTGAATATGATGAAGTGAACGTGACACTTCAAGGAAACAACTGACAATGCTGGTTGCCTGCGAGGTGAGACCTGAGTTTCGAATGAAAATTTCAGACAACTTGTAGCTGCCACTGTAGTGACCGTGACAACTGCCTAATACTTCAGGCTTTTTGGATAACACCAGTGGTAACTGAGTGCCATTTTAAGATCTTGAATACTGAAATATATTCACATTTAGAAAGTCTACATGTAACAGTGACTCGCTATTTTCTAAATGATAGCAAAAAAAATCCATGTCTGGGTGAGTTAGTTAATTGTGCCAGCCTGGCCGATAATCACATGTGGGGCTAATTGAAAGGCGGAGGGATAAATGGGTGGTGAGCCTCGCCTTTCTAGTTCTTGGGTCTCTTGTTTTGTGATGGTTGCACTGGGTGCAGCTGCCTTAGCAGTTCCTGCTTCAGCTTGCAAGATTGACTTCCTACAAGACATCCCCAAGGAGAAGCCACATGGACCTACCCCGATGCAGCCCTGGGTGCTGGAGCAGCTGTGTGGAGACCCCTGCTAGTGCTGAGATGCTTGTTCGTTCACTGACTCAGCTTTCCTCCTGCAGTCGGCATCATTGCCTCTGTTTTGTGAGGTGGAGGACTTTGTGGACTGGTGTTGGGTTAATGGGTTAATGTTGGACTTGTGGGCTTGGGCAGCATTGGGTTGGGATGTTTTCGTGATGCACATTTTCTTTACATAAAACTCTCTCTTATACATGAATTGCTGTGGATTTGTTTCTCCAAAGTACCCAGACTAATACACTGGGTAAGAGATACAAGAAAAGGAAAAGATAAGCCAACGGTTCTTTTCTTAATTGGATGGGGTGCTAGGAGTGTATGTGCTGGTCTTTACTCAAAAACACTTAAGGCACCAAAACAGCATCCTTGCAGGTCATCCTCTGACCCAATCTTTTGTTTCTTAGCCTGCTTATTTAATTGCTTTTTTCTCTGGTAAAATAAATGCATAATAGTTTAACAATACCCCTTCATTCTGGTTCTCTTACTAGGTAACTGATTAATATACTATCTGATTCTTCCATAACCCACTACAATCAAGTCCATTCCAGCTCAGAGAGACCCTCTGTATTGGGGTTTCCCAGGCTACGACACTATGGGAGCCAAGAGCCTCATAGTGGGTTCGAACTGTCGACCTTGCAGTTAATGTACAGTCGACCTTGAAGTTAATGTACAATACTTACCCATAATGCCACCAGGGCTCCTGGAAATCTTTTAAACATTTAATTCAATATAGGACTGTAGTAGGAAACATTCATTAATATGGTTTCAGATTTCACATTGCGGCTGATCTACAAGAAAATAACTTTGTCTTGTTTGAGATAATATTAAACTTCTACAATTATCTGAAAAGGGGAGTAAAATAATCCTTCCTCTTCCAACTACATATCTTGTGAGGCAGGGATTTTTTTATTTTTCTTTGCAAACTTCAACCAAAGCAACAGATTGTAACAGATTGGAGAGACTGTTATTTAATAGCACAGACTTGACGAAAAGTTGATAAAAATGTCACAGAGTCACGCTGCTTACTATTTCTTTGTTTGGCAAACAGAGTTATTTTCCAGAAAAAAATGGTATTAATGTTAACATGAAAGAGTTTGTTTCTGTTATATTAAATAAACACTTTAAAGTTTCCTCAGTTTGGGCTTGTAATATGATAAATATCAACAGATAAAACCCATACAAGTGAAAATGTTGCAAGATCTTTAATAACTATTAGGAAAGTAAGGTAGTCTTGAGACAAAAGGTGGATAACTGCCAATCAAAGCACACAAGGGACTTCAAAAAGTTCGTGGAAAAGGTCCATCACCTTTTAATTCCATTTTTACACAAACTTGTACAGCACCCTTGTATCATCAGAGGTTGACCATATGCTAAAAAGAGAAATCCAGCCTTCTTACTACTTCCTGTGAAAACAGCCAATGCTACGTATAAGCTAGTCCTGTTAAGAAATTATGTTGAAACGGAATTGGATCAATACTCTAGATGTAACTACCAATACGCAGAAATTACAACAGTGGGACTGTGGGCGCTACAATCAACCAAATTTAGACTGAGGGAGCCTCCAAACAAAATAATCTGCATGAGTCAGGGAAAAGCCAAGGAAAGGGAAGAAAGAAAGAAAGAACAGAAAGAAAGAAAGAAAGAGAGCGTAGGGGTATAATTGTGTGTACAAGAGACACAGAAAGAGAGTAAGGAGAGATTTTGAGGTTCAGAGAGACATACAACTCAGCTCAACCCATTTTGAAATATGGACCTTCCTGGAACTGGATTCAAACAAGTGCTGTCACAAATTATTAGAAGAAAATGCAAGAAATATGAATCATGGCTAGATTTGTAGATGAGCAATAAACCGCAGCACAGGTGGACAGCTTGACCTCCTCTGGTTTTCCTATTGCCAGGAGACAGGGGTCAGCCATCCCTTTGTGCTCCATCCTTCACTACCTAATCTGACACCAACTGGCCCCCCCCTCCACATCTACAGCCCTCCTACATTGCCGGGGCCACACAGATCTCATAGACCACACTTAATGATTAAAGGGGTTTATTAAGGAAGTGAAGACCCTTGGTGGTGCAGTGGTCATGTGTTCCGCTGCTATCAGCAAGGTCAGCGTTTGAAACCACCAGCCACTCCTCAGGAGAAAGACGGGGCTCCTAACTCCCCCAAAGAGTTAGAGTCTCAGAACATCCCAGTGACAGTTCTACCCTGTTTTATAGGGTCTCTATGAGTTGGCCTCAACCCGATGGCGGTGAGTTTGAGTTTTGTTTATTAGGGAAATGAATGGGTTACTACAAGTCAGGATCATCAAACAGCAAGGGTATAGTCAGTGGATGCCTCAGTTATTAGCCCCAATCTCCCTCCAGTTCCCAGCCTCCCAGCCATATGGTAGCCAAGGCTTTCTCTGGTTCACAATCTCTCAGCCACCTGTCCCCTTAGTTTTTGCCTCCATGGGCCAGGGAGTCAACCCAGCTGTCTGTCTGTCCCACAGTTCCATAGTCTCAGGCCAGATAAAGAGAAGGCACCCCTTAGGATCTCTGATGCATCTGGTTTCAGGGGTCTCCTGTCTTCCAAGATCCAGGGTTTCTCTCTACCGCTCCTTCAAAGATAACTTATTCTTGTAGTGGGTGGGTTGGTAACAAAAACAGACTAGACCCTTTATTACTGTAATACATATCTTATTTTCATAACCCCATCCAATCGGTGGCAGTTACTGAGACTTAGGTAGGAGAGCCATATTCAGAAATTTTACTCCACAACAATATGGTTAGATATATTTGGTAAATGTGTGTTAATATTTAAATATAAAATCTTGTTGTAGCTATAGATGTTTTTCTTTCTTTTTTTTTCAGTGTGAAGAGCTCTTATACTTTTATGATACATACTAACATGTTTACAGTGAATTGAGAGGGTCCCAGATTTGCTTCAAACTCATCTGAGAAAGTGCATAGACTGGCAGGATTCTTGATGCTTCAGCAGATAATATGTTGCCTTGGGGTTATAATTAAGAGCATTAATTGCTATGTTAATGAAAGTAATACCAAGCCTAGTGTTTGAGGTTGTTGTAGTTGTTGTTAGTTGCTGTCCACTCAACTCCAGCTCATGGTAACCTAATGAGTAACCAATTAAAATATTGCATTTTGAGTATTTTCATAATCATTGGCATGTGTGAGTCTGTATTCACTCACTCACTCACTCACTCACTCACTCACTCACTCACTCACTCACTCACTCACTCACTCACTCACTCACTCCCGTTGAGCCCATTCTGACTGATACCAACCCCATTGGACAGGGTGAAACTGCCCCTGTGGGTTTCCGAGACTGGACACTTCACAAGCGTAGAAAGCTCTGTCTTTCTCCTGAGGAGTGGCTAGAGGTTTCTAACTGCTGACCTTGCAATTAGCAGCCCCACATATCATTGCCACACCAAAAGGCTCCTATGAATCCATATTAAACATTTACAAATAGCTACTGTCAAGTTGAATCTAATTCGCAGCAACCGTTGGTGTTTCAGATAGAACTGTAGCCCACAAGGTTTTCACAGCTGTGACCTATCCGAAGCAGATCAGAGGTGTCCCTAGGTGGATTTGAACTGCCAAACATTTCAGTTAGCAGGCCTGTGCTTAGCAGCTTGGGCCATCCAGGACCTCCTATGGTTTGGATATTAGAGAGACACAGACAGGATGCTTATGCATGATAGAATTTCAGATAACCCAACTATTATTCTCATTGCAATCACCTTAATAGCACCTGCAATCGGGAAAACGCTACCAAAAAAGAAATCAGAGGACTCAACCACACCCACCCCTCCCTTTTCCCAGGGCCTGAGGATCCCTGGTGGTGTAGTGGTTATGTCTTGGACTGCAACGCACATGGTGCGCCATCTGAAACCACTGGCAGCTCTGAGGGAAAAGACTGGGCTTTCTACTCCCAGGAATGGTTACAGTCTCAGAACCCCCCAGGGAGTGGCTATGAGTCCTTAGTGACTCCATGGCAGTGAGTTGGGTTTTTCTGAGACCTGTAGCAGGGCTGGGAGAGATGATTGACAAGTTACCAGCAGGGAGCACAAAGAGATGTAAATTTCAGGCACAGAGGAAATAAAAGAAACGAGCACAGAAGTGATTTGAAAGGAAGAATTTCTTCTTTAAATTGTATTGCATTAATTTAATTCTAAACCTGAAAGTAATGGGAAATGGCTGAAAGCAATTTTTTTTCTTTCCAGAAATTTCAGAAAGATTATGTTTTTGATTGGTTAAGAGGAGGTGAGAATAACTTATAAATGTCACCAGGAAAGTTTCATAATATATAAAAGCCATAACGCTGACTTTTTTCTGAAGAAGTTGAAATTTAAGACCTTTGAAAAGACTAAGTTCTCCAAGAAGTTCTATGAGGTTAATGGAGGAGGTGTTTAAGTGTTTCTTTTTTACAACAAACTTTGGGTGTCTGTTTAAGCGGAAATTCAATGAGTAAGATACTAGATGAAAAATAGGAATACAACCAGAAACTATGTAACCTTGCAGGGATTGTGGCCACATATTTTCAGTTCCTTGTGGAATTGGAAGATAGGAGCAGGTTTCTTTGAAGCAATGGTGCCCATGCCTTGTATAGCAGAAAGATATAATATTGTGCCTCCCTTAAAGGGCCACGGCTCCTGAATTTTCTAAGAAATACTTATGTGATATGATGAGCCAAGGGAATTAGGTAGTAGTTATAAATAAAATCCAGTAACTGAATAAAAGCTTTGCACAATGCAAAGTAGCCTACAAGCAAAATATCCTGTTAATGTCATTTCTTAGGTAAAATTTCATCTTTCTTGTAGTAAAATGATATTCTGAAATTTCCCTCCATATAGGTTTTTCAAGTGCACAGTAGAGACAGGCAAAATATTCTCTGTAGATAATTGGTAAAACCAATGGGGTATCTGTCTTAATATCAGTGGCAAATTAAGACACACCGATGTTGCAGTGGGTTTAGCACACTAGGTTGTTACCCACCAAGGTGGCAGTTCAAACCCAGAACTTGATCTACGGAGGAGGCTGACGGCTCTTGGAAAGATGCTTCCAGTCTTGGAAATGTTAAGGAGCAATTCTATGCTGTCCTATAGGGTTGCTAGGGATTTATTTCCACTTGATGGCAGCAGGATCAAAAGAGTCTCTGGGTGGTGCAAAGAGTTCAGCACCCCACTACTCCCTCACTTCCAAAAGGTCAAGCTCTGAGTAGCCCACGGCGTTCTATGCTGTGTGCACAATAAGGTCGCCACTAGGATTGACTCAAAGCATCAAGTCTAGTTTTCGGAAACAGTGAAATGGGAGCATTCAGACCCAGTGGTCTCTGCTTGATCTCATCCCAGCCCTCTCACAAAGGGCTCAGGTGCCCTCGTGCCAGCCACACCGGCCTCGGTGCTGACACCGCACTGATCTCTCGGCCTTTCTCTTGGTGAGAGGACCTTCCGTCATCACTTTCTAAATGAACCCCAGTTTTTCAGCATCCCGTCAATATACTTGCCCACACATTTCTCTGATTCACTAATCATGACTCAAAAGCCACAACCGATCCCCAAACTCTCTCCTATGTTTAAACCCAAAGTTCTAGATTTCTTGAAGGTCAATTGCACACAAATGCCTCACTATTCATTTAAGTCCATGTGGCCAAAAGGTACTGTATATTACACAAATAACATGTGCATTTACATACATATTTATGCGTGTGTGAGTGTATGCATGTATATGTAAATATATATATGTATATATGCAAACCATGCCTCTCCCTCAACTATTAGCTTCCTAAGCATGCAGTGCATATTATATTCAAAAA
>NW_022107431.1:21141749-21144823 GCF_000313985.2 Echinops telfairi
CACTGCAATGATGATGGATGGATACCCACTGCAATGATGATGGTTGGATACCCACTGCAATGATGATGGATGGCTTTGGACTCCCAGGTACAGTGACAGCCACGGAAAGCCACCCAGGCTGTTCTGTTCTGTCTTGAAGCGTCGCTCCGAGATGGAATCACCTGAATGGCAGTGAGTTGGAGTTTCACTAACTTGAAAGATGAGGGTTCAAAGCTACCCAGCAGCACCATGGGAAAAAAGGTCCGGTGACCTGCATCTGGAAGAATTACAGGCACACAAACCCATTGGAGCAGCTCGGATGTGGGGTCAAAGGTGTTTGTTTGGTTTGGCTTGGTACCTGTAAACAAGGCTCTGTTTGTAAATATTAGTTTTTAGTTAACTAATGAAATCACATCTGAGTGAATGAATTAGGGTGAATCCTAAACCTAATCACTGTGTTTTAAAAAGCACAAACAAGATGAAAAGACACACACAGGGGAAAGACATATGCCATGAAATACCAAGGAAGGTCCAGGAGCGCCTAGGTCTACCAGCAAGAAGAAACTCATGAAGTCACACCTGAATTCCGACTTCGAGCCTCCTGGACTATGAAAAAATAAATGTCTATTCTTTCAACACAACAATCTGTGATGTTTTGCTGTAACTGCCGCACTATGTAACTAAGACAATTACGCTGCACATTAATAGTGAGGGCAGATGTCCTCGTCTTAGCCTTATTTAATCTTATGGTGGGGATGAGGAGGAAATGTTTCTTCTTTCATCAGTAAGTGTGATTCTACATTTTTAGTAGACGCTTGTAAGGTTGAGAAAATTCTAATCTATTCCTAAATTGCTGCAATATTTTGTTTGCTTTTTAAATCATGAATGGGTGCTTAATTTTTTCAAATGTTTTTTCTATAGCTATTGAGATCATATTGTTTTCAAGCCTACTATATCCTTATACCTATGATCATTTGTTGCACCCTGGTGGCTTTTGTGTGGCTATGAGGCTGGAAGATATGACATTGATACTTCAAGTACCAGACGGATCACTCTTGGTAGTAAGGTACTAGAGAAACTTCCAGACTAGGAAGAAGGGCCCAGAAATTGACTTGTAAAAAGGTCCTGAGCAAGCAGCAGAGCACTGTCTGAAATAGAGCTAGAAGATTAACCCCTCATGTAGGAAGACACTCAAAAAACAACCGGGGAAGAGCTGCCTCCTCAAAGTGGAATTGACCTTAATGATGTTATTGTTGTAGACCTTTGGGGGCCTTCATTTGCTCATGAGGCATGACTTAACCTGGACAGGAAGAGCTGCAAGCAGCCACTAATAAGCAGAACAGGAAATGCATGAAGTATGCACCTAGGACAATTTTTAATCATCAAAAATGAAATGAAACACATAAAGATAGAGACCCCAGTATTAGTGAGCTGAAATGGACGGGTATTGGCCATTTTGAATTGAATTCAACAATCACATAATCTACAATTGAAAAGGTAGTGTGAGGCATTCGTGGTCAAAAGGAACATTTCAAAGATCTATCCTGAAGTACATACAATAATTTTAATGATAAGCTAATATTCTTGTGCTACAAGAAAGAGCAATTAATATGACTGTGATGGCTCTTCTTGGTATGGCTCTTCTACCCATAATCGTTGTAACATTCACACAGTAACTGGGTGATTTTGGTCAGTTTTGCCATTTCACTGGATGTAAAAGCAAGCTATCTCCAAAGCACGAACATCAAGAAAGAACAGCCATTCCCTCCTGGAAATCTGGATTTTATTATTTACACTCAGGCCAGTGTGGTTGGATCACACTGGCTGGTATGTTTCTTCTACATCGACTTCATTGAAACCTCACTTAAAAGTCTGCTTGTTTGAAGCAAGACTTTAAGAATCTGGACACTTGTCTTTCAGAGAACTGTGCACCATCTAGTTTTTCCACCACAATTTTCTATAGCACCCATATCTTCCATGATCTCTTCATGAGGACAAGCATCAAACAGGACCATATCATAAGAACAAATTGTTCTTAGATTGGAGCTAGAATTAACTGTGATCCCCCAAGTCCATTTATATATGGTTTGTATATGTCTCTGATTCACTTTAAAGATATCATTGTCATTTTATGGTAGAGAATATTATTGATCATCTCCCTGGGGTATAGTGTCATTAATTTAGTCAACGGTATAGAATTGAAAGCACTTTTGAGAAAAGGCCATTATACAAGTGTATGCTGGCTACATTACACAAATTGTTGACTTGTACAGATTAAACTCCTGTGTGACTGGATACTATTGACACAAATAATGAGGGTTGGTAGAATTAATCATAATGCCAGAACCATGCCTACCAGATTAATACATGTCATAATAAAGCCAAGATGGAAGTAAAATACAAAAGTATTTGGTTGTTCTGAGCCACTATTCATTTGATGCCCTCAAAGCAAGAAATCTAAGTCAAAGCTCAACAACTGCCAGTTCTATAACTTTGCCATAAACCCAAGGGTCTAAGGGTGAGTTTGAGGTATAGCCCAGTTCACTTAGTGGGGCTTCCAGATGGAGTTCTCCTGGTGTGGTCTATGAAGGATGTTGTGTGCCTTGAACGAAGAGTCTAAATTTCTGTAATCACCTCCTCTAAAACATACATGCTTTCTTCCCCCTCATCTTACCTTGAATCTCCAGTAGGATTTGCTTATCACTCTGGTATGAGGGTATAGTGATTTGGGATTTCCTTATCACAATTTGTATTGCAGCAACAGAATGGTCTTATTTCTCTCCCTACATCTTCAAAAACTGACCCCAACTGAGGTGAGGTCTCTGTCAAAGTCATTTTTAAGATGTACATGTAGAGAGAATGATATATGTTCATGAACACTACACAGGCTCTCTACATTGTTGCCTGTGTGATCTAAGGATTGTAAACAATAAAATCCAAATCCAAAGGAAGGAATGATATCAGAACTTAAATTGTGAACACCTGGTTTGCAGAAGATTATGGATGACAGTGGAAGCCCAAAATCCAATTGCAGGGTTCCCACATGGATTAAATGAATCCTCTGGTAAATCCTCTGTGAGCACAATCAAGTGATG
>NW_022107431.1:21145982-21151168 GCF_000313985.2 Echinops telfairi
TGATAGCCGGGCACCATCAGCTTTCTTCACCACATTTGCTTATGCACCCATTTTTTTCTTCAGCGATTGTGTCAGGGAAGGTGAGCATCACAGAGTGCTGGGTTAGTAGAACAAAATGTTCTTGTGTTGTGGGAGTACTTGAGTGGAAGTCCAATGTCCATCGCTGCCGTAATACTTTGTAAATAGATATACGTATGTACATATATCTATTCCCCTATCATTATATATAAATGTATTTACATGCCTGTATTTAGAACTCTATAAATGCCCTTTGTCTCCCAGTTCTTTCCTCTATTTCCTTTTACTTTCCTCTCATCCCACTATCATGTTTGCCTTCGTTAAGGTTTTGGTAATTCCTCTTGACTCATTGCCCTTAATCAAGCCCCTCCAAGCATCCTATGCTGTCCTCACCCTCCATTTTAGATCACTGTTCTTCCCTTGTCCCTGGGTTTGTTGGCATCCCCCTTCCTTTCCCCTGCCTCCCCTCTCCCATGTCCCCCCAGAACCTCAGTCCCATTGTTCTCTCCTCCAGATTGTTCATCCCACCTTTCTTGTCCAGATAGACATGCAGAGACAATATTTTGTACAAAAACAAAGCAAAGTGAAACATTACCAAAAAAAAGGCAAAAAGAGAAAAGCTCTCAAACAGTTCCAGGTCTGTCCATTGACCTTTATGAGTTTTTTCCAGTCGAGTCTGCTGGGGTGCCACACCCTGGCCCCAAAGCCCACCTTTGGCATTCCTTGGGGACTTTGTTGCTTTGTTTCCCCTGCTGTTCCACTGCACTTGCTTAGAGTTTGGTCCCAGTGCAGTGGGGTTGGTTCAGGCACATCTCCCACATGGTGTCCCCAGTGCTGTCCCCCATAGCACTGTGGGTCAGTGAGGGACATCGCGTATCTCATGGTGGGGTCAGCTCTGTGATCCTCTCTGTGCACTGGCTGCTCTGAGCCAGAATATTATCCTCGGGGCTTGGTGAGCCAGGGCGTGTTCCACGCTCTCCTTCCCTCTTCATAGTTTGTGCTTTTCGATTGAACTTTTTCTGTGGTTTACTTTGTTATTGTTATGTTTGCTTTGAATATTTTTCTGTATATGAAATCCAGGATAGGTAAATCTATAGAGATGGTAACTGGATGAACTGGATGAATAGTTTCTCGGTGGCACGGCAGGGGAGATTTTGGAGGAAATGGGGAGCTAATAACAATGAGTACAAGAAAGAAGGAAATGTTCTAAAACTGATTGTGATGGTGATTGTGCAATTCTTCTTAATATGATTGAACTATTAAACTGTATGCTACATGAATTATATGCCAATAGAACGATTAAAAGAAAGAAGAGTCAGTGTCAGCATGCATGCAGAACCCCTTTTTGGGAAATGGCAGAGGCTGCAGGGGCATCAGAAGCTGCAGCAACAAGACCATGAGACAGAGTGGTGGGCTTCCCGGCCCGCAGAACTAGTACAGCAAAGAGCTTTCGGGCAAGAGGCTGGCTTGCAGAGGAGGGTGCCCTTTGGACTTACCAGCCCTGTAAGAGCTTTTTAAAATTTGATAGAGAAGGATAGAGGCCAAGCGACTACATGACTGAGGAGGAGAGTGGGACAGCCTGCCGGCTGTCTGAGAAAAAGTGCTATGGCCCAAAGAACTATATCCTTAACACTTTTCAACCTGTTAACTTCCCTACTAACCTTTACATTGTGTAGCCAGAGAACTTCCTTAACCATTGTATTGTCTGTAAGCTCTCTTGGGCCATTGAAAGAAGGCGGAGACGTAGAATGCCATGGGAGGGATGGTTCGTGTCAGTCTCTCAGTTTTCGTTTCATTTATATGGAAGCCTTATTGCTGTATGCACACATCTTTAAGATGGTTATGTTTTCTTGATAAACTCACCCCCACCCCCACCCCCGTACTTGTTTTTATGAAAGAATCCAATGACAACTTTAATATTCTTTGTTCTGAACTCTGCTACGTCCGCTATTAAATAGCTCATCCATCTTTCCTTTAAATCGGCTCGTATGGTGTTTCCTGTTTCACCTTTCTACTTTGCTTTCTTTGGTAATTTAAAAAAGTATTTGGGGAATTTCTAAAGTACTTTTTGTGATTTTCTATTATGTCTTTTGGACTCTTCGCTATAACTGCAATTTTTAAAATGCTCTCTCTGAGCCTCACGCCACATATCTTGAACTTATCATAGTGTGCTTTCAAGTTAAAGCTTAAGCTTTGAAAGCAACAGAATCCTTTCATTTTTCTACCCCATTATTTGTTGTCCTACTTCTTACTTCCATGGATATTATACACCCCAGGGTACATGGGCTGTCGTCTCTGCCTTAAACTAACTAACTGTCTTTTGCAAAGCTTGAAAGTGAAAAGCACATCTTTTCTATGTACCCACATATCTACTTTCTATCGCGCGCTTCATTCCTTTCTGTCAATGCAGCAATCGCTAAGAAACTAGAGCTGGAGAAAGTGCCTTGTGAAGATGTAATGACTTCCTTGTACTTCTGTCTTGCTCAGAAATCTACAACGGTGAAGTTATGTTTAGTTTCCTTTGTAGATCCCCTCTCCTCCTCTTACCATCTAAATAAAAGAACTTCTGAACCCCATGCCCAACACCTTGGCTCTCCATCTCTTTCAACCTCGTACAGGTCACAGTTTAGGTGGCCTCGGGACTATTACCTTGGTCCAACCTCTCATCATCTCTTTAAAAGAAATATTGAACAATATAGAATGTACGTAACATATCATCCAATAGTTTAAAGATATTTCAGAGTTGTGCAGTCATCACTACCATCTATTTTAGAACATTTTAGTCATTCTTGTACTCATTCTTATTAGCTCCCCATTTCCCTCCAACCCTGACCCTGCCAAAAAACTAAGAAATGATTCATCTAGTTCGTGTCACTACGGAAAGAAAGCCATAGTTTTAAAAGAACATCAAAACAATTGCACCATCACCACCAGCAGCAGCAGCAGCAGCAGAATAACACAGGAAACCCTCAATCCAAATGAAATCAGATAGTACTCAAAACTAGAACAAATGTAAAATGGGTCATGAGAGAAAACAAATGATAAGGTGTTAAATTTTAACCTAGACATATCTCTATTAATCCAGTGTCCAAGCCACTCCACCTGAGGCAAGTCTATTCACATAGCTGGTCAACAGGTCAAGGAGACTCAGCACCTTCCATCATCTCTTAACTGGTCTTCTTACTTCTTGTCTTCCTCCCCTGCAGTCTGTCCACTCCCACACAGCAGCCGGAAGTCAACCAGGGTACAGTATAGCACTGATGAAACACACAAGATTCCTCTGGTTCTTTGAGGCTTCCTTACTCCGCCACTATCATGACCCCAGTCCTACCTTTCAGTTCTGGCTACACCAGAGCATTTGCACTGATACAGATAAGAGCTCACACTCATGACACACAAAATCCAGGTCAGATAAACCCCTCCGTATCAGATATGGCAGTAGCTATACCAGGAGGGTAGGGGGAAGGTTAGGGGAGAAGGGGAGGAAGGGAGAACCGATCACAATGATCGACACCCTTCCCCAGGGGGACGAATAACAGAAACCTGAGTGAAGGGGGACAGCAGTCGGTGTAAGATATGAAAATAATAATAATTTATAATTCATCAGGGGTTCACAAGGGTGGGAGGATGGGGGAAGAAGGGAAAAAAGAGGAGTTGATTGATGCCAAGGTCTCAAATAGAAAGTAAATGTTTTAGAAAATGATGATGACAACATATGTACAAATATGTTTGCTACAATTGATGTACGGATTTTCATAGGAGCTGTAAGAGCCCCCCAATAAAATGATCTCAAAAAAAATAATACAAGTCAGGTCATGTCATCCTCTGCCTAATGGCCTCTTTTTTCACTCAGTATTTATCCCAGACTAGAAGTCAATGTCCTTTGAATGATCCATAAGCTCTACGGGACATTGAGCCATGGACAGCTCCTGCCGCTCTCCCCTGGTCCGTTCATGGCATCAGGCACACACACACACTTGATCTGGGCCTTTGTCCTCAGAACTCCCTCTCCCTGAAAAGCTTTTCTCCAAGATACCTGCAGGCTCTCCTCCCTTACCTCTTCCTCCCAGCCTTTTCTCAAATGGGATTTCTCCGTCCACCCTCATTAGATTCCCAACCAACCAAACAAAATAGCTCCTCCCCACCACATACGCCCTTCTCTGGTTTGATTTTCCTGTCTACCGCTTACTAGCATCTAACCGCACAGTTCCTGTAGGTTCAGTGAGGGCCTTGTTTATTTATGCATACTCAGTGCCCCTGAACACCACTTGGCACCACTTGGTAGGCACTCAATGAGTAGTTGGGGAATGAAAGAAGGAGTCATAAACAATAGTAGCTGTTCTAGGAAACATCGGTGAAGACATGCGTAATGGAAAAATCATTGTGAACGAGGCCTCTTTTGAGACCTAACACAGCAAACTTGTGTTACAGGGTTTGCACAGTTTCTGAAAATCAGTTGCAAAGAGAACGCTCCCATCATATGTGTAACGAGCAACATCACGCCAATTGTGGGGGAACACACTCAATAGAATCCAAGGATACTTATTAGAATGTCTTTAGAACCTCTTTACGTGATCTGACTCCCCTGGCCTACTCTTTGGGGTTATTTTATTTCACAGCCACCCATGTCTATTGTGTTTACAGAGTTACAGCTTCAAAGAGTTTTGCAATGAAATGAAAATTGGCCTCATTCTTATGAGCTCTTCCTCACCCTTCCCTGGCTGCTCTCCGTCATTGTTTAAGGTTTGCCTGTGCTGTGCGGCACGCCCCTCTGCCTTGCACGTACCTGTACTCCACAGATAAATCCTGGAGAGAACCAGGCACTAATGTGGAGCTGCAATGCACAGTTGCATTAAGGTTTTAGTATAAACTGAGAATATTAACAAAGAGGAAATAGCAGATTCAATTATAGATGAGGAAAGCTTCAGAGATAGGAGGGGGGAAGGGAAGACAAAGTCAGAAACATTATCGTCTTAAAATAATAATAGTATTAGTATTTCACTGCACAAAGCGCCTTTGAGAACTTTATCTTTTGTGAACCTCATTCACCATAATCCTCGAAATAAGTATTTTTATCCCTCTAAAGATGTGGAAGTAGGGCTCAGAGAGGGAGTGAGTCATTTATAGTCACATAAATGCTTAATGGCAGACAAGGAATTATCCCCCCA
>NW_022107431.1:21152285-21153698 GCF_000313985.2 Echinops telfairi
AAAAAAGAAGCTACAAAAAAAGACTGTTGCCTGGCTTGCTGCTATCATGCTTGAGGTCAATGTTTTGAAAAATAATGGACCCATGTTATAAATCTGTGCATAACCAGAATTCAAAAAAAAAATCCTGGTGCTTTGATGATGTGGAACATATTTCATTCAAGAAAGGAATGTCTTGTGGATTTTGAAATATTCAAGAAAATAAATATCTTATAAAGAATAAAGTAGCAGATCCTGCTGGTGCAGTAAGTTATATACCCAATACAACATCTTTCTTCGTTAATATTTTAAGGGGAACACAGTTCTTCTAGAAGATACTAATGAAAATTAAATTAAATACAAAATCATTGGCTTGGTTGCAAAAACCATTTATAATAGAAATGAGTTTCTGAGACAGATATGGAAGAGGAAGTGAAGTTATTTCAAATTTTTCAAAGTACAGAATATCATACATTAATTATATACAAGGATAAATTGCTCATTTATATTCTAAGTATCCATTGTGTCACTTACTGACTAGATTATATAAGGATGGGTTTTAAACTGGACAACCAGCAACATGGCTGTATATCTATACTTGTAATGATAAAGATAAGTATTTCCTAAATATTTAGCTTACATAAGCAACTTACCAGAAAGCATTTTATTTTATCATAATTCATACCTAATACAATTTTTATCAGTGTGCATAAATCCATTGGATTGAGCAGTGTATTCCTATTGAATGCCTGAAAGTTCAAGTGAGGTAAGGCATTCCTGTTTAAGTAAATAAATATGGCTGTATATGTTATATTTTTATCTTGAAAATCATACACTAGATGCCAGAACTAATATTATCTTAAAGTGGTGGAAAATTGAAATTCTTATGGATAGGTAGGAAAATTGAAATTCTTATGGATAGGTGCAGAAGGTTGAGCGCTCACATGTTAACTGAAAGCCGGTGGTTCTAACCCACCCATTGCTCCATGGAAGAAAGACAAGAAACTGTGCTTCCATAAAGCTGCACAGCCTGGGGTACTCCCTGCACCCATTCGACTCCACTGCCATGAGTCAGAACAGACTCTACAACAGTGGGTGGGAATAGATGTGTGCTCTCTGGCTATAGTGTGCTATCATCATAAATCCGAATTCTCTTTCCTTATTTGAACTATATGGAGATTATCCATGAATAATATCTATACCTATTTGTTTTAGTTTTTGACTCACTTATATGAAAATAAAATTTTTAAATATTAATTTTAAGAAAAATGCTCGTGTGCTTCTTCTCTGTGGACTTTGTTGCTTCCGAGCTAGATGGCCGCTTGTTTGCCTACAAGCCTTTACACGAGCCTGTGCAAACACGAGGTGTTGAAGGGAACAGGCAGCAGACACCAAAGCACAAAAACCATCATTGTGTGACCACCTTCCTCACATAAA
>NW_022107431.1:21154576-21156422 GCF_000313985.2 Echinops telfairi
TTAAAAAAAATAAATATGAGGACACAATAATCAACACAATAAAATACTATGGAAGAAATTTGTTTATATTTTGATTTCAATAAAGCAACTATGAAAATAAAAAAATAAAATAAAATAAATGCATGTTTATGTTGAAAATTTAGAAAACAGAGGGAACTAGAACTTATTCATAATCTCACTACCCATGGTCAGCCACTAATAATGTTTTGGCATATTTCCTTCCCATTTTTATATGTACCTATTAAATATACTTTCTCCCACTAGTATACATAAACATACAATGCACATAGGTGTATATTCTTCTTTGTTCATGTATTTTATTGTTTTCTTAGGTAAAACTCTTAGAGAGGAAATGCCAGAGTGGCTTAATAGTATTTCTACACAATCATAGACACTTGTACTATGCAACGTAATACCAAAATCTCAGGCTATTGCCTCTTGATATGTCCTCCATATAGCTCTACACTCTCAAGGCAGTGTTTCTATTTCTCTAGCCTTGAGTGTAGCCCCCTGAATTTAGATAACATTGCCCTGATTTGACACATTGAACACTGACTGAAGATCTGATGAGTTGTAGGATGACATAAGAATATCATATGTAAAGAAAGGAAAAGGTCATTTAAAATTTTAAAGACTGGATAATTTTTTAAAGACCTAAGTGGATGTCAGAATAGACTCCAAATTTTGTTCCTGACCATAGAGGAAATGCAGCAATGGGAAGAAACCATGCATAAAACAGCTGAAAAGGAAATTTCAAAGGGCAGCTCAAGAAGATAAGGTTGAGTGTTGTCATGAAATGTGAAAAGACCTGGAATTAAAAAGTCAAAAATGAAGAACACACTAAGACTATCTCAAGCAGAAGAATAGGGACAAAAAATTCAAACATTGGGTTGTAATATTGAAGGACTCTATGTGCAAAATAGTGAACGATGTTAAAGGGAATACACTGACTCACCGTACCAAAATGAATTGGTTAACATCAAACAATTTCAGGTGGTAGCATATGATCAAAAACTGATGTTATCAAAGTCCAATGTGTATTGACAGCATTTGAGAAAAACTAGGTTATAGGAGTCAACGAAGTACCAATTGAAATGTTTCGGCACATTGATGAAACACTTGAAGGATTCACTTATCTCTGCCAAGAAATTTGGAAGACAGCTAGTTGGCCAACTGACTGGAAAAGATCCATATTTGTGCCCATTGCAAGAAAGGTGCCCAATAGAATGCAAGTGAAATACTGAAGATAATCCAACAACTGTTGCAGCAGTACACCCACAGAAAACTAGTAGAAATTCAAGTCGAGTTCAGAAGACGACATGGCACAAAGGATATTATTTTATATGTCACATGGACCTTGGCTGAAAGCAGAGAATATCAGAATGATGTTCACTAGTGTTTATGGATTGCCTTGCGAAGCATGGGAACTCCAGGATGCCTCATTGTGCATGTACAGAACCTTTGCATGAACCAAGAAGCAGTTGTTTGAACAGAACCAGGGAATGCTGCATGATTTTAAGTCAGGAAATGTGTGGGTCAGGATTGTATCCTCTCACCATACTCGTTCAATTGCTTAGCAAATAATCCAAGTAGCTGAACTATATAAACTATATAAACACAGCATCAAGACGGGAGGAAGGATTATAAACAACTAGTGGTATGCAGATGACACAACCTTGCTTGCTGGAAATGAGGAATTGAAGCACTTGTTGATTAAGATCAAGGAATGCAGCTTTCAATATGCATTACAACTCAATGTAAAATGTTGGGGGGGAAAGCCTCACAATTAAACCAATAGTAACATCACGATAAATGGAGAAAATATTGAAGTTGTCCAGGATTTCAT
>NW_022107431.1:21159370-21161229 GCF_000313985.2 Echinops telfairi
AAAACGCTTGGAACACAGCTGCCAAAGCTTTAAACAACGTGAACTAACAACGCCAACTAACGCCCGAGTGACCGAAACACGAACTGCTTTTGTTTACAAGCATCACGTGTGTCGGGTCGGATGCCGATGTTGTTCGCGCTCTGATGCAGAACTTTCTCAACGTTTTGCGTCGAAATCTGATTATGTCGAGTACTGATGCTGTATCTGTACCTCAAATTCATTCATTTCTTAGTTTATGCATATTAATGCTGGTCATCAGAAAGAGTTCTTTCTAAATATTCTTGGGTGGCCTTTAGTGGACTGTCACTCACAGAGACTCCATGTAATAGAACATAATGGCCTTAGAGCCTGTAGTGTTTGTGGAAGCAGGTTGCTAAATCCTTTCTCCAGTGGAGCCCTGGGTGTGTCTGAACCAGCAACCCTCTGGTGAGCAGCTGAGCACTCATTCTTTGTGCCATTACAGCTCCTTTCTAATTACAATATTATTTCCAATTTTTAATCCTTCCAGTTTCTCTTACTTCTCTCCTCCTCTCTTAAGTAGAAGATGCTATTTTCTAGAAGCCTCAGTGCAAAAGCTGAGAACTAGAATGGTGTCCTCTTTGCTCTACTTACTTCCTTATGAAAATAGAACCTTCTCATCTACCAACATCTACCAAACTACTTGCAGTTTCGCATCTATTCTTTGCCTGCTTTTTTATAGCAGTGGAAAAAGTATTCATGCTCCCAAATCCTCCAACCGCTTCATCTGGCCAATGGAGTCCCTCTTACCTACTTTCTCCATGACTTTGCTCCTGTAGTCCCGTTTCATCTTTCTCCTGCTTCCATGTGGCTCTCTCTTGCTAGATTATTCTCATTTGCTCACAAGCCTCTATAGTTTCTCTTTTACAAAGCACTTCCTTGACTCCCTTGCTCCTTCTACTATATTACAATTTCTTCTTCCTCTTCACAGCAGAATTTTCAAGGATTGCTTTCATCATAATCTCTGCTTCCTCATCTCTACTTACCTCCACCCCAACAGCCATGGTTTGCCTCATTCCAATCAGTCATCTCTTTCCTCTCTTGGAAGGTCATTAGTGACTTCCATGTTGCCAAATCCAAGGGGCTCATCAGCATTCAATGCCATTAACCACTCAGTCCTCTGGAAATGCTTTCTTGTCTTGGTTTCTGTACCATTCAACCATCCTGATCAACACAGCTTGATGCGCATCACACATTCGGAATCTAAGTGATGAGGAACGGAGCTGAAGTTCTACCCACAGGCATCCTTGGTGTTGAAATTAAGCAAGTCAACATCATAAATGGAGAAAGACCCAGCTGCTACCAAATGGATTTTGCCATTGGATTGATTCCAACTCCTGGCGACTGCAGATGTGTCAGAATGGACTGTCCACAGGGTTTCCATGACTGCCTTTTCAGATGTAGAACACCAGGCTCTTTTCTTGTTTCTTCCTTTTTCTGAGACACCACGGGGTGAACTCAAACCTCCAACGTGTCAGTTAGAAGCTGAGCATATTAACCATTTGCAACACCCAGGACTCCGCAAAAGTCAAAAGCGACCTGTGTCTCATTACAGTTTGATGGTCGTGCCAGCTCGAGTAGCTCCATGAGCCGGGGCAGCACTGGCAGCGGCAACAGGAGGTCTTCGGGGCTTGGCATGCGGCTGTGTTGGAGACAAGGTAGGACAAGTCGGTGAGCCGCTTTCCTGCCAGAGTGCCTCCTATTTGTTGTGAACAAACAGACTATTTGTTGAGAACAAATAGATTCTGTTAAAAACACCTTGGGAAAAAATTACTTTCAGACTTTTACTTTACCAGAGAAAGAACCTCATTACTGTGTCAAACATGGCATAATGGGGACTC
>NW_022107431.1:21161850-21188926 GCF_000313985.2 Echinops telfairi
GTGCATTTCATTACTTCAAGGCCACGGCTCTGCTCCTGCAAACCGCGAGTGGCAGAAGGAACACACGTGCTCATCCTGTCTTGTATGATTCGTGGGTTCTTAGCGGTCAACAGAGCGTTTGTTCGAGAAGATGTTTCCTTTGCAATGACTGTTACCAATTTAGGGTGGGCTTTTTCAGGGGCTTTAAAAAGTGCCAAATCCACCCAAAATATACTTACCTCAGAATGTCAACAAAAACACTAGATTTGCTACAAGTGACAATGCTTAAAGAAATCCAAATCATTTGCTAAAAAGAATGATTGGTCATACCCGTGATGAATTATCTTACTTTACAAAATATCTTATTGCCATTTTACCTGGACACTATTAACATCCACATGAAGCAGAAAACAAAACAAAACGTTTACTTTGACATATCTGGGTGCTTTTTACAACTTTAAAGGAAAGTACCAGAAAACAAACCAAACTCACTGTTAAAGTGTCAATTCTGACTCATAGCCATCGTGGCGATTGCCAGACAGGGTAGTAGTACCCCTGTGGGTGTCCAAGATTGTAACTTTACGGGAATAGAAAGCCTTGTCTTTCTCCAGCAGAGGGGCTGGAGGTCTGAACTGCTGACAGAAGCCCAGCACATACCACTACCCCACCAGGGCTCCTTCAACTCACTGCCATTGAGTCAGTTCTGACCCAGAGAGGCCCTGTAGGATGGCGTAGACCTACCCAAATTAGTTTTAGAGACTGTAACTCCTTACAGGAGTAGAAAGCCTCATCTTCTCCAGCAGATCAGTTGGTGGTTTTGAACTGCTGACCTTGCAGAAAGCAGCCCATTGCGCAACTGATGCCACCACCAGGGAGTGACAGTAGCCATCAATCAGGTGCTCAGGCTCCATGGAAGAAGACCCATTAATGACTGAGATATTAAGGTCAGAGAAAAACTACACTTTTGAGTAGAACTATCTCATCCTTGCCAATGTAGAATAATTCCCTAAATGTAATGACTAATTGATTGGTCTTCTCACACAATCAGAAATGATCGCATCTAAGGATACTGGATCCTTACAGCTGGAAGGAACCATCAAATCAAATCAAACCCTCCCATCTTCAAGTCAATTCCAACTCATCATGATGCTATAGGACAGAGAAGAACTGCACCACAGGGGTTCCAAGCCTGTAAATAATTACAGGATCAATAATTACCATGCTTTCTCCCTGAGGTCACTGGTGGGTTCGAACCACTGACTGTTTGTTTGCTTAACAGTTGAGTATTTTAACCACTGTACCACCAGGACTCCTGGAAGGACCAGAGTTCATTTAGGCCAACCAGCTCATTTTGTACAGATGGTTTACTAAGGCAATAATAAGGAGATAATTAAAAAATGACCAAATGCTGCTAGAACCAGGGTCAGATCTCTTGCCTTCTAACTTCCACTGGAATGAAATAAAAACGACATCAACGAGATTCTCTTGCTGGCGAATTGAAGACTAAATGTTCCAAAGAAAGAAAATGTGTACAGCAATTTTGCCTTCCTCATTCTCTGTACTTTTTCTGCCCGAAGAAGGAATATTTGGTATTACAACTAAATCCAGCTCGAATATTCCTTAGAGGGGTGGAGAGTGGAACCCACTAACTTTGCATCAGCCAGTCACTAGGAAGGGGCATCCTGTTGTCTAGAGGGTCAGCAATAGGAGGGGCATCTGTTATCTAGAGGGTCAGCAATGAGCTGGATTGACCTAATCACCAGACAGTAGACTTGCACCCACCGATGGTCATGAAGATAACACAAAGTCCTATTGTAAAGATCATTATAAAGTCTCGGTGTCAGCTGGGCAGTAACTAATGACAGTGGTGGCCTCCTAGAAAACCATGTTCTGGGTTTCGGTTTGACCAAAGAGAGCACAGAAACTTACAATCAGACGACCTGAAAACCTGTGGTGGTCTGCCTATAGACAAATCTTAGTTTTTAGGTGACAGGTAACAGGGTGGGAAATCTGAGAACTATCGAAAACTGAGCTTTTGTTTGCTGTCGTATGGGAGAAAGATTTGAAAATTCCTCTTGGAATCAATAGCAAAAGCAGTCCACAAGAAGCAATGGCACTTATGATACAACGATCCAGTGTCCAAAGCTTCTGAAAAGCAGCCAAAGCAAAGCCTCCTGGCACGCAGAGTTCAATGAGCTTTAGGGTTTGAGCACCATTGCATGAGTTTAGGAGACGGCCCAACATCCCTGTCACCTTTCCCAGAAGGTTGAATCTCAAAACGGAGATTTCCAAGAGTTTTACTCTTGAAAATAAGATTTCTATCTGACCTCAGAATGTCTTTTTTTTTAATGAAGCTTTTCATAGCGGTCATGGAATATATTGTCTGGCCAGTACTTTTAATATTCAGAGAACACCTTTTGGGCTATGATTCATTCAGAAGAGTCTTGATGATTCACAAAGGTATTAATGACATTCTAGTGGCGTAGAGCTTAATGTCAATATTGGCCTCAGGCTACACTGCTTAGAACAAGTGAAAAAAAATAAAAAGACCTCCTGAGCTGGAGATACGGGTTAGGGTGAGGGTATCCATAAGAGTGTGCTTAGAGGCAGGGGTCCTCAAACTACAGCCCACGGGCCACATGTGGCCCGCCGAGGACATTTATCTGGCCTGCCAGGTGTTTTTCCCCTTTTGTTTTTTTACTTCAAAATAAGATGTGTGCAGTGTTACATAGGAATATGTTCATAGTTTTTTTTAAACTATTGTCCTGCCCTCCAACGGGTCTGAGGGACGTGAACTGGGCCCCCTGTTTAAAAGTTTGAGGACCCCTGGTCAGTAGAGGGTGGGGATGAATAGTATGTCCACAAGTCCCACCTGTGTCCTGGCGTAATTAGGTAAGTCGCCAGCTGTATGATAAATGAGGGGGTCATTTTAAATAGGTCAAGTTGCAACTGTGAATTTACAGTGCCCAGAATGAACACCACAGCTTGGGCCTCCCCCCCAGCCCAATGGCGGCCTTTCAATCCTGATCTCTGGTTCTTTGAGTTTCTGTTGAGGGGCTTTGTTGTTATATTGTTTGCGTTTTTCTTGAATAATTTTCTCTTTTACAAACTTCTTACTGTGAATTAGGTGAAGGCTTACAGAGCAGACAGTCTGTCTTACACTCAACAGTGAACACACATTATGCTTCAGCACCTCTATTGTATTCTGCTCTGCGCACTCCACTTCTTTCTCACTGCCTCCTGTGTCCCCTGTTCACCTTCCTCCTGCCAGGACCCTCTGCGCCTTTGTCTTTGCCTTAAGGCCTCTTTGACCTGAAAGGACCGACTAGTTGAAGGTGAGGTCCGTTGCAAATCTGAAGCATGACTAAGGTCCCTGGTCTTGGGGATTCCACCAGTCTCTAGTCAGCCATTAAGTGGGGCCTCTTTTACCATTTTGGGTTTTGTTCCACATTTGTCTCCCACTCTATCCAAGGCCTTCTCATGTGACCTTTTCAGAGCAGGTGGGAGTGATAGCCAGGCACCATCTAGTTCTTTCTGCCTCAGCTCACAGAGATGTTTGCACGGTTCATTAAGTAGTCCACTGGAGTAAATAGTACCACAGCTTTTGTTTCTCATCATTTCTTTTCCCTCTGGATAGGGCAAAGCCAATAGTTGCACTGGCCATATTGTATAATTCTTTATGTTGGAAACAAAGTGTTTCTTTGATTTAGAAAAGAAAAGTTTCACTATCTAGTTAAAAGGATCCTGTGTGAAATAGATGGGGGCATCTAATAACTTTCACATATATCCTACCCCTCTATACAGTGTTTCTTAAGACTGAAGCTAGACTCAATCAGAAACAGTCCCTATTCAAGCATCATGTATCGTTAAGAGCATTTTTCTAAATATGTCTCTCTTTGGGAGATAATTATAATAGTATTCCTGGTACCTGTATCAGTTTTGTAAAGAAGCCTTTTGTATTAAGCTCATGGACTGTCCCTTTATAATCAAATGATCCATTAATGGTTGAATGGGAAAGCAGTGTGACTTAAATGTAGGTATTTCTGTAAAAGACAATCTTTAAATAATAACATCTCATGAGCCTTACTTAATGAAAGGGTTCTCAAGTGTGGCATTTCTATTTTTGGTTTTGGTTTTAGATTTGTCCTGATTATCGGATTTATTCAGGTAGTTAACAGATTAAGGTGAGGAAACATTAAGGACAAAGTCTTATTGTCCACAGCAGTGTCTCATCTCAGCTATCCCAGCAGGTCTGTTTCCGGTTCTCTCTCTCTCTCTGATCCTCAGACGTCAGCTACTCGGGCCCTTGGCCTCTGTCCTCTTGGGGCAGGTGTTACAAAGCTTTTTCAGCACTGACCAAGGTCCAAAGGGCACTCCACTCTGCAAGCCAACATCCTGCCCCAAGGCACTCAACTTAGAAATGTAATTACATTTTGACTCATACCCTAGAAACCAATTTCTTCCTACTGAGTCCTGGGCCCTGTCGTGAGTGCCTTACATACTTGAATCAATCCAGTCCTCCAAGTTCCCCATGCAGTAGACAGTCTTGCTACCTTTGCTCTTTGTGAACACGAGGAACTGAGCTGTACAGAGTTTAAGTAACTTGCCAAAGATAACCTCAGTGGGTTGAGCACTGGGGCTGCTAACTGCCATGGTGGTAGTTCAAACACGTTGCAGAAGAAAGATAAAGCAGCCTGATCCCATAAAGATTTGCAATCTAAGAAACACTAGGGCGCAGTTGTCCTCTGTCCTTCAGAGCTGCGGCGAGCACCAATGCACTCTCTGTCAGTGGGGTTAGAGGAGCTAAGATTCGAATCCAGCCAGGAGCGCTTCGAAGGCTACACTCCTTCAAAGACTTCACTGTGGATTGCAACCCAGTGTAAAGGACTCCCAAACCCTCACCATTAGACCAATAGAAACCATCCTGATCAACAGAGAAAAGATTGAAGTTGTCATTTTATTAAATCCACAATCACCACTCATGGTAGAAGCAGTCGAGATCAAATGATTCATTGCATGAAGCAAATCAGCTGCATAAGACCTCTTTAACGTGTTAACTTGCAAAGATGTCATTCTCATGTGAATGAGATGAAGTGCCAATAAAATTGTTCCCCCCAAAAAAGATGTCATTTTAAGTACTAAGGTGCACTTGACCCAAGCCATGGAACTTTCAGTTGCCTCATGTGCATGTGTAAGTTGGATATTGAATAAGAAGACCAGAAAAGAATCAGTGCACTTGCATGACGGTGCTGGTGAATAACAATGGGAGTACCATAGACTGCGACAGAACCAACACATCTGTCTTTGAAGAAGCACAGTAAAGTGTTCCTTGGGAACAAGGCTGGCGAGACTTGATCCCGTGTTATTATGGACAGGAGAGACCAGTTCTTGGACAAGGACATCATGCTCGATAATGCAGAGGGTCTGTGACAAAGAGGAAAACCCTTGTTAAGAAATAAAGACAGAAATGAAGTGGGGGTGATGTCTCACTCCTTCAGTTACACGAAGGGAAAGGAATCACCATCATGAGCATCATCTCCCTGGGCTGGTTCTTAGGAAGCTAAGGTCAGACACATCCCCAATCTTTCCTTACAAATTCTGACACCAACTGGCTCTCCCGCAGCACCCTGCACTTTTAAGCTGGGTTTGATCATTTTTCATAACAGCCACACAGAACTCACAGATGTTGCCCATATTTATGGGGCTTCTTAGGGAAGTTAAAACGTTGCAATTCGGGTAAGAAACGTTCAGGATGCACATGTTCAGACAGATCAGTTTCTTCTCTGCTGTGCCCGCAGGCAGGTCTCTCTGGCCCTCAGCTTATTGACTTGGCTTTTTTCCTAGTCAGGCAATGTCACAAAATTATTTTAGGGTGGCCAATAAATGCCCAGAGGGCATCCAGTTCTGCTGTAGGCCTCAATCAGACAGCATTCAGCTTCAGCTCCATGAGTCAGCTGACTAGCTCCCCGATTCAAATGCATATTCAGAGATTCTTGCTGAGAGAGAACCCTTGCTCTGGTGCTTCCAGCTGCATCCCTGGTCATGGGACCACAGCATCGTACAGGGGAAAGGGGATTTCAGATGATGTGGGGAAGAACTATACTTTGGGACTAGCATCTCCCCCAGAGTCTCCTGAGAAATGTAGGAATATGTCCAGGGGTGATCCTCCCTTGGCCACACTCATGTTAAGTATGAGCATTGACTCTATGTAAGCCAGCCTGTCATGCCTTTATCTCCCCCTGTGATAGTTAGGTTTATTGTGCCAACTAGGCTTCCATAGAAACACGTAGGCGGAGTTTAGTCTGGTAGAAGTTTGCAGGGTGACAGAGAAAACTGCTTCTGAGGCCGGCCTCCTTCTCTCTTTCTCCCTGGTGATTGGACCAGTGTGCTGCTGCTTGAGCTAGTCATTTGCCATGTGCTGCACTACCTGTGGGCCAGGCCAACCCGTGAATCTTGTTGCCGTGCTGTGCATTGCTAGAACTTGAGGCTCCTTTGAGACCCGCTTCACCACACGGCTAGTGCATTGTGTCACCGTGCTTGCATCGCTAGAGCTTGAGACTCCATCAGGGCCTGCTTCCATCTGCTCCCACACTACCAGCTGTTGCTTCCCCTCCCTGCCATCTGCTGCCTGCATGGAACTCTGCTTGCGTTGTCTGAGGGCAGATTCTGCTACCTGCTTCCTTGACCTTTGACCAGTAACTGGTGTGAGTTAAAGGAAACTTTGGTATATTAACTGTTCCACAAAAGTGAGTTGAACTGAGCCCCCTGTACTGCTGTGTGGACTAATTAGCTATTATATTAGTTATATTTATATAGCTCCCTGTATAAATATATATATAATCATAAGTGTCCTGATTTTGCTCTAGAGAACCCTGCCTACTGCCTCCCCCCACCCCCCGCCATTTTAGAGAACAAATATTTCAATTACCCATATTAATTCTCTATCAAACTATTACTCTGAGGATGGTATGCAATATGGTATGTCCATTTAATATGTTTCTTGGCCCACTGCTGTATCCTATGGGCTCCCACATTAGGTTCAACTCTAACAGTGATGAGGATGGCGGAGGACCAGGCAGCACTTCATTCTGTGATGCCCAGGGTTGGTGTGAGGTGAAAGGACCCAGCATCCTCTTAGAACAACAGCAGCAGTGCTCCAAAGACTGTACTCCACGAGACTTTGCCGTTTCTATGCAGAAGACACTAGTGGACCATGGAAGCATGTTTGCCGATGCTAAAGCCCTCCTTTTTCTTTCTCTCTAAAAGATATCACTTTTCTTGGACTTTTCACTATATCATATACATTCAGTTTTCTCCGGGAAGGGTGGCTCCCTCCTCTAGATGTGATCTAATAGCTCTAAGAGGAACTCATCTGCCACCCTCATGTTCATTTCAGGGGTGGGCATGACCCCTAGTTTCAAAACTCATCCAATGAAAACGCTATGGATCACAAGAGTATTGTCGAATATAGTGCGGAAAGCTGATAACCCCACCCCAGCCCCTCCAACCCTGAATGGAGATAGCACACAATAACAGCAACAACAGACTCAACCATCACTACTACCACAAAGAAGGCACAGGAGTGGACGGTGGTGTGTTTTGTTATACACGTAGGAGCCATGAGTTGGAGCTGACTCAATGGTACCCAACAACAACAAGCTCATGGCAAGTGTTCTTGTGCTGGTTAGTCTAAACAAGACAGCAGGAGCCACTATGACACACCAATGTAGGGCCAGCTATGGCCATGTAGCACCTAACAGTTGTTCCAAATGATGTACTGCTTCTCAGGGCGGTGTATTTCTCCATCACAAGCATACCTATTTGGTGGTGTTCAGGTGGACCCCAATAAGGAGTCATTGCAATCTATATTTAGTTGGGGAATCTTCTGGAATTCAAAGGGGGACATAGAGAGCTATTCATTGATTTTTTTCAGCTCCAAAGTTAATTGTACCATCCTTTAGAACAAGTTCATCTTCTCAGTGAATTTAGAAGTTCATCTTGCCAGTGACTTTCAAAGGGCTGGGGGTTTATGTGAGAGCACTCAGAGCTTACTGTGGAAACCATACCTGCACCATAAGCAATTTGCAATTTAAATGTGTTCACACAGTCAAAAAAAGAGGATACTCAAAATTATCTTTAAAAAAGATATTAGATGGCCACTTCCCTTTGAACAGCCTATGGTACTTGATGGGAATGTTCAGCAAGTAACATGTTGTGCTGTATTTATTAACACGTTTAACAGTCTATTTCAATTTATACGTTGAACGCTGATAGAGAGGAACTATATATAGGCACAATTATTCTAAGAATCCTTGAATTACAACAGTTCTGAGAGGTAATTCAGTAAGAGGTCAATAGTGTTCCTAAAATGCATCCATCTGTTGATTGGGAACAAGGAGCCCTGGTGGTGGACTGGGTTCTGTGTTGGACTGCTAACTGCAAGGTCAGCAGTTCAAAACCAGGAGTCATTCCATGGACGAAAGAGGAGGCTTTCTACTCCCGTAAGGAGTTACTGTCTCAGGAACCCACAGAAGCAGTCCCACCCTGTCCCATAAGGCCACTGTGGGTCGGAATTGACTCAATGGCAGTGAGCTCTCGGGGTCAATGGCAACTAGAGAGGACAGTTTTGTTGGTTTGCTATCCTTCTTTCAAGCAACACAGGCAATCTCACTTAAACTGAGTGCTGAGCGCAGTGAAATCATGAGTGAGACATAAAAATGCTTAGCTAGGGAGGATCCTTGTTCCTGCCCACCACTTCCTGAATGATTTTTGGGGAGGTTCCATCAAATGGTTTGATTTTTATGGAAACCACATGGCAGATTGGGATCACACCCAGGGAAAACTAGCTGTAACTTTAACGAACAATTTTAGTTTCTACTAATGATGTTTCTATCAGTGTCATTGCAGCGTAACCAGCAATCCCTTTTGGCTAGTCATCCGTTAATGGTCCTGAAGGCCCAGTCTGTGTTGGTGTTTTACTGTAGGCTGAGCTCCTTGGGGCCTCGTCTATTGTGTACACGATGCGGCTGAGGGGTGTTATGGGGGTTCACGGGGAGGGCAGGAACAGCCCAGGAACCTCTTGAGTGCACTCACTGAGCAGAAAGAAGCTGAATGTGCTGAGGTTTTTGAAACCATACACGCGTCTTATTCATCTGAATGTCTTTAGAGTTAGTGGTGCTAATCTTCTCATCACTCACCTTTATTCAGAAAGTTTTGGCACAGCCAGCCCTGTGCGAATGCTTATTTTTATTTATATCACAAAACCCACAACTTTAAAAACCAATGCAGTTACTTGCATCTCTCTTCTTCCCTCGCCCCACTCTTCTGTCAAGTACTTTCCCCAAGGGACTTATTGCTGTGGAGTTGGCTGTGACCCATACCAACTCCATGGGCAACAGAAATGGATGGCCTCTGTTACCTTCTTGGTCATTGGCAAGCTCAAGTCCATTGCTGGGGTCACTCAGTATGAGTGTCTGACAACTGAGGGGGCTCATCTTCTAGCACTATATCAGACAACATACGCTTGTGATCCGTGAGGTTTGCTTTGGCTAATATTTCAACGCAGATTGGTATGCCTTTCTTCCTAGTGTGCTTTAGCCTGGAAAGTCTGCTGAAACCCTTCCCCATGGGTGACCCTCTTGGTATCTGAAATCACGGTGGGCATCGCTTCCAGCACCCGGACAGCATGCAAACCATCATGGTATGACAAACGAACAGATGTGTCCTGGAAAGTAGGTGGTCCATCCCAGAGACATCTGCCTTAGATGCCTTCTGACCTTGGCAAGTATCACCCACCCGAGTGAGGATGCACACCAGGAAGGGAGATGACAGTTGTTTTTGGTGTAGCAGGAGGGTGTGTCAGGCTGTCTCAGAGTGCATCCCACTTTCCCAAGGTCCAGCGTTCACTCCTCAATATGACAAACATTCCCTGGTCTCTGAGGGTCTTTCCAGGCTTTTATATCTGAGGACTCACGTCCTGCAGGTGCATTGTTTAGTCAATGCTAATGCTTGGAAGGTTCCTCCTAGAACTGTGTGACTTTATGTCCGGGGTGTGGTCAGAGCCATTTCTCACGAGAACTCAACACTGGGCAGCCGTGTGGTGGAAGATGAGAATTCAGAACTGACAGATTCAAGGTGTGGGGATTTAGTTCAATCATTCTAGACTTGACTTCCCCCTGAAAGGGGGAAGGGACAAAAGGGGAGTCAGGAATTGGAGTATGGTCACTGAAAGGGTCTCATGGACACACCATACAGCTGAGCATTCCGTAGGGAACGTTGGTGCCCTAGGCAGATAGCCACCGGATGGGCGGTTCTCCCGGCCCATCCCAGTCCATCCTCAACCACCTAACCAAGGCCCCGCTCCATCAGGAACTCTTTTTTTTTTTCAATTTGTTTTTCTTCTCTTTCTTTCTTTTTTTTAACCATTTTACTAGGGGCTCATACAACTCATCACAATCCATACATACATCAATTGTGTAAAGCACATTTGTACATTCATTGCCCTTATCATTCTCAAAAAATTTCCTCTCCACTTAAGTCCCCAGCATCAGGTCCTCATTTTTCCCCTCCCTCCCCGCTCCCCCCTCCCTCATGAGCCCTTGATAATTTATAAATTATTATTTTGTCATATCTTGCCCTGTCCGACATCTCCCTTCACCCACTTTTCTGTTGTCCTCCCCCAGGGAGGAGGTCACATATAGATCCTTGTCATTGGTTCCCCCTTTCCAACCCACTCTCCCTCTACCCTCCCAGTATTGCCACTCATACCACTGGTCCTGAGGGGATCATCCACCCTGGATTCCCTGTGTTTCCAGTTCCTATCAGTACCAGTATACATCCTCTGGTCTAGCCAGACTTGCAAGGTAGAATTCGGATCATAATAGTGGAGGGGGGACGGGAGAGGAAGCATTTAGGAATTAGAGGAAAGTTGTATTTTTCATCGTTGCTACATCACACATTGTCTGGTTCATCTCCTCCCTGAGACCCCCCTGCAAGGGGATCTCCAGTGGCCTACAAATGGGCTTTGGGTCTCCATTCCGCACTCCCCCACATCATTTACTATGGTAAGATTTTTTGTTCTGATGCCTTATACCTGATCCCTTTGGCACCTCTTGATCACGCAGGCTGATGTGCTTCTTTCATGTGGGTTTTGTTGCTTCTGAGCGAGATGGCCGCTTGTTTACCTTCAAGCCTTTAAGACCCCAGACACTATAGCTTTTGATAGCCGGGCACCATCAGCTTTCTTCACCACATTTGCTTATTCACCCGCTTTGTCTTCAGCGGTTGTGTAGGGAAGGTGAGCATCATAGAATGCCAATTTAATAGAAGAAAGTATTCTTGCAATGAGGGAGTATTTGAGTGGAGGCCCAATGTCCTTCTGATACCTTAATACTAAACCTATAAATATAGGCACATGGATCTATTTCCCCATCCTCATATATAAATATATTTGTATATGTACATGTCTTTATCTAGGCCTCTATAAATGCCCTTTGCCTCCCAGCTCTTTTGTCTATTCATCAGGAACTCTTTTTTATCAACCCTTAGTTTCTCTACTGTCTACTCTCCCACTCTTCTGGGCACTCCCTGCCATTGTATGGTTAAGTGCTAGACACAGTCTAAAATCTCGCCAGACCAAAGAGTGATCTCTCTACATTCTTTTTGAAGATACAGTAAGAAAGCAGTTTTCCAGGAGTAAATATGCTGTTTGGGTCCATTCAAAGTGCACCCGGACACTGTCAGGATAGTTCAATTCACCTGGTATCAGGTCATGGCAATTACTCACACAACCGAGGACTCGGGTCAGTTGGCTTTGGATCCTGCAGCAACAGCACTCAGCAACAGCGCAGAGAACAAGTTGCAAAGAGTCTCAGGATGTGGTGGATCCATTATTGATCAACATATCTGCTGCCATTGTTTTCAGAAGGCCTGCTGATGGGCTCGCCCAGACCAACACAATGATAACAGCCCGTCTAATGCCGCTCGAAGCAGACCGGGAATATGTAATATGGCTCTGTCTTGGAGCTGTTCCCCCTTGGCTTCCTCCTGCAATTGTGCAGAAGTTTCCTGGGAAAGAGTTAGTTTGCATTGTTTGAACCAGATTCTAAAGGAAAGATGTCCCCTGGAGGACTGAGCCCGTCCCAAGCGATGACATTTTCAATCACTTCGGATGCACGTGAAAGCTGCACAATGATGAAGGAAGCCCAAAGGAGGGTTTATGCCTTTGAATTGTGCTGTTGATGAAGAGTATCGAAATTACCGTGGAGCTGACAAAGAACACACAAATCTGTCTTAGACGAAAGTACAACAGAAATGTCCATTTGAAGCAAAGATGGCGAGACTGCCTCATGTACTTTGGACATATCAGGAGGGGTCAGTCTCTAGGAAAAGACATCATGCTTGGTAAGCAAGGAGTCAACTAAGTCCGCCCAGAAGAGGCACACCAACTTGTGTGATTCAAAAATGACATTTACAAAATTCAAATATAGTGAAAGGTATCAGAGCTAAAATGATGAACACTCAATTTGTAGAAGGCTTTGGAGGGCAGTGGGCGCCCAAAATCCATCTGCAGAGTATCTAGTCAGACCAGGCCACTGGCAGAGCTGCCCTAGCAAGAGTCCCGGGCAGCCTTATTAACAGGCAAAGACCACTGGAATCTTGATTCTGCTGGTTCAAACTCGGTACTCTGCCAGTTGACCTCCCTAAAGGCAGGATCTGAACTTGTTCTTGGCACAAGTATCTCTTAGTTGTTCCATGACAGAAACTTCTTCCCTGGCATTTTGAAGGTTGATGGGAGCCTCATTATTTGTATTTTTGTCTTTATACTAATATGACCTTATCCTTACCACCTTAGTGTGATTTATTTTTCATCGTTTACTGTTGGGCTTTGCAGAGGTGAAGCACCGGAGGCGTGGCTGTATAATGATAATAAGGGATACAAGGTATTACAGGGAATGCAGGGGTGGGGGATGGGCAATAGGGAGGAAAATGGGATTTGGGGGTAAAGAACGACGGCAGGAGGAGGGAGGGCGCACCAGAACTGATCGTGTTTGCACAATACCTATTAAAGGCGATTTAACCATGGAGGTGGAAAGGCTCTAAGATAGATGTGGTGGTGATTGTGCAATTCCCCTTGATATGATTGAATGATTGATCTACTCAATTGGATGATATGCAAATTAAGTTCCAATAAAACTATTGAGAAAAAAAAGAATCAGTGAAAAAGAAGAAGACTCTCAACAGGATGACTTGACACAGTGGCTTCAATCACAGATTCACCTACAACAATTGTGAGGGTGGTGCAGGACCGTACATAGGGTGTTATGGGTCAGAACCAACTCCATGGTACCTAACACCAAAGTCCAAGCCAGCCTCAAGGTTTCTCAATGGATTCTCTGCCGGTCCATCATCATTTCAGATGGGTCCAATCACTGCCTCCATTTAACCAAAGGCCAGAAATAGAAGCTTACTTTACGGAGAAAAATGACTGAACATCTCATCCAAAAAGTCTTCAACAGAGTCACCAACTCTGGATGGTTAAGGCTGATGATATCAGAGAATACATGGATTCAGTTTTCCTCTGCTGCGATGCTGCTTGTGAAAATGATGTGGAGGGAGATGTCTAATCTCCTCTGCGTTCACCAGAGGGAAGAAGAATCAAACTGCATGTTCCCAAGGCCTGTGTGTGCATGGCAGAGGTTAGACATGCCTCTACTCTTGACCTTCCCTTATCATTCTGACACCAACTGTCCCTAACAGAGCTTAGTCTGCCTCCCAGCTAGGGTTAATAATTTATTATGATGGCCACACAGAATGATAGTCACAACTGTGGGTTTCATTGGAGAAGTAAACAGGCTATAACTCAGGATCAGCAAGAACCCAAAACCTTTTTCCAGCCATGTCTATAGGCAGGTCTCTCCCTGGTTCTTGGGCTCTCAGCCCCATGACTCCTTGGCCTCTGTCCTGTGCAGATAATGTTACAAAGCTCGCTCAGGGCTGCCAACAAATGCACACAGGACACGGCACTCCACCATAAGCCCCAGCCTGAAGGTGCTCAATCCTTGGTCAGTAAGTCTAGTTCCTCATTAAGTCACTGGAGGCATCTCATGCCATACCTGAGCTTTCTACCTGAAGGCATTCAGTTTCACTTGCTCTATGGGCTGGGAAGGCCACCGTCTGTTTTGTGCTCTGGCTCTGCTGCTGCTGCACGTCTGCTACTTCTTCTAGTACTGCTCGTACTTCTCTGGTGCCCTATCTTCCTGACCCTGGACCAAAGAGGCTCATTGCACAGGGATCTCAGTATTCAAGAGACATGCTCAACTCCCGTCTCTTCCTTCCTGATGGTAGTGACAGCACCTCCTGAGTCTGAGATGGCTCATTTCATACCCATGAGGATGTCAAAATTTACCAATCCCCACATTACACTTCCAAGCTCTTACAACCAAATTAGCTCTCTTAACAAGCACTCACCTCTAGGGTCTTGCCTCGGGATGCCCTTGTTGGAAATTGGAATACTCAGACCCAATGATCATAGCCTGACTAGGGTGGTCAGAGGACCCTGAACTAAACTTTTCTAATCTGTAATCGTGTGCCCATCCCAATCACAGTGCATGTCCCCATTCTGTGGTTCTGCTTGATTATGACGAATTCTTCTGCCACCATGATCATGAACTTCCTTCGCTTTTCTTGTCCTCTTTAAGGAGACGTGTGGCTGTGAATAATTTGGACACCATTTTGGCCTCATGTTGATGATCTCCCTCATCAGAAGGGTTTGGTTTTTTTGTCTGATCTTTGTCCAGTTTAAGACTCAATGAAAGCATCTTTATAAAGTCTATTTGAATTTGGATTTTTCCCCTAAAAAAAAAGTTTAACCCATCACAGTTTTAGACTTTTCATGGACTTACCGAAAGAGGGAGAAAGGGCAAACTGGGCTATTGTTTTTGGTCTTCAAGGAGGACTGTGCTGGTAAGGCTGTGGGAAGCAAGGAGGAGGAGCAGTGGTCCGGCCTTCCTGGGGTCACACTGAGGAGGGTGTGGGTAGAGGGAATGGCGAGGTGCACTGAGGGAGCCAAACCCAAAGGGCAGAAAGTCAAAGGGGAAGAGGGATGCCATAGGCATGGATTTCAGTGAGAGCGCTTCAGTCCTGGACCTGACTAGAGCTGGCTGCTCTCCCCTCCCTGAGCAGGCAGCCTGCATAGCAACCATCCTGGCAGTAGCCTGAGCTTCCAACCCCCTGGGAAACTAGAGAAATCAGAGGCCAATTTGCTTCCAGATATTCGGGAGATTGTATTGACTAGAGTTGGTGAGCCTTTGGATCCAGAGAAGGCAGCGTTTCAAAGCAAGGTTTCTCCCAAATCCTTTGTCCCTTTCACTCAAGATATTTCCAGGAAGGCTTGAAGGAAAAGCAGGTTCCTCCTCCTCCTCCTTCTCCACTGTCCTCCTGACCTCCCAAAACTAAGGGCCATGTGCTGTAGAAGCCAACTTTCTGATTTTACCTCTAAACATTCCATTTTCCATATCAAAGGGACTGGACTCTCTCAAGATTACACACAATTCTAATGCGCTGAATGAAAGCGGGATCTAAAGGAAGAGCAATAATAAACCCCAACCCATGACGTCCTAAGGCTTTGGAGAGTGCTGTCAGCTCCCAGTTAGCCAAGGAAGAGGAAATCAGTCCTGGTGTCCTGCCTTTTGTCTAGGCCACTCATTTCCACTTGCAAACAGGATCCCCTTAGGAGAGCTATTAATAAGCCTCTACAGACCAGACTTTGCACCTCTCTGTTTAGTCTCATTAAAGATTAATTTCTTGCTCCCAGAGTGGAACTAAGCACAGACCTTTAAAAATGCTTTGTCAATCTTAAAGAGTGGGCCTTGGCCCTGAGAATGTTGACTCACAAGGCGTGAGGAAACCAAAGTGAACTGGCTGCCTCCTGGCAGATCCGGTGCGCTGGCTGGAAGGGTGGAGGGAAGGCCTTATTTCTCACCACCTGGGCTGGCTTGACACATGCAGACAGGGTCCAGGAAGTTGAGTTTCTCCCCAACTGATCTAGGAAGGGCACACCGGCTCCCAGCAGAAGACACAGCGTAGGCATTGCATGTCCTTTTTCCTGGGGCTGTCCGAATCATGGGGAGTTCAGAAGCGGGGAGTGCATGGCTGTAGGGTGGTCCCTTTGATACGACCAGATGTGCAACTCAAGAGTCCCTGGGTGCCAGCTAGGGGTAAGGACTAGGATATTAACTGAAAAGTTGGCAGGTCCAATCCACTCAGTAGGGTCTCGGAGTGAAGGCCTGGCAATCCGTTTCTGAAAAGTCACAACCAGGGAGCAGTTCTTCTCTGCACACGTGTGGGGCTGTGAGAGGCTGAGCTGGTTCTGTTCTCACTAAGAGCAGCCCTGCACTCACTTAGGAAGTATGCAATCTACAAGTAACTAGGACACCCCTTACACCTGAAGATAGACACACATTTATCTTAATTAACTAAAAATTCACTGCCATTGAGTTGATTCCAAATCACAGTGACCCTCTAGGTCAGAGTAGAGCCGCCCCCAAAGAGTTTCAGAGTCTGTAACTCTTTATAGCAGTAGACAGCCTGACTGTCTATCGAGGAGTGTGGTTTGTGGGTTTCAACCATCCACCATTAGGTTAGCAGCCCAATGCATAAACCACTATACCACCAAGGCTGCTGATCTATCTTAACTAGTGCCTTGATAACACAAATACCATAATAGCGTGACTTTAAAGAGCAGAAATAAATTTTCTCAGGAATCATGGCTGGGTTGGTATGTCCAGGCAATCCTTGGTTCCTTATTGATTCTCATACATCAGATCCACACGCATCCTTCCAACCCTGTGTCTCTGCAGATCTTTAAGTATTCTACAGAAGCAACAATTAGGCTCAGAATCAGAGACTCTTCATTGCTATGACCTCAACTGGTTGATTACATCACAGCAGATCACACTGCACTGGATTAGATTAGATCCACAAGTTTAGAAGTTAAGATCCCAACACATTATTTGTGGGGGTAGGGCAGCAATTCAGTCCATAATTATCCATCACAGACACCGTTTTCAGGACTGAGCCGCAGGCCCAGTGGTTCTCACGTTAGGCTATTCATAGCAGACCTACTTAACAATCAGACGGCCGGGTGTTTTCCTCATTCGGCAGATTTCGTTTGTTCAGTGAAAGAAAAATACTTGGTATGGCAGAAGAGCAGCGCAGAGACCATGAGACAGAACAGAGGAGTATTGTTGAGATTGTGACCCAGAAAGTGGGCCTACTGACCCATGGAATAAGGCAGAGGCCAAAGGACAATGTGCTTGAGAGGACAAGGACCCGAGAGAGTCACGCCAGGCAGCATGGCTGAGAAGCAGTGTTGAGGACAATAGAACCATATCATTAATATGTTGTAGCCTGTTTGCTTCCCTCATGAACCCTATAATTGTGAGTACTGTCAGTGAGTTTGGTATGGCCATTGCCATCACTTATCAAACCCTGCAGAGAAGTAGGGTGCCGTGGGAGTGAGGGTAGGTGTCAGAATAGGGTAAAGAATGATGGAGGGCAGAAACATGCCCGACTTCTGCCTGGGTGTGGGCTTAGACTCTCTCCCCTACTGAAGTTGAAGGAGGTCAAATGTGGCCCCCACACTATTCTGATATCAGAATGTCTTAAGGGCAAAAAATGATTCTGTTCATCTAATATCAGATTACCTAACAAGCAAGGTGAAAAACCACAGCCATCAAGTCAATGCTGACTCATAGTGACCCTACAGGACACGGTAGAACTGCCCCTGAGAGTTTGAGACGGCAACTCTTTACAGGAGTAGAGAATCTTGGCTTCCTCCTGTGGAGTGACCGGTGGTTTGCAGCCCAGTGTATTGCCTACTATGCCATGCTGGCTCCCCACAAGCCAGGTGCAGGGAAATGAAATTAGTTGGCGTGGCTCTTCTACCCAGAATCTTTGTAAGTCCCACCAAATGATGGGACAGGGCCATGTCAACCAGGTGCATGGGACTACTATGAGGGGAGTGGTCAGTTTTGCCATTCGCTGGGTATAAAGTGAGTCACCTTTAGAAGCAGCAACAGAGAACCCTAAGACCAGCAGAGAGAAGAGCCATGAGTGAAGCACATCCAAGAGCCCCAATGAGGTGGCAGTGGCATCTGAGGCACAAAAAGGCTACAGAACCAAGGCCATGAGGAGGAGGAGGATCTTCCCAGCCCACAGAATGAGCAAAGAAGAATGCCTCTGGGCAAGAAGTTTGCTTGCAGAGTGGGGTGTCCTTGGGCATTTATGAATAGAGACATGCTTACTGATATGGCTGAGAAGAGATGTTACGGACAATAGAATTGTATCTGAATTGTGAGTGCTATGTGTGAGTTCTGTGTGGCCATTGCAGCGAGGGCAGGATGGTTGGTGTTGGAATAGGATGAAGAAGGGTGGAGGGTGGAGGTGTGTCTGACCTGTGGCAATTAGCCTTGAGTTGGTGTGGACTTGGATTCTTCTTCCTCCTTGTGCAACCAAGGAGCCCTGATAGTGTAGTGGGCTACATATTGAGCTGTGATTCACAAGATCAGCAGTTCAAAACCAGCCACTCCTTGAGAGACAGACAGGGCTTTCAACTCCCTTAAAGAGTTACAGTCTCCGAAAGTGACGGGGGCAGTCCTACCCTGCCCTGGAGCGCTGTGATGAGTTGGCATCAACTTGATGCCAATGAGCTTGGTTTTGGATGGAAAGACTGACCACCTCAGAAAACCATAGAGACCGTTCTACTTTAGGGTCACAATGAGTCTGAGCTGACTCGATGGCAGGGAGTCAGTGACTTAGTCTTGTGCAGCCAGAGGAGGTCAAAGCTGCCCTTATACCATTTCCTCACAAGGTAAGCACAGACTTGTTTGTTCTTACTTACTAATCTGTAGTGAACCACTTCACGTTTTTGTTTTGTTTTTTCACCAAAGATTCTGCTTCTAGGCGTGGCTGGCATCTGCTTCTCTCCCAACCTCATCGCACCACCCTAGAGAATCAAAGACTCTTCAAATTCACATTCTCTGACGGGGTCTTAGTGCCTAGTCAGCAAGATAAGCATGGGCATGCATGTGCTTATTTAGAAGTCTGGAGTGGATCATTTCACATCTGTTTCACCATTGATGAACAGGTCTACTACATATTAGTGAGTAAACTCATGTCCAGTCCCTTGCTTATTGGGCAATCCACCCCTCTGTTTATCTAGGACAGTGGTTCTCAACCTTCCTAATGCCTCAACCCTTTAATACAGTTCCTCATGTGGTAGTGACCCCCCAACCATAAAATTATTTTTGTTGCTACTTCGTCACTGTCATTTTGCTACTGCTATGAATTGGGTAACCCCTGTGAAAGGGTCGTTCAACCCCCAAAGGGGTCGCCACCCACAGGTTGAGAAGCACTGATGTACAGAGATCGGAAGGCGATCTGGTAGTACAACAGTTAAGTATGCTTTGCTAACAGGAACGTCAGGGATTTGAACCCACCCAGTGGCTTCTCAGACATCCTTCCATAGAGACTGCAGCCAAGAAAATCCTATGGGGCAGTTTGATGCTGTCCCACGGGGCGGTGCAGAGAGAGTACCCAACAGCAACGCAAGGACTGGGCCCGACTGCTCTACCAGACAAATGTGCTAACAATGCTATCCTGCTATGAGCTCGGCCCATGTCCAGTTTTCCGCACCTATCATAGATCACATATGACACATACCATCAATCCTGCATGATTTGACAAGTATGTCATGGACCAGAGAAAAAGCTTAAATAATTTCCCTGGGGTTATAAATATGTGAATATCAAAGAGGAGGCCCGAGCTCCCAGTCACTGACTTTCCAGCTGGTGTGATGAGTAAGATCAGCCCTCATCTTCCATGCAGCTCTGCTAATAGGCAAGTGGAAGGAGGGTAAAAAGAAGACCCGGGCGACCACACAAATAGCTCTCAGATGCTTGTGTGTTCACAGTCGTCACTGGTAAGCTTTAGGATGCAAGTCCATAGTCCTGGGCATGAGAGGAGTATGTCAATTAAATGTTAAGTAATCGTGCAACGAAGGCAACTATTGGTTTAAAAGAATCCCAGTAAATAACCCACTGCCAGTGCTGATTCACAGCGATGACATCAGAGCCAGATGTCTACATTGAAAGTTGTCCCACCCACATATGTGTGTTGAATTCTAACTCTCATGCTTGTGAATCAGGAACCCTAATGGTGCTATATAATATATCGGGCTGCACGGCCGGTAGTTCAAACCCACCAGCAGCTCCGTGGGGTAAAGATGAGGCTGTCTGCTCCTGTAAACATCTGCAGTCCCAGAAACTCGGAGTCTGACCTGACTCTATAGCCATGCTGGGGTTTGTATGAATCTAAAGGTTGTTGATGTGAACCTAGCCAACCCAAACCCCAACCAAACATAAAATGAAATGGAAACAAAATCCACCACCAACGAGTCGATTCTGACTCGTGGCAACCTTAAAGGACAAGGTAGAGCTGCTGCCTGTGGGTTTCCGGCACTGGAACGCTTCACAGGAGTGGAAAACCTCATCTTTCTCCCAGGACCTGTCAAAGGTTCCACAAAAGAGATGCCTGGTGAGGGGCTTCCATTGAGATGACAGCCCAGGAGACCCCATGTCACAGCTCTGCCCTGTAATCCCGGGGGTTGCCCTGAGTTGGAGTAAACCCCACAGAAGTGGGTGTGGCGTTTGGGGTCATTAAGTTTAAAACATGTCCCGTTAGTTCCGCGGGGAAGCCCTGTCCGAAGCTTGTTTCAGGCCCAGGTGGGCACCATGGAAGATCAGCAGGGGGCCCAGGGCAGGGTTTTAAGATGGCAAGAGCCTAGACACCTGGTGAGAAAGCACTCCCCTCCACCGCAAACAAAAGTAGTCCCAGCCTGGAACCGAATGAGGGGGGAGGTTAGGTTCACAAGGCTCTATTTTATGGATTGTGGCAGGATTCGTGCCCGGTTCCGAGGGCTGGGTTCCTGAGACTTCTGGGAAGCTGAGTCCACGCATGGAAGCAGCAGCCAGTGGCCCCAAGACCTTCAAGCAGCCCCCGCCCCCCGCCAGTCACGCAGGACAGCCTCACAGTGAACCCATAGGCTGGGTGAGGGAGGAGCCCCGGGGGCGAGGACCATGTGGACACCCCAACCCCTAAACACGTTTATGGGGCGCTTTAGAGCAGGAGTTGGAAGTGCTATAATCCCAGCATGGGCCAATAGCAGAATCCATTTTTATTTCATTTTAAACAGTTTTATTCCATAGATTTCCCCTATATTTGATAGTTCGATTATATTAATAACAACTCTATGATCATCTCCACAATCAACTTTGGAACACATCCCTTTTTCTTACCTGTGTTCCCCAAGCTTCCAAAACCTGCAGAGCAGGCAGTGCCCGGGGTTCCCTGGTGCTGTAGAAACGATCAGAGGGAGGAGGGTAGGAATGGCTGAGACCCTTCCGGCCTGGAACGAACTTACCCACAAGGCTCTGGTTTCAGCCAGGCAATAGATAGGGCTCTCACCGAGACAATAACACAAAAGAGGTACAGACACCTAGAAGAGCCCACCACTTGACATTAAAGAGGCAGCGTTTACCAGGGACAAAGCTCCGAAGGCTTGCGAAAGGAGAAGAAACAGGAAACAGGAAGCAGAATAAGTGACGCTTCACTGTGGAGACTGCAGTCAATTACAGGTTTCAAAAATGTGAAGAAACCTTCACCCAATTGTCACTAAACAGTGAAAAAGAGAACTGACAAGGGAGAATTCTGAAGAAGAGTAAATACACTTTTGACCAGAGGAGCAATAGACAAGTTCACAGCAGGGACAAGAGCCTAACCCAGAGATTCTCAGAGTGTGGTCCCTGGACTAGAAACAGCCATAGTAACAGCCACTGGGAATTGGGGACTGCAGCTTATTGGACTGCACCCAAACCTACTGAGCTACAAACTTTGAGGATGGGGCCCTGTTGGTGAAGCTGATGCAGACTGGGGTTTGAGAACCCTTGGGCTGGCTGTCCCAGGACCCATATTCCCAAATCAAGGTCAGTTGCAAGGTGAACAAAATCTACTTCCGTCAAGGCACTTACAATGCATAGCCTCCCTATAGGACAGGGTAGAGCTTGTCCTGGGGATTTCAAAGACTGGAACTGTTTCTAGGAGTAGAAAGCCCCATTGTTCTGCCGAGTGCCTGGTGGGTACCCAAAGGTTAACCCCTGTGCACCTGGACTCTCTGGAAAGGTGATGAGAGGTGCACAAAAGACCATCTAAACTATAGTGCCAAGCAGGGGTGTACCTCTGGAGGTTGAGCGTCCGATAAGAAAAAATGCCCTAGTGATTAGGTTACACAGTGAATTTGAGAAACCATCATCTTTCTAAGACATTGAGGCTTACAGGAACCCGAAAGGCCTGGCCTGATTATAGAAGTGTTTGCTTGCCGAGACATGGAGGCAGCACAGACTGAGACAGGAATGTCGGAGCCGGACACCTGGGCTGATGTCCCAGAAAGAAAGGCTCTGATGCTCCTTGTCTTAATCTATGAAATGGATTAAAAGCAGGCTTATCTCAGGGCATCGTTGGTAGAGGGCAGCTGAGAGAAGGCACGGGAAACCTTGGGTCCAGCTGTAACGCCACTATGTTAGACTGGGTGGACCAGAGAAACAAATTCATTGACACTTGTATATGTCTAAGAGAGGACTTTATATTAAGAAATAATTATGCATCCACAAAACATCCTACCAGAGCAAGTCCATAAGTTTGATATTAGCCTGTAACTCCCATATTAACCTATGAATTCCTCTTCAGACTCACGCAGCACAAGCGATGATGCCACATGGGGAAAGCTCACAGGCTGAGGGGTGGAAATGGCAGTGACTCCAATGTCAACAGAAAAGTCAAGCAGGGATAGAGGCCCACCTCTTCTGATGACAGAAACAAGAGAGAAAAAGAGTTCCCAGAATCCTCTTGAGAAGGCCACACCCACAAGGAGGGAGCGTCATCCCGATTTGACAAGCTGGACTCCACCCCTTCATTCTCTTATCAAGTTGACAGGAAATTGTGTAGCTACCACTGCAACTATGCTGCTTTTAGGGGCCCTTCAGTGGGTTCTGGCTCATGATGCCACACCCCATGTGACAGAACAGAGCCTGTCCCATCAGCTTCCCCAGGCTGGAAGTGCGGCAACACCAGGCCTTTCTCCCTCGGAACTACTGGGTGGGTTCAAACGGCTAACCATGCGGTGAGCAACGGGGTGATTGAACAACGGCATTGCCAGGAAGCCTCATGGTTGGTCTACCAAACTCGCTGCCATTGCTTCTGATGCATAGTGACCCCCGGGAGGGCTTTCGAGACTATAAATCTCTCCATCAGCAGCCAGCCTCGTCTGTCTCCTGCAGAGCAGCTGGTGCAAGTCAACCATGGAGCTTGCAGTTCGCAGTCCAGAGCTTACCCAAGAGCGCCGCTAGGGTTCCTTTGTCGTTGTTAAGGGACCGTGGGATTCTTTTGAAATAAGACTGGCTGTTAGCAAACAGCAAACAGAAACCAAACGCACTGCCTTCACGTTGATCCCGAGTCCTAGTGATAGAGTCCCGAGTCTGGGTGAGTCCTGAGTTCACCGCAGCCGAGAACAGCTCTGTGGGGTTTCTGAGGTTGTGAAACTTTACAGAAGTGAGCAGCCTCATCTTCCTCTGGCAAGAACAGTTAGTGGATGTCACCTACTAACCTTCCGATTCCAGGAGCACCACTTCACTCCCTGTACCACCAAGGTTCCTCTGGCTATTAGAATGAGAAGAAAGCCAAGAAGACCTTCAAATCAGACCGACCCAGGGGGTATCTTTGGCAGGTGAGTATACGTACATACAGAGTCTTGTCAAGAATGATGTTGGAGGTCCAATTGCCTACAGATGGGCTTTGAGTTCCCACTCTGCACTTCCCCTCATTCACAATGATAGGATTTTTTTGTTCATTGATGCCTGATACCTGATCCCATCGACACCTCATGATCACACAGGCTGGTGTGCTTCTTCCATGTGGGCTTTGTCGCTGCTGAGATAGATGGCCACTTGTTTATCTTCACGCCTTTAAGACCCCAGACACTAGATCTTTTGATAGCTGGGCACCATCAGCTTTGTTCACCACATTTGCTTATGCACTCACTTTGTCTTCAGTGATCATGTCAGGAAAGTGAACATCATGGAATGCCAGTTTAATAGAACAAAGTGTTCTTGCCTTGAGGGAGTACTTGAGTGGAGGCCTAAAGTCCATTTGCTATCTTAATACAGAAGGGTTGTGGGGAGGAGACAAGCCAGTTAGGGTGCAATGTAGCAATGATGAAACATACAATGTTCCTCTAGTTCTTTAATGCTTCCTACCCCCACCCCCCACTATCATGATCCCAATTTTACCTTACAAATCTGGTTAGACCAAAGCATGTACACTGGTACAGATAGTAACTGGAAACACAGGGAATCCAGGACAGATGAACCCCTCAGGATCAGTGGCGAGAGTAGCGATACCGGGAAGGTGGAGAGAGGATGGGGTAGAAAGGGGGAACCAATTACAAAGATCTACATATAACCTCCTCCTTGGGGGACAGACAACAGAAGAGTGGGTGAAAGGAAATGTCGGACAGTGTAAGACATGACAAAATAATAATAACTTATAAATTATCAAGGGTTCATGAGGGAGGTGGGGCGGGGAGAGAGGGGAAAAAATGAGGAGCTGATACCAAGGGCTCAAGTAGAAAGAAAATGTTTTGAGACTGATGATGGCAACAAGTGTACAATGTGCTTGACACAATGGATGTATGTATGGCTTGTGATAAGAGCTGTACGAGCCCCCAATAGAATGATTAAAATAAATACATAAAGAAAGATGGTGGTGTAGTTAAAAAGCAAAACAAAACCGCAAGAGACAAAAAACTTAGCCTGGATTCAATTATACTTTATTTACATTCATTTACAGAGACACACTGTTAATTACGAAATAAACCATCTGTCTCGGTGGGCAGAAGCAGATGTGAGATACTGCCCCTGGCAGGAATCTGAGGGACCGAGTCACCATAGGGGTAGAGCACAATTTGTGTGCTTGGCTCTCTGGGCCGCTGCGTGAGGAGGCAGCCCATCCATCAGCAGCAGGAGGGTGGGCCGTCAGCAGAGGCCCCATCTCAGCTGAGAGCGTCCAGGGCTCCTCTGCTTATAATGGATGTAAGGAGGGGGACAAGACGCAGCCAGACACGAAAATGCTTCTAATAAAGGAAATATGTTTTAAAGGCACAGATGTCATCCTCAGAGATAAATGGAGACTGTGTCCTTCTGTGGAAAGAACACGATAGTCACATTCGTCTTCTTTCCTTACCTGGAACTTGTGAGGGAGTCATTACTTCTCACGATCATTTAGGACCACAGATTGCGTTCTGTGGCCATGATGTGCTGGAAGCACATTCTGCTTAGATCATAGTTAGCTTTGAGGGGCTTGTTCAGGAGTGTAAGAACATTAGCAAAGAAATAAGTTGCCCCTGGTGATATAGCGGATTATGGATTTGGCTGCTAACCATGAGGTCAGCAGTTTGAAACTGCCTGTTACGGTGTGGGAGAAAGAGGAGGCTTTCCACTCCAGTGAAGAGGGGTAGTCGCTGCAGCTCACAGAGCAGCTCTGCTCTGTCCCCAAGGATCATGATGAGGAGGAACTGACTGTGGCAGTGAGTTGGGGTTGTCTTTCTCTTTTTCTTTCTTTAGTAAAGAAATGCAAGCATGCGGATTTGTACATTCGAGACGTGGAATGATGTCTATAAAACTCACTCCCAGCCATCAGTTGATTTCAACTCATAGCAACCCTGTTAGAGTAGAGTTGTCCCTGGGGGTTTCTGCATCTGCACGTTTTCCTGGGATGAGACAGCCTCATCTTGCTCCTGCAGAGTGGCGGGTTGTTTTGGACTGCTGACCTGAGAGTTTGCAGCCCAACAAGTAACCCACTACGTGACCGGGGCTCCCATGGATTTCTATAGGCATTAAAAATGAAAGGCATCTTCATGGTGCAAGTGGTTCGGTACTTGACTGCTAATCGAAAGGTTGGGAGTTCAAACCGACCCAGGGGCTTGCCAGGAGAAAGGTTTGGTGATTCATTCCCATAAAGACTAACCCATTACCAATGAGTTGATTCTGGCTCAGAGCAACCCTGCTGGACAAAGTAGACCTGCCCCACAGGGCTTCTCAGGCGGTAATCTTTATGGAAGCAGAATGCTACCTATTTCCCTTGGGGAGGGGCTGGTGGGTTTGAGTCACTAACCGATGGAGTAGTAGACAAGCACTGAACTAATGCACCGCCAGGGCTCTTTCGGTAAAATTGACAGCCTAGAAAACACTGGGCCACATGGGCTCCTCATGAGTTGGCACCCATTGAACCATACCAAACAAACGACATTGGAACGAAAGCACAAGGAAAGATGGCCTGTCCAGACTCCTTACTTGAGAGATGAAAGCATTTCTAAGTCTATGAGAAGCGACTGGAATGACCATTCTTGTCTGACTAAATGATTAAAAAAAAATAATTCCTGGTCTCTGATTCCCCATTCCTCTTTCTTTTCAAGGAGTCACGCGCTCAGAGTGCGGGGAGGACTCTCACAGGGCAGGCGCTGTGGTGACGTGCAGTTCCTCACGCAGGATGACGCTTCAGTCCACGTCCTCGCAACTCTCACCTAATGACTGCATGGGACCCTGCAAACAGGGTGCGTGAACCCCACAGAGAGGGAAACGGTCAGTTTTGCCACTACGCTCCGTATGAGAGGGTGGCATCTCTCAGAAGCAGAAAGAGGACAAAGAGGAATCCCGTGGCCATCAAGGAGGAAGAGCCACCAGTGGAGCACGTAGGAGATCCCTGCCTGGAGTGGCAGAGGCAGCTGTGACTCCAGAGCCTGGAGCCCCTCAACCATGGGGATTAACATCAGGACTGTAAGGTGAGCCGCAGGGTTCCCTTTCCACTGAACAAGGTAGAAGCCAGAGGACCACGTGGCTGAAAGACTAAAGACGAGAGGGAGACAGAGACATGTGGCTGCTGGTAAGGCTGAGAAGGTGCTGCTGTGGACAAGAGGACTCTGTCCTTC
>NW_022107431.1:21190300-21193748 GCF_000313985.2 Echinops telfairi
GTCAAGAAAACCCAAATTCTCACAACTGGACCAAGAGACAACATGATTAAAGAGAGAACAGATTTAAGGTGTCACGAAGTTAATTTTGCGTGGAACCACAATCAACACTTATGGACGCACAGTCAAGAAATCAAAGTACAAATTGTGAACACTAGGTTTGCAGAAGGCAATGGATGCCAGTGGGAGCTAAGAATACACTTGCAGGTCCCCAAATGGATTAAGACTCCTGTGAATTCCCTCTGTACATAGTCCAGGGATGTGAATAGACTTGCAATCAGGGCCTTGTAGAGTTGATTATGGCAAATACAGTTACATTAAAATGGTGTCCCTTATCATTTGATTTCACCCTATTTTTTGCATTTGAATAAAAGATTTATTATTCTCTTCTCAGGAAGAAAACAAAACAGGACGTTAGGGGAACACACTACATTTTACAACCCACGTGACTCTTTAGTTGGTCCTAACCCCTCCTGGCACAGCTGTCAAATGCTCCTTACCTGGTAACCAGGACTAAGGTGTTCTTCACTCCCTAAAGAATGAACATGAATGACACTAGGGCTAATGTTTTTCCCTGAGAGAAGCATAAGACAAATAGAAGTCAATGGGAGAGTCATCTTTCGCAGCAGCCCCTCCTATTCCACTCCGGAGGATTTGCCTCAACTATGTAGCTAGTAACTATGAACTTAGACCTAGTGCCTCACCCCAACACCAACTCCCCTTTCCCAAAGCACTTGGGCTCCCTTAGCCCTCATTGTCCCAACCCAAAATATCAGCCAAGATCCTTACCTACATTTTTCCAGTCATATCTACTGAATTGGGAAGCACCCCATCCCCTAGACTCCACCAGTGTACACCTACACACTTACTTTCACAACTGGGTAGGGGGAGACCAGCCTTTTAGTCAGTCATCTTACTCAGATCTTAAGATTAAAAAATGATAGAAAGTGCTTTCAGGTCCTTTACAGATAGACATGAGCTATAAGTGGTTTATGATCAAGAGTGATAAATATGTAGGTACGAACAGCTTTCACAGGATGACCTATGGCTCACAGAGATGGGCAGGCAGGGCAATTCCTCCCCATTACATTCTTAGTCACTTTACTCATGTCTATTTTTAGCTGGAGTCCATAAGCTGAAGCTTATAAATGACACAAGTTCAATGACAGAAGTATACTTCACTTTACCAGTAGCTTTTTTTATCAGTGCCCACCCCTTTCATTTCAATAAAATTAAGTGGGTATATTGAAATGCAAGTGTCCCCTCCTCTAAAAACTCCTGGGCGGGGGGAGAGCTTTAACTACCCCCCACCCTCCAAGATAAAGAAGGGGCTACCCAACTCCTGCCTGCGGTCATAGCATCCATTAATCCAGGGTACTAGGTAAGAGCTCAACAACATTTGTCAACCACACAGGTCTGAGGACGCCTGGAGGTGGGGTGGTGGGAGTCACACTGAGATTTCTAGTAAGGGTTCATAATGCCAGAACTAAAAGGGTCCTGTGATAGCAAAGATGGAAGAATTGAGAGAATATAGGGCAAGTTATATAGAACATCAAGTCTGAAACGCAAAGAAATGTCCAAGTAAATTATTCAAACAAAATTGTCCCATTTCAAAGTTGTTACACTTTTTATTTGTCTGTGTTTTCTTTTTTAAGGTTTTTCTATGTCTTATCTAGTCATTGTTGTTGGGCTTGGGTTGTTGTTTGTATGTTTGCTTTCCATTGATGGTTGGTATGATGTCTCTACATGAAATACAAGATAGGTAAGTCTATAGAGACAATAAGTGGATTAATACCCAAGGGAAGAGCAGGGGAGGATGGGAGAAATGGGAGCTAACAACAAGTACACGAAGAAAATGTTCTGAAATTGATTGTGGTGGTGATCACACAACTCTTATTTTGACTGAATGATTAAATTGTACCATAAGTGAAGTATATGCCCATAAAACTGCTCTAAAAAAATCAAACATTGAATTGGACATATCCGCTGCACAAGATCTCTTTAAAGCAGTGGTTCTCAACCTTCCTACTGCCACAACCCTTTAATACAGTTCCTCAGGTTGTGGTGACCCCCAACCTTAAAATTATTTTCTTTGCTACTTTATCACTGTAATTTTTTTTTTAATCACTGTAATTTTGCTACTGTTATGAATCGTCATGTAAATATCTGATATGCGGGATGTATTTTCATTGTTACAATTGAATATAATTAAAGCATCGTGATTCATCCCAAAAATATATAATTATAGATTTTGAAGTATTTATAATGACAAATAAATTAAATCTTGTCCAGAAACATGGTGTAGCATGGGTAACAGTCTTCACACCGGGTACTAGTATGTGGACATATCTGCATGTGGACGGACCTGCCTGGAGATCGATAGAGGAGTGGTGGTCAGTTCCTAAGACCATCGGCAATATGTGTTTTCTGATGGTCTTAGGTGACCCCTGTGAAAGGGTTGTTTGATCCCCCAAAGGGGTAGCGACCCACAGGTTTAAGAATCGCTCCTTTAAAGTGTTGAAGAACAAGGATGTCACTTTGAGGACTACGCTGCCTGTGACCATGGGATTTTCAATCGCCTTCTATGCATGTGAAAGTTGGGCACTGACTAAGGAAAATCAAAGAATGGAGGCATTTGAATGATGGTGTTGCTGAAGACTATTGAAAGTACCATGGACTTCATGTTCCAACAAATCTATTGTTGAGAAAGTACAGCCAGGTTGTTCCTTAGAAGCAAGGAGGGCCTGGCTTCTCTTTGGACACCTTATCAGGAGATATCAGTCCCTGCAAAGGACCTCCTGTTGAGTACCGGAGCAGGTCAGGGGAAAGAGATGGATTGACACAGTGGCTGCAACAATGCGCTCAAACATGGCAGTGGTTGTGAAGACGGCGTAGGATGGGAAATAAAGTCACTGTGTTGTGTGCAGCGTCACCATGAGTTGGAACAGACTCAAAGGAACCTAATAATAACACACCTGTGCTTACAATCTCACTTGGGAACGGGTTTTCTTGATTATGCTAATGAGGTCATATTAGTGTGGGCTGTTTTACCTCAATCACTTTTAAAACATAAAAGAGAAGATGAAGCGGCAAGCAAGCAAATGCAAATGGTCCGTTGACTTGAGGTTTCCAAGGAGCCAGGAAATCCAGAGGAAAAGCAACGAGGATTTTCCTCCAGAGCCAAGAGGGAGAAAGCCTTTCCCTGGGGCTGGCTCACACACTTCTCTGTGCTACTCCTTCCCTCACCGCAATGGAGTCCACTCTCGACTCTCGCTCGTAGTGACCCTGTAGGACAAGGTAGAACTGCCCCTAGGATGAAAAGGCTGTAACTCATTATGGGCATAGAAAACCTCCTCTTTCTTCCATAGGGTGCTAGGTGGTTTTGAACTGCTGACCTTGAGGGTAGCAACCCAGTGTGTTCCCCACTACCCCACTGGGGTTTCCTGCAGCT
>NW_022107431.1:21195456-21196921 GCF_000313985.2 Echinops telfairi
CCGTCAGCTGGGAGGAAGAGGATGAGCCATAGGCCCAGGGAAGCACAAAGAAAGAGGCAATGCAGAGGTTAGTGTGCAGAGGGAGCTAAACATACCCGTGTATTTCAAACCTGGGCAATTCATTTGGGAGGTGAAACTGATGCAGGGGTCATACTTCATAGGAAGGCTGCGGGAACCCATGAGCAAACTGGGGGTGTGAACAAGATACACAGGAGAGTTCAAGGTCAGAGCAACCCCCACCAAGGGGCAGAAAGTTCCCACCAGGAGACCAAGAGCAAACCCCCCAGAGGCCTCTGAAGAGAAGCAGCAGAGCACTCCTAGGAGGTGAAGGCTGCTGGGGGGCTTCTTCCATGGGAGTGCCATAATGAATTGAATGGCTCATGTTGTATGAGCCTAAGTAAAGGTCTTGGCGATTGATTGGAATATTAGAACAGGAGCACGAGTTTTCATTTAACATTTATAAAAGGGAGCTGCAGAGCCTGGCCACCAGCGCTCTTCAGGCCTGGCGGAGTCCCAGGGCGGCCCTGGGATGCTGCTGAGTGTGGGTGAGTGAGTGCAGACAGGCTGGCTGCTCCTGCCGCTTGGAGTCCATGGGAGTCTTGGAGTCCCTGGGAACTACAAACAGATAAACCCTCAGGTGGATGGGGGCTGGCGGGTCAAGTTCCCCCGGAGGCAATGGGCTTCTGAATGATATCAGCCCTGGAAGGATGGAGCAAACTTCTTCTCTGCCAGGCACACCTGAGGTCACCGGGAGGTGGAAACAACGCGATGGCAAAGGTCTGTGTGCCCCATGGGGAAGCATGAGGCCCAGCAGCCCCAGGAAGCACCTGCCCTGGCCCTGCAGTCCCACAAGGTGTGGCACAGGGGTCACAGGGCAGGGGTCGCCAAAGCATTTCCCACAACTGTTGGGGAGGAATTCCTAGAGCCAGGGATGTGGCCTGGAGAAACCCAGGGCTCTCCGAGAGCGATTTCCACTAAGGGAGTCTTGGTGAGATAGGAAGTGTCAGAATCATGTGCTCTTGGGAGGGCACATGCTTAGAGAGAAGATTACTCACCCATTCAAGTTACGGACCATTCGACCATTCCCCCTTCTCCCAATTCCAGTGGGAGCTGGCCAGATTTGGGGCCCACATCAGCAGGTGGCACCAGTGGAGGCTGTCAGAGAAACAGGCTCCCACTTCTGCCCAGAGCCAGGGTGATGGCAGCGACAGGAACCCTCCAAGACCCCCTCAGAGCTCCAGCCCCAGGAAGACACCTCCTTGGTCAGAACCAAGTCTTTAACAAGACTTGTTATTTCGACTACACGTGCATCTGCTTGGGGTGTTTCACTCACAAATAAAGGTCCCGCATCCTGATTTTATCGCTGTCTATTACAACAATGCAATGGGTTGCCTCGGGTACATCCATTTCACAAGATCTCTTTAGGGTTTTCCTTGAAGCAACTCTACTCTTTTTTTTTTTTTTT
>NW_022107431.1:21198717-21218045 GCF_000313985.2 Echinops telfairi
ATCACTCTGGGTCAGAATCAACTCGATGGCAGTGAGCTTTGATCATTCTCAGCTGCTTACTCACAGATGTCCAAGGGTTGTCTTTATGCAAATACTGTTAGCAGGAGGCCATGACAAGGAGAACTAAAAGAGAAAAATGAGAGTGATTTGACCGCCATCAGACAACTCGTGAAACTTGGATACGACTTCTGTATGAAAGCTGTTGAATTTGGTCCATTTTCACAACAATATTAAAGAACACCTCCTTCTGGACAGGTGTTGTGTCAGATGCAGGAGTTACAAAGATGAATAAGACTGTCTCCTTTCTCTAGGGATTCATAATCTAAGGAAGCGATGGACACCTGTACAGCTGCCTAGACAACATTATGATAAGGACTGCACTCGTGCTGTGAACGACTGGTTACTGCAGCGGATAGGAGACAGCAATTAATCTTTCCCGGGAGCACGGATGCCTCTTCCAAGGGAAATGACATTGCAGGGTGGACGAGGAGGACATGGACAGTATTCCAAGCATGAGCACCAACACAGAGGACTGCCAGCACACGTGTGTGTGTGGGTGTGTGTGTGTGTGTCACTACTATCTTGTGGATTCTGACTCATAGTGACCCAATAGGGCAGGGTAGAACTGCCCCTGTTGGTTTATGAAATTGTAACTCTTTACAGGTGTAGAAAGCCTCATCTTTCTTTCTAGGAGCAGCTGCTGGTTTTGAACTGCTGATCCTATGGTCAACAGCTCAACCCAGAACCCATTCAGGAAATGCCTTTGGAGTGGTCTATGGTTCCCAAATAACCGAAGACAGCCATTCAAGTGTTAAGGAGACGGAGTCCCAAATTAAAGCACTAAAGAGCACTCTAGGTCATTCAGGAAGGCTTTGCAAAGTTTTGTTTGGCTTTGTTCTTTTAAGAACAGCTTGTATGGAAGTGGAATCAGTGAATATCCTGAAGAGGGAACAGACTGGAAAAGGCACGCCAGGTCGGAGTACAATCAATAACTCAGGCCGAAGATGCCGAGGCAGCAGCCATCACAGAGCAGAAAAGAAACCTGAGAGAGAGAGAGAGAGTTGCCAATCATTCGTGAAGTAGAATGGATGCGCCAGTCGCTGTTTCTGGGCACTGAAGATGAGCCGCTCAATCGATCCACATTTATAGTGGGATAATATTTTTAGGTTGTAGATTCAGTCTTTCCTCTCCCCACCTACATGAGTCCCTGTGCCCACTCCCTCAGGGAGCTAACACGCGTCATCCTCATTGTCCTGGACGTTAATGAACGCCACTGCTGAAGGCCCAGACAACAGTCACTGTCCGGTGGATGTACGCAACGGGGAAGGGCCTTTTTCTCGCTCATCATTTTACTCCTCACATTCAGAACAGAGCCTAACCAATCCCAGTGCTGCTGCTGCTGCTGCTGTTGTTGTTGTTGTTAGGTGTTGCTGTCGGTTGCGACTCCCAGGGACCCTGTGTGCCGCAGAACAAACCCGGTTCACCCGTGCACCATCCTCAGCAGGGCCGCTGTAGCTGAGCCCGCGATTACATTACAACGACTGTGTCAATCTGTCCGGTGGAAGGTCTTCCTCTTTTCTGGTTTTTGCTGACTTGACCACCATGGTCTTTCCTAGGGACGGTTCCCTGATCATGTTTCCACAGCAGGTGAGCCGGGGTCCGGATCCTCAATTCTAAGGACATTCTGTTTGTACTTTCCCCCCGATAGCCATGTTTGTTCTTCTGGCAGTCCACACGATAATAAATACTCCCATCCCACATCATAATCCAAACACACCAGCTCCGCAGTTTTCCTAACTCAGTGTCCAGCTTTTTCCCGGATCTGAGGGGACGGAAAAACCACCACGCTTGCGTGGATCCTCTGCAGTAGATTTGCTCAATCCAGTCGGTCACTGGATCTCCCTCCTGCTGCTTCCATGAGTGCTGATCATGGATTCAGGTCCAATCAAACTCTGGGCACCTCCTGTCTTTTCTCCTTTGATCATGCCATTTCTCACTGACCCCGTTTGGAGTAGTTTGTTTGCTTTCTGTACTAATGTAATCCACATGTCCATAAGGGGTTCATATCTTTCTTCAATTTCACCAAGCAAGACTGTGTCATCTGCAAATCCTGGGTGGTTGGCGAATCTTCCTCTAAGTTCTGTGTCCCAAGTGGTGGGTTGATTTGCTCAGAAGGGTTGAAAAGCAAGGATGTTCCTTTAAAGACGAAGGTGCACCTGATCCAAGCCACGGCCATTTTCATTGCCTCATGTGCCTGTGAAAGTTGGACACTGGATAAAGAACCCTGAAGAAGAAACAACGGATTTGAATTATAGTGCTGGCAAAAAATACATATATACATATATATTGAAAGTACCATGGACTGCCAAAAAGAATAAACAAATCTGCTTTGGAAGAAATGCAGCCAGACAACAAACAACGGGTTTGAATTATGGTGCTGGCATAAAATACATACATATGTATATATATACATATATATATATTGAAAGTACCATGGACAGCCAAAAAGAATAAACAAATCTGCTTTGGAAGAAATGCAGCCAGAATTCTCCTTAGAGGCCAAGATGGCAAGACTTGGTCTCTCATAGGTTTGACATGCTGTCAGGAGAGACTGGTCCCTGGAGAAGGATGTCATTCTTGCTAAAGCAGAAGGCAACGAAAACAAGGAAGGCCCTCAGCCCGATGGACTGACACACTGGCTGCAACAATGGGCGGCAACATCAGAACAACTGTGAAGGTGGCGCAGCCCCGGGCAGTGTTTTCTTCTGTTGTGTAACGGGTTACTATGAGTTGGAACGGGTTTGAGGATAGGTAACAACAACAACAACAACAATAGATGACTAGTCATGGTGAAAGGATGCAGACCCTATATCCTTCTGTCCTCTCTGATCTGGCTTCTATATAGTTTCTGAATGAGCACAAAGAAATATTCTGGAGTGACCCTTTTATCAACGTTACACATAATTTGTTATGACCCACACAGCTGAATGCCTTTGCAAAGCCAACAAAGCACGGGTAAGCATCGCCTTTCAGATGAGACCCCTAAGGCATCAGTAAAGATATCCCTGCTTCTATGTTTTCTTAGGAACCCCAGGTAAAGGTTTTGGCAGTTCCTTGTCAGTGTATTGCTGAAAGCATTTTGAGATTATCTGAAGCGCAATTTTAGTTGTGCGTGACATTGATGATCTTGTTTGATCATTTCCATAGTCTGTTTGATCGCTTTTCTTTGGACGTGGCAACATGAAATTTTGAAGTCATAATCGAGATGGTATCTTTGAGGGGAAAAAAGTGGTTTTGGAGCATACGTTGGGCTGGTTTTAAACATTGGGAGCTGAAATTGTGACCTAAATAATAGGCACAGAATGATTTATTTCTCTCTTATATGTTCAGACTACATAGTGATCTTACAGGTGGGAAAGGAGAGAGAGAAGAGAGTCCAGAGCCTGGTTCCAGCCAGGGTCCATGCCGAGGAGAATAAAGAAATGTTACAGGACTCAGCGAAAACCTTGGGGCAGGTGTGGAGGGTTTGGGAATAGAGGGAACTATGGCTCTATTTCCTCTCAGAATTCCAAGGTGGCGAGAAGACAACAGTTATGAGTGTGTATGCACCTATTGGAAATAAAAACCGCCGTGCATTGGGATGCTGGTTAGAGTTCTGATTTCAAAGGCAACCACATACTAATGCTTTGTGAAGTCAGTTCCAGCGAGGTTTTGACTCACAGCAACTGCAATGTCCAACAGAGCAGACACACTGGCTGGTCCGGCACCGTCTCCACGATTGTTCTGTTTGAGTTCATTGTTGCAGCCTCTGTCAGCCTTGTGCAAGGCCTTCCTCCTCGCTGCTCCTCTGCTGTCCAAGCATGATGTATTTCCCTAGGGGCGGATCTTGTCTGACAACATGTTCAGAAGACACGAGACAGAGTCTCAGCATCCTTGCTTTTAAGGAGCATTCTGGCTGTACTTTTTCCATAAGAGATGTATTGCTTCTTTTGGTATCCCATGGGTTTTCGATCTGCTTCGCTAGAAGATTCGTGCTATGTAATATTGATTGCTCATTGGCAATAAGTGTGGGTGAGATTGGCTCCTAGAGTAATACACAGGGACGTTAGTGTTCAGTTGAAACCACAGGCTCTTGTTAAACACATCATGGTTCATTGATGTTAATTAATTACTTCATTAAAGACAGTATCTCAGTGAATTTTATCCTTGACAAGAGCAGTTTTCATAATAGTGGTGTGAGATTTGCTTGATTTCCTTATTTAAATGTCTCTGCTTCATATGAGTCTCTGATATTTGAAGATCATAAAGCTTTGTATTTGTTGTGTGTTAATTTTGCTTTTTAAAGACTTTAGAAGTTTATTATACTATATACCTGCAACCACCCTTGAAAGAGGTAGGTACAGCCAATATTTAGACACCAGTTTTATATATAATGAAATGCAGGCAAAGAGAGTAGAGGTCGAGTAATTGGAAACTGTCATTGACATTGCTAGTAATAAACTCAGGGATGGAATGCTGGTCTTCACAGGAAGGCCAATGTGCTTGGCATTTGAAATCAGCCAGCCCCCGTCAAGGCCTGCATTTAAAGACAGTGGAGTACAAAGCAAACCCACGCAGCTAACAGTTAACCATCAGTTTACACAGTGTTTTGGTTCTTAGATCTAGTATATGAAGACTACCAATAGAATGCTTATTGGTGAAGCTACGTAGCAGAATCTTGTAAGTGGATGTATTGCCCCATTAAATTTTTTCTAGAAGCACACCAGATATTAAAGTTTGAAGGCCCTAGGAGCCAATTTATAATACATATAATAATATATGAACTGATGAGGACTGAGTGGAAAATTCACTAAAAGGCCAAGCTCCCAATTAAGAAATCTTGATTTTTGTTCTGCAGTTCATCCGTACGTCATGGCACAGCACTGATGAACATATTTGTGACAATCTCATTGTGTGTGAAGACACAAAACAGGATGAGTTCTGTTTCTGGTCTTATTCTTAAAGCCCAAGATTGAAATGCAAAGGGTGCTGCTCAGGGGGAGTAGGGGGGCACATTATTGACACAAGAAGGAGAAACACTAGAAAGAATGGAGGGACCAGCTTTTGAAAGTGACTGGAAATTCTATGGGGACTGTGCTTGTTCCTTCTTCTTGTGTGCAGCCTTGGTATTTGCATCTTGGAACACACACCTCATTGTAAATCACTTTCATTTTTTATTTCTGGGTTGCCTTTGACTCCATTCCAACTCAATGTAACCCCATGAGCCTCCCAGTGTGCCGGAGTAGAGTTGGCCTTTGAACGTGTTTGTTTAGTTGTTGTTGTTAAGACGCAGCGAGCACACTGCAAGCCAGCATTAGCGAGGCTGATGGCATTCTTGGACTTGAGTAACTATTCTCACTCCCTTTTCTGAACTGTAGCTCCCCTATTCCCACACACGCACTGCCCCTTAAGGTTCCTAGTATTTCCGGCTGCTGGTAACCATTCGATCGTACATAGATAGTCCTTAAAAGAGCACAATGTTTAAGGAAATTAAAAAAGCCTCTCCCTGTTTTCCAGTGTCCGTGGGTTTCTGAGGCTCTTGGCAGGAGTAGAAAGTCCTGTCTTTCTCTCTTGGCGAAATGGCGATTTTGAACTGCTGACCTTTCGCATTGAGCCCAGTGCATAGGCACTACACCACCAGGATTCCTAAGGTGCAAGGAAGATCTTTTTCATTCGTTGAGCTAACCAAGTGTTCAGTTTTTATGAAGGCTCCAGGGAATACTTTTGGTTTGAAGTTTAAAAATGATCTCAGGGATCGATCCAACCTTAAATGTGACATGCTGTTCTACATTACTCCCACATTTTTCCAAGACCACAGAATCCTGGATTAAAATGTTCAGGAATGGTAGCCAGGCACCAGGCAGTTCTTATGTTCCCATGGAAAAGGAGACAGTTGTTCCTGGAGGCACTGAGCCACCTCTTCCTTACCCTGCTCCTGGACCTGACTGTCCCTCTGCCTCCATTACTCCAGGCCCGAGGGACCACATCCTGTACCTAGGTGGTTGCTTCCTAGGGTGTTTGATGACTGCTTTCTGGGTGAACTTTAACTTCCAACCTGGTCTAGCAGCTGAGCATGTTATTTTAAAATTGCACCACTCAAGGACTCCATAATAGATATGAACACCCCACCTGCCCCCAAACGGGACTGCCAATGAGTCCATTTGGACTCATAGTGATCCCACAGGACAGAGTAGGATGCCCCCTGTGGGTTTCTGAGATTGTAACTCTGTAAGGGCCAACAACTTCATCTTTCTTCCATGGAGTGGCTGATGGGTTTGAACTGCTGACCTTGTAGCTAGCCCAATGCAGAACCCATTATACCACCAGGAGAAAGGAAACATTCACTATATTTGGATCCAAATATACTGGTCTAGGATCAGGGTTCCCACAGTGTGGCTCCTGAGAACCCGTTAAAAATGTAAATGCCAAGTTTCAGGCCCCAGACCTTTAATGGGTCTGGCAAGCTGAGTTTAAACGGTGTCCAGATGATTCTGATGTTCCTTAGAGAAACACTGTTCAGATCAACGATGCCTTCAGTCACATTCGTGGGCAGGAGGAGAACCCCCCTCTTGCGCGGCTCCTGCGCGGCTCCATCCAGAAAGAGGTGCTGTTCCTCTGTCTGCTGTGTCAAGAGCGCGCAGCTCGAGAGGCCTGTTGGCCTCTGTAGGGTTAAGTAAACTCCCGGTAAGGACCCAAAGTTGTGTCACGCTGAGCTATTTGCTGGGGCAGAGAAGCCAATAAAAGAGTGGTTGATAATTTTAATTAGTGGAGGAATCTCTCGAATGTTGGTCAACACGTATTTCTCATCACTGTTGGTCTTTGAGCCTTATTGTTTTTGCCGAGATGTTGAGTTTATGGCAGTCACAACAGGAGTGAAAAAACCAAAAACCAAACTCACTGCCATCAGTCGATGTCCACTCACAGTGACCCTAGAGGCCAGGAGAGCCCTGGCCCGGTGCGCTGGCTGCTGAGAAGGCAACTCTGGGAGAGTAGAAAGCCTCATCTTTCTCCAATCCATAACTCACTACACCCCAGGGCTCCTGACAACCATCAGCAGGGACACATAATTGTGCTTGTTAAAAAAGTCATTACAAATCCACCCATCTATAGGCGGCAGCCGTGACGCACAGAGGGCGTGAGCGGAGTGCTTCCCCTGACGGGCACTGCAACACAGACTTACTTCCCTGAAGAGTGACCCTCTCCGGCCGGCGGACGGTGAGGGGCGTTCAGGGCTAAGAACAGACCTGAACAGACTTCAAATGGACCGAGCAGCGAAGCAGGGGACAGAGAGTCAGGCATCAACTCGATCTGGAAGAGATGGCCCCAGGGGGTGCTGGAAACGGCCATGCTGGAGTTTGGCGCCCCTTCACAGAAATCTGGTTGTGCTGTCTGTTGGTTCTGAAAGCAGTTATGGGAAAAAGCTGTGGGATTCTCCTTATAAAACCACGCAAAACAAGGTGTGACTGGAGCATTAGAAGAGTCCCTTCCGTTTGAGACGGCGTCCTGGGTGGTGCACTGGGTCAGCATTACTCAAAGTTGAGTGATGAAAAGTGGGAGGGAGGAGTCACCAGAGGCACCTGGGTCGGAAGGCGAGCATTTGGCCGCCTCCAAGGCCACCGCTGTTGGAATTCTGCGAGCGCAGTTCTACCCGTCACACGGCCGCAGGCTGGGATCCAGTGCACAGCAGCTTGCTCGCTTGATTTCCCCCTTATTGCGGATGAAAATCTCAAGAAAAATAAAACGGGTGAGGAGTATGTTCTTCTCTGAAATATATTTTCATCTAACCATTAAGCCAGCTTTGCAGTTTTTGTTGGCAGACCAATGGCCAAACACACTTATACATAAACATAGTAAACATCCTGGCTACGGAAAAAATGATCAGGCTCTTCCTATCGTTTCCAGTGAAGCGTTTCTACCCCATGCACATTTCTACCCCAAACACTGGATGCTCCTGGGCCATGCACGCAGGACAAACCCTAATTCCCCCAAACCCCAAACTCACTGCCATTAAGTCGATTCCAACTCAGGGTGACCCTGTGGGACAGGGTAGAACTGCCCCTGTGGGCTTCTGAGCATGTAACGCTTCAGGAAGTGGAAAGCCTCAGCTTTCCCTCTCCGTGAGGCTAGTGGTTTCAAACTGTTGACCTTGTGGTCAGCTGCCCAACATGTAACTAGTGCACCACCTGGGCTCCACACCTTAATTCGGGTTATTCAAAAAGGCATGCACAGGGATGTGAAAGCAATCTGGTTCCTTAAATGTTGCTTTATCACTTTGCATCTATTTTTCTGGTAAAACACTAACATTTATATTTACACTAAACCAAATCACACAGTAAATGATTTCTACCACTTTGAGAGTTAGGGAGATAATTTGTCTGATCCCTATTTAAGAACGTTTGGTACTTTTTCCAGATAAATTAGTTATTTTGAGGATTAACCTTTGTAGCGCCTGCAGGGCTTTCTTTATAAAATCTTATCACAAGCGTGCCTGGAGGTGTGGGCAGTACAGTGAGACATGGCTGCCACCATGTGGGATAAACGTGCACTACAGTTAAGAATAGATGGAAATACATCCATAGGCACACATGCATACACACTGAAATATACCTCATTTAAAAACTGAACTGTCTACTGGAAACACAGGGAATCCAGGACAGATGATACCTTCAGGACCAGTGGTGAGAGGGTGGAGGGAGGGTGGGGTAGAAAGGGGGATCCGATTACACAGATCTACATATAACCTCCTCCCTGGGGAATGGACAACAGAAAAGTGGGTGAAGGGAGGCATCGGACAGTGTAAGATATGACAAAATAATAATTTATAAATTATTAAGGGTTCATGAGGGAGGGGAGTGGGGAGGGAGGGAAAATGAGGAGCTGATATCAAGGGCTCAAGTAGAAAGCAAATGTTTTGAGAATGATGGCAACAAATGTACAAATATGCTTGACACAATTGATGGATGTATGGATTGTAGTAAGAATTGTACAAACCCCAAATAAAATTTTTTTAAAAAGTGAATTGTCATATTCTTTTTAATCTAAATGCAGGATAAATGAGAACTATTGGCTTATCTTTTGTTACATTTTTCTAGATTCGGTAATGCGCTTTTTGTTTGTGGCAAATGTAGTTCAACAGTGATAAACCATGGACTAGCAAAATGCCAATGATGCTTTCTAAGCTCCGTGTCTCAAGACCAGCAGCTCCTGTGGGATCTGGGGCCTGGGAGCTTTGCTAGGAGATGCAGCCCTGCCCACCTCACTCCCATGGAAACGCCAGGGCCTTCTGGACACACTAGGCTGAGGCCCATTAAGCTTGATGTTGAAGATGCTGGTAAACAGCTATTCCCTTGACCACACCCATCTTCCTTCCTTATTCCCCGCCTAAAGATGGTGAGTGGCTTTGATTTAAAAAAAAAAAAAAAAGTCCAGATAGTGAAGAAAAATATGGCTGAATGTAGTTGAATATTTGAATTCAGGATCCCTGGTGGGGCATAACTGGTTGTGTCAGACCGGAAGCTCTAACCACCTGCCTCTCCTTACCTTTCTTCCTACCGCCTTAACCATTTACAGCTTCCCAAACCCTACTGAGCGATTCCATTCTGCCCTGTAGGAATCAACGCGGGCAGTGGTTTCTTTTTTAATTACCTGATTACCTTGACTTTCCCTCTGTAAATGTAGAAACCCATTTTATCCATTATTTCCTTAAACTGTGTTCATTCCGCCTTTCAGAGGAAAACAAAACAAATTTTCCAGAAAAATGGGCTTGTTTAGTTTTGGGAGAGATGAGTATTTTATTTGCCCAATCAGAGCCCTTCAGCATTAAGACACTCATATACATATATCTGAACATTTTCCAGAAACAATAATTTATAATACACTTTTAAAATACCAGCTTTACGGTATTTATTTACAAAAATATTTCATTACCTAATTTTAAGCTTTTTTTTCTCCTTCTGATGACAATTTGTAGTCAGGAATGCGAAATCACTGTAAAGTTCCACACCCCTCGAGTGTTTGCCATCGTGGTTTGGCTTTGTTATAAATACAACAAGACACAGAGAAAGGTTTGCCACATTCCCGCGAAGACCTTTGAGATCGTTACTGGGACTGAGCAAGAGAAGAAACACGGAGCAAATGCAGCAACTGAGCCCCACGGCCGGGCACTGGACGAGACACACAGAGCTCTGCATCCAGCATGCTAATGGCTCTGAGTGGACAGTGTGAGGACGCAATCCTGCACTTTTTCACACTGTCTTTTGGCAATGCGTTTACAATGGCTTCGGAGGGCACCTGGAAAGCAGAATGCTTCCCTGACCCTAACTATTATGTTGCACACAAGTCACACCCAAGGTCACCACAGTACTGTTTATTTACAGACAAAAAGAACGATTGACCTTCCTTGCCTGGCTTTCTATTGATATGTTGAGTCTGTTCTCAGCTCATTGTCTTTCACCAGAAGCACAAAACAGGTAACAAAAGTATGAATATAATATGAAACTCCCCCAACAGACAGGATTCCCATTGCCACTAACTCATATCCATTCAATGCTGGAGCCCCCCAAACCTGCCAGGAATTCATATTTTACACCGGGCACACAAAGATAGGAATAATGTGAGCCGCACTGAGAACAACTTGCGAATCATGATGTTTCTGCCGTCAAGGGTGAAATAGAGACTTCTGCCATATCGCCTTAGCTTATGTCACCCCGTCTGTCCATCAACTGTGCCCAGTAATTCAAGATCGGATCCGTCCTTTCATCCAGCTGCGGCAGTTAAGCTCAGCTTTCCCTTAATTTTTTTTGCAACCATTCTCTGGCCAGATACTTTAAAACACCTGTGGTCATAATTAGATCAGAAGTAATCTGGGGTAAGGGTGGGGGGTGGGTCGACAAACAAACAAACAAACAAACAAACAAACCTTATCCCCATAGCAGAGCAATAGTAGAACAAAAACAGTAGACAGTATCTTCCCATTCATCTCCAAATGGAAAAAAAACACTGTGGGCCTAAAGTTCAATCCAATAGAATCAACCAACCAAAAAGGCAAAGGAAAAAAAGAAAGAATAAAGGATGTTTAGGATCGAGGGTGTCCTTTTTCAAAGTCAACATAGATTAAGAAGTCTAGGAATGCTCATCAAATACCAAATCGATAAAGAACAAATTTTATAAACTGTAAAATCAAAACCTTCATTGACAAAAATACGTGAGCTCTGTTTTCATGTTTGGAAATTTACTTTAAAAAAAGGTAGAAGAAATTACCTTTAAAACAACTTTGTATATTTATCTTAAAACGATAGTTAAGGTGGGTACCCAACGGCGCATGGCAGGGACTGGGAAAGACCTGGCAATTACTGTTGTGGGCACCCCCTCCCCGGATTATACCTGAAGATGCTCAAAGGGGGTCTTCGGATTTTGTTTTGAATCAGAGTAATGACATTTTTCCTGTCATGGTGAAGACTTTAATAACACTTTTTAAAATTCATCGTATCTCAATAGGAGATACCAGCATTTCTTATTATAAGCATAAAACATAACTGTTTTGTATGGATAATATACATACTTTTTTAAGTACTTTGACTTAAACTTAACAAGTTCACCAGTTTGAAAATTAAAGAGTACATTTATAAAAATTCCGTTTTAAAACTAAAAGTAGATTCTCTAGCAGTATGTATAAATATAACATCTAATTGTATGATCTGAAAGCAAATCTGAAATTGTGGCAAGAACACTGACATATACAGCAAATGTTTAAATCCTCGAGACCTATATAAAACTCTATTAAAGATTTCGAAATTATGATGGGTTTCATGGTTTGAAATACAGCCCGCAGCATACTCATGGCTCGGGCATGTTTTATAAACGTGCCTTTTGATGTGAAATGAGGAAGGTGGCCTTAAAAGCTAATAAAAAGTTTTAATTACCTAAAAAAGTGCAGAAAAAAATTCAAGTTTCAAGTTCAGTGCTCTTTAGCCTGAAAAAGCAAAACAAAATTCCCACAGTTGAAATATAAAGTAAATCTTTGCCACGAAAAACTTTCCTTTGGATATAGCTTTTCTAATGTGACATGAGAACTGCCTGCAACACACACGGGAGAGAATTCAGGCTACAACCCACCCCCCACAGCCTGCTCCACACATTTACTCGGCCGTCCACCCAATTACCCTGCGACTTCGAGGTCTGTAACCCTCAGGCTTGGTTAAGACACACACGTCAACATGAAATCACTTCAGAGGAAACCTATGGAAATAAGTAGTAAGCAAAAAAAAAAAAAACAACGGGCTTTCTTTAAAGTAATCAAATTGAAATGTGACAGACTGCACAGTCACAAACACAGGTAGCAGCAATTTTTCTTATGCTTTCATCCCGAAAGGAAAGAAGTTAATAACTGTTCAGTTCGGCCTATAACCCCCTTTTTATTTTGTACAACTGAGATGCAAACCAAGGGGTAAGACGATGCCAAACATCAAGTCAAATGGATATAATGGTACGGAATTGGTCAGACTCCATCAAGACTTCAAATACTCTTCTCAGCAACAAATAGGAGCTTGGGGTTGACAAGTGAAGTAGATTGGTACTCAGTACACACAGGGAACAGCTTGCTATTGACAGCCTGCTCCCCAATGAAGACTGAGGATCAAGAGCAGATGCAGCAAACAACAGTGCTGAGGAGAATGAGGAAGCACATGGAAATGTCCCTCTTCTAAACAACTGGTCCTAACTCCCTGCACACACCTCCCCCCATGCCGCTGGTGACTTCTTCCCATATTTAAAAAGGCAGGAAGTAAATAAATAGAGATGTCATCTCTCAACCCCCACGAAATTTCCTGGGTTCTGTCTGTGCCAACAGCTCCAAGATGCTGATGGCCCTACACTCAAAAACACCTGCTGCTTTCTACCCCTAGCTGAGCTGCGGGTCTGCTCTGCACAACCTGGAGGGAAACTTTAACATGGAATCAAAGCTCCTCAATATATCCATTTAAGCTTTCCTAGAAAATCCAAACCAAACAAATGCGCCCATCTTTCTATCTGAAAATAATGCCAAGCTTGGTTCATTTTATGCACAACATGGAAGACGCTGTGAAAATGAAATTTCTATGCAATGAATTCAAAATCGCTTGACACACCAAACGTTCAGTTGGGGCAAATATGACCTTCCACGTCATATGGGGAAGGGGAATTAACCAACAGCTCTACCTTTACTTCAATACTTCCCAACTCCCTCGAATCCAGAACTGATCATTCTATTGACATACATAAAATGGGACTTTTAAAGAGGGGTCTAATTTGTGACCCGTCACAGACTTCGGGGCATGCAGAAACTAGCACAACCCATCAATGAATTATAAAGTTCATTATTCAGAAGACAGTCTCTAAGAAGAAATGTGATGGGCTGGTGCCTTCTACAAACTGAAAAACTTTTAGACTCTTGTTCTGATCAATGATCTCTACTGCACAGTTACTCGCATACTCCCCACTGCTATTTTAAAGCAAACTTTAATGTCCACGCTCGCATCCAGTAGTGCATATTGGAAAATGTAAACACACAAGTTTTGCGAAGGAGATTCAAGAGAAGAAAATGCGTCACAGACCACGTGAAGTTATGGTGTGCTGCATATAGCTTTAATGATCACACGGGATAGAAAAACAACCATCATGTTAGCTGCTAATTTGTGCTCTGATCATCCCTTCATGAAAAACAATTATAAACTTTTTTTATAGAGAAAATATGTAAATTTCAGCAACGTTAACTTGAAAGCTTCGACTGCTCTTCTTGGCGGCTCTGAGCGGCTGGGCACCACCCCCACCGCAGCCTGGGCGGAGCCGGCTTCCTTCCAGACCTTCCGGTGGAGTCGCCTCTGTCCACTGAGAGATCCCGGGACACTGTCCGTGGCTGGCGTTCTGTGCGCTCCAACGTGTGCGGCTGCCCTTCGGCCTTTTAAAAATCGTACAGGGACAGGTGCAGATTTAGAGTCTATTTCTACAGAAGAGATTGTGTAGGTCAGTGGACCAGACTCTTAAAACAGATAATTATTGACAAAGGATGCGTTTCCCATGCACCAGCATGTGCACTACGATCTAATCGGCTCATCTCCTGAGTGGACTGGAACTCGTAGCAAGAAAGGGCACTGGACAAAAGGGAGCTGAGCATTTGATGGAAAGAAGGAAACATGTTTTTTAAGCAATTTTAATTAAATAATGCAAAGGTACAGTTGGTTAAACATTTTATAAAAATTCAAGCATAAATGAAGAACAGAAAACAAAAACAAAACAAAACAAAAACCTTAGCTAATTTCAACAGTTCTACAAATTTAACCAGAACGATTTTGGTCAGATCCACCTTGAAGCTGAATGAATGACCATGAGGACAAGGGACACTGAAGCATTCACTCTCCTCACCACAATGGAGGGTCTTTCCTTGCTTGTCCTGACGTCCCCCACCGCAGAGCTACCACATGGAAACTCTCAGGATGATGAGCAGCTCCGTCATGCTCTGCACTTTACTTCTCAATGAAGTGATTTATCGCCTTGTTTTGCTTTTAACAAAATATGTACTAAACACAAGTCTACAATAACAAGAATCCAAGAGTAGCCCATACACTAGTCAATGATGTGTATGTTTTTATTATTTAAAGCCCACCATTCAGCTTATCTGTCTAAAGATATGGTAACAAACAGTTCGTGTCTTTTCCACGACTGACGCCGACGACCAGTCAGCTCAAGGAGGGAAGTCCAAGACAGCTGTTGGTAACGAAGCCCGGTTCAGAGACACGCCGTGTGTGACTGCTCCTGCTCCCGGACGTCTGAATTATTGCCTCTCCCCCAAAGAGGTCCAACACTGATGGCCGGGACCACGGCACAACTCTTTGGGCGTACGCAAGCTTAATACAGGAATGACCTGGGAAGAGTCTCCCATCTCCTGAACACCGCCCTGAGTCTCTTCAGCTGTCCTGTAGGGCTGGCTTAGCTCCCAAACTGTCACCTCGTAGCTGGCACACACCACACATCCCAGGTGGAGTGTGTGTGCGTGTGTGGATGTGTGTGAACGCACGCACGCATGTGAACACTCCTCAGTGACAGCGACGTGACTGAGGTAAAAATAGTGCATGATTGTGCTAGGAAAGAGGAGAATCCAGTGATGACCATCCCTTCCATGTGACCTTTCCCAAATGAAGCAATGAAAGAAAAAAGGAAAACGTGTTTTCCTTCCGGCTGACGCGGACTTGGGTTGGATTCTGGTTCTCAGAACTGGTACCACTTCTTATCTTTGTATTTCAACATCATCTAAGGGAGAGGGGAAAAAAACACAAGGAAACCGTTGAAATGCTTGAACAGTGGGTACAGAGTATGGCGACTTTCCATAGGGATCAATGTTCTGTCGCTCTGAAGTGTGCTGCAGGATGATGACACTGCTTACTGAATATCAATTTATACTGAAAGCAACCAGGAAAAACAGGCGCATCTGGAGGCAAACAGACTACGGCCAGTCAGGACCCAGCTGGAAGGTCCTCCCTCCTCTTTCTTGGACATAAAACATAAGTGACTCTTCGTTCAGCGAACATCCCTGGTGACTTAAGATCCTACCCGTGAGGTGCCTTTCAGTTCACTAAAGGTGCCTGGTGGTGCAGAGGGCTTGCACTCAGCTCAAGGCGGGAGAGCTGGGGTGGGAAATGCCCTGGTGGTGCTATGGAAGGGGGTCTTGGGATCCACTTTTCTGTACGACGGCAGGGCAGGCTTCTCTGACCCTTGTGGGCTAGCCCGAGTCTAAAGTCTAAAGTCTAAAGACAGCACTGGGTTTGGGTGGTTGGTTTTCATTTGAATTGAAAAATAATGCGTAAAGAACCTGGGAATGGAAGGTTAAACAGAAGACAAGGACTGGCATTTAAAATTCACTTGTCACCTGCTATAAGTCAGGTGACTTAATGCATGACACACATTCCCCCATAGGACAGGGCCGAATCCCCATGAGTTTCCAGGACCATAACTCTTTATCAGAGTGGAAAGCCTCGTCTTTCTCCCATGGAGCATCTAGTGGTTTCAAACTGCTCACCTTGCAGTAGTGGTTATCCACATTGGGCTGCTAACTGAAAGGTCGGCAGGTTGCAATCACCAGTCACTGCGTGGGGGGCGGGGTGGGGCGCGCTCGGGGGGAAGGGGAGAGGGGGCTGCTGATGCTTTCTATTCCTGTAAAGGGTCACAGTCTTGGAAACCCCCCAGGGCAGTTCTAGACATGCCAGAACACTAATGCAAATACAGCTCAGGAGGCACCAGGTCTTGGCACGATGAAGGATCCCCGCTGCATTCCCCAACATGTTACTGGCAAAGCTGCTGGCTTTGTGTACAAGGTGCCTGAAGGTGAGAGGGCTTGACATTGATACAGCTGGTAAGGACCTCAAAGGCTACGGAGTAGCCCAACAGTTCCTGCTGGCGGCAAAGATCAGGAGTGCGCAACTGTGCAAAGCAGCCCTGGGAAGTCCCGCGTGTCGCGAGAGAAGAGAAAGCTGCCCCGGGAGGCTTCGGCCGCGCGCAGGCAGTCGGGCGCCTACCTCGTGGGCGTGCTTGGAGAAGGAGTCTGCACTGGAGAGCATGGCGGCCGTTCTCTCCTCCAGGTCACTAAGCTTCTGCCCTCTTTCGTCCAGTGCCAACCTGGCTCGTGCCAATTCACCCACGACGCCAGATGCTGCCCCTTTCACCCCCTCAATGCCGCCGGGCCCGGGGATATGCTGCGCGAGACTCCGAGACGCCTTGCCCGAGGACGATTCGCCAACTGAGGGAGAAACCAGAGGGACAGCTCAGAAGGTGAAGTCTCCAAGCACACAAACTCCTACTACGCCTCATTAAGATACGGAGCTCCTGCTGCAAGTTAATTAAAATGTTTATGTTTCACTACGTCATGTTTATTTTTTGGTTTGTAACATTAAAATTTTACTGCTTTGTCAATAAACCATGATGAAGCTTAGAATTGGATCACCTGATCTTTTCTCTTCTTATCTCCTCCCAGTTCAAAATGCTTGCATCACTTCATAGTCAATATTCTCTTAGCGCTGCACGTGGGCTCAGCACATTCAAGCCTCAACGCAACCTTCTTTGTAGTTTTAGCCTTCTTCTGGAAAATGGCTTAGTCTGTTCATCATAGCCACTCTGCTTCCTGTCCTACCGTTGCTTTCCCTGGGGATCTGGAGAATCTTTGCCCTTCCAGTACTGTCACTCTGTGGGGTTGTGCTTGCCGCACTTCTTAGAGAAAGTCCGGCGGGTTTCAGGAACGTTCACCCTGTTTATGGGAGCGCTACCAGCACGGAAAAGGGGGTTATATTCTTGTGCTGTATTCATATTAGCATGCAATTTCAATCATGGAAGAGTGAAAATGTTACTCTTAATGGTTGCAGGAAGTTGTGCTGTTTAGGAAAAACCAAACCAAACCCACTGCCATTGAGCTGATTCCTACTGATGTTGTCAGGGGCGGTGGAGTTTGTTCTGACTCATAGCAACCCCGTGTGCAACGGGAAGACACGCTGCCTGGTCCTGTGCTGCCCTCACAGTTCCTAGGTTGGAGTCCTTCAGTGCAGCCACTGTGCAAATCTGTTTTGTTGAGGCCCTTCCTCTCTGGTGCTGCCCTTCTATTTCCCCAAGCCTAACGTTCGTTTCCAGGCCCTGGTCTCTCAGACACCATGCTATAAATACGCGACCTGAAGCCTCACCACACTTGCTTCTAAGGAACATCCTGCCTGTACTTCATTCCACACAGAGTCGTTTGCCCTTTTGGCAGTCCATGGTACTTTCAATATTCTTCACCAGTTACACAATTTAAATGCAGCAGTTCTTCAGTTTCTCTGACTCAGTGTCCAACTTTCACATGCATTTGAGGTGATTGAAAATACCATGGTTTGGGTCTGGCCCACTTCAGCCCTTGAGGTAACATCCTTGCTTTTCAACAGTTTAAAGAGATCATGTGCAGTAGATTCACTCAATGCAATGAGTCCTTTGAGCTCTTGACGGCTGCTTCCATGAGCATTTATTTTGGTTCCAAGAAATATGAAATCTGTGGCAATTTCAACTTTTCCCCCATTTATAATGATGTTACCCATTGGCCCAGTTACAAGGACTTTGGTTTTCTTTAGCGTGTGTTGTAATTCGTCAGCAAGTGTTTCAGCTTCTCTTCATGTTCAGCAACCAAGCTTGTGCCATCTGCATGTTGAAGGTTGTTAATAGTCCTTCCTCCAAACCTCATGTCATGTTCTTCATATAGGCCAGCTTCTCTGATCTTCTCAGAAGACAGATTGAATAAGTATGATGGGAGGATACCAACCAGACACACACTTTTCCTGATTTTAAAACAAGCAATATTCCCTTATTCTATATGCATAACTGCCTCTTTATCTAGGTATAGTTTCTTGTTTGTTTTTTGTTGTTGTTAACATTTTATTAGGATGAAGCAGGGAACCAGTTGAGAGGTCTGCAGGGCCAGCCCCAATACCAACTACGTGGACAGCCCCCCTCCCCACAGAAGAATTTACTTTAGAGGACAGCACTGAAGCTACGGCTCAGGCAGAGGGACAAGTCTGATCAGAGCACACAGGAGCAAATGAAGGGGGAGGAAGAGAGAGTGGAGCACATCCTGGCCCAGCAAGCCTTGAGAACGATATCCCCATTCAGAGCAGCCAATGCAGAGAAAGGACCATATGGCCGGCCCCACAATGAGACAGGACATCCTCACTGACCCATCACTCTATATGGGGGTCAACAATGGAGACACAGTGTGGGAAATGCATCCGATCTGACCCCAAGGCAAACCCTAAGGGCGTGAAACAGAACACAAGGGGAACAGAGCAAGGAACTCCCGAGGGAATACCAGAAATAGATTTTAGGGCCAGGGTGTGGCACCCAATCAGACTTGATCAGAAAACACTCCTAAAGGTCAACAAACAGACCTTGAACTATTTACAGGCTTTTCTTTTTTTGGCCATTGGTTCTTTTGTTGTTGTTTTGCTATGTCTTGTTTTTGTGCATGTTATATTATCTCTGCAGGTCTATCTAGATAAGACAGGCAGGTAGAACAATCTGGAGGAGAAAACAACAGGACCGATGGTCGGGGGGAACATGGGAGAGGGGGAAAAGAAGTGGGTGTTAACAAACCCAGGGCCAAGGGAACAACAAGTGATCCAAAATCAGTGGCTCAGAGGGTATAGCAAGCCTGGTAGGGCTTGATCAAGGGCAATGTAACCTAGAGGAATTACTGAAACCCAAATGAAGGCTGAGCATGATAGTGGGACAAGAGGAAAGTAAAAGGAAAT
>NW_022107431.1:21218855-21239922 GCF_000313985.2 Echinops telfairi
GTAGGATCAAAGAGAAAAAGCAGATATAGTGTTTATTCAGTTTTTGGCTTCAGTCTTGAAAAGCTGCAGATAAGATGCCTCCTTCTCTTCCTCTCAATTTGCCTGGTCACTTACCCAAACACCAACATTTCCCTTGATAACAGCTCAGGGACCCCGCCTCTGCCGACCTGACAACACGCAGGTGAGGGAGACGATGGCTCCTGCTGGTCTCCCCAAGTCCTACTTCCATGACATTGCCTCCCTCTCAGACTTCGTGAACATTCTTCAGTGCTGTCTGCGAACTGCCTGGCACTCCCAGGGCTCCATGTCGGACTCACCTACTCTTCTCATCTTCCACTACCAGGCATGACTGCACACGAGGAGCCTCACAACCCCAGTGGCCTCATGTTTTGTCTTTAAGGCCCATGGCTTCCTGCACAGAGTCTTATGTAACTGTTCTACCCACAAGGAAGCTCCCCTGGGGCTTTCTTTATTAGACAGGGCCCTCAAGGTCGCTCTTCATAGTCATTCGGTGTAGGCATCTGTTACCTTTCCAATGAGTGTCGAAGTATCTTTGGCCACGCTGCCCAGTCCAGTGACTCAATGGGTTTAAGTGATGGGCTACTAACCACAAAGTGGGCGATTCAATCCCACTACAAAGATGAGGCGATCTGGCTCCTTAAAGATTCACAGTCTCGGAAATCCTAAGGAGCAGTTACTTCTGTTCTGTCCCACCTAGGGTCACTGAGTTAGAATTGACTCGATGGCAGTGAGATTATTGGTTCAGTTTTATCAGTAAATTATGGCATTCTGATATTAGTTCTGCCACCCACCACACTGCTCCTTAGGGTTTCCGATACTGTCAATCTTTTCAGGAGCACACAACCAAATCTTTCTCCCATGAAGCTGCTCCTGGATTTGAACCACGGACCTTGCATTAGCAGCTGGACACTTAGCCCACAGCACCAGCAAGGCTCTTTATGGCCACTCACCATCTTCTTTCATCACATGGTCCCACTGTTTCTCTTACTAAGGCTGTGACAATGAGTTGGAAAAGTCTACTTGGAGCGGATTTTCGGTCTTGTCAGCTCCTGCTTGATCTGCAGGATGTCTCTGTTGGCTGTATTTCTGCCTCCGGGGCACAGCTTCCAACACCATTTTCTCCATCCTTCCCCTGCTGCGAGTCAGAGCTGGGCACACAACACCTGACACCTGCTCTGTGGTTGTCACTCTCGCCAGTGTGTCCTCACCCCTCTCCCGGGTCCCCATCCTCTGCTACCACTTCATGGTCCTGCTTCTCAGGCGGGCCTGGTCTTTCACGCCCTCCTGCAGGTGTACATCTTCCAGGCGCTCGGTCCTGCGTCCGGGAGCGTTCACTCTCCCTTTCAGCTCCTTGATGGTGGTGTTTCCAGGCCTGGGACTTATCATCTTGAATATGATAGGCACACTACCTGTTACCCCAAGTCCCCAAATCTGAGGTATTTATTTGTGATTCTGCTTCTGCTTTTTCTTCTGTTTGAATGTTCTTGGTGCTGGCAGAGGCTTGAAACTTTTCATAAAAATAATTTGAGTCCTGAGATTATGCTACATATACTCCAGTGTTTCCAAAAGTGGGTGGATACCGTCCTCTGGGGGGGTGCTAGAACCCGCCAGGGGTGCTGCAGAAATCTTACCTCCAGGTTATGGGCTAGAATACAAAAGTTTCCTCTTGTCAGCACGATGCCGAGTCTTTTTTGTTTTGCTTTTTCTCTGAAAAGGAGGCGGGAGGCCTAATAACTTTGGGACTCTGGGCTGCACTCCTTCAGGGAATGCTTTCATTTATTCTGCTACGTGCCAAAGGTTCTAGTGGTCTGGCAAAGTCTGAGACAAACTTGAAGGCTGTTGGAGAGTTTGGATCATCGAAACTGAGCTGAGAGGTGTGTCTGGGTGTTTGTGTATTTGGTTTCCTTCTATCTAGTTAACCTTTACCTGTAAGCTGCAGCAGACCTTTGGGGTCCCTGCAAACATGGAGCTGTTGGTCAGGATCTCTTTTCCTCCGGTGCCTGGTCTCAGCCTCCTGCTGCAGTAAGAGCCCAGAGATCCAGGTCACCACCCAGAGTTCCCGGCCTCCTCTGGGGGGTTGCTACCTTTTACTATTAGCTCTCTGAGCCTTTTTTCTCCCTGCTTCTATTTTTTTTTAATGAATCATTTTTATCAGAGCCCTAACAACTCTTAATAATCCATACATCCATTGTGTCAAGCACATTTGTACATATGCTGCCATCATCCTCAAAACATTTTCTTTCTACTTGAGTCCTTAGTATCAGCTCCTCTCTTTTCCCTCACTTCCGGACTCTCGGAGCTATTTCAGAATCAAATATATGCAAGTGTATCTGTTTGTATGTGTATTTTATATAAAATCTGATGCAGCGTTATCTCTCAGCCTCAATGTGTATGTCCTTCCGAATTATCTCATCCCAGGACCTGAAAAGCAGGCTTCATTCAACGGAATTAACACTGTGGAGTAATCATCGAATGCATTTTTAAAATGAAACTCCACTGCTACTCGTTGCTATTTAATTACAGCTTTTATTTAGTAAAAAACATTTCAGTAGCAATCAATAAAAAAAGGGGGGGGGAGGCAAAACAAACAAAAAAAACCCTGAAACTCAACAAGTGCCCATAACTCCTATGTGGTAAAAGGGTGAAACATGCATCGATTAGTTCTCTCAAAGATCAATTACTCTTTTGTGCCAATTACATAGAAGGTAGTAAATGAATCAGGTTTTGCTATCCTAAATAACTTTCTAGCGCAATAAGAATAATTGTGCAATTCCTGAAACATAGTCAATATTTAAGTTAAAAAAATTTAAAGGTAAGGTAATCAATTAAAGGCACTAACGGAACTTAAATAATAATGAAGATAACCCTGAATAAAAGAAAGTGGATACTTTCTAAATTATTAATTTCTAGTTGTGAATTCAGCCATATGAAGCTAACTAATCCATGTTAGTTCCCTATATATAACCCTGCTTTGAGAGAGAATGACAGAAAGTAATTTTAAATATTTTGTTAAAACTTGCATGTTAGTTATAGTACACTACAGAGGAAAAGAGCATGCTCATCTACACATGTAAGGAAAACTTACATGGCTTGAAAGTTTGTTTCATTGATAAAACATCTAAAGGAAATAGATCAACTTACATAGTTCTTCTCTGTCAAGAGACTGTGCACCACCTCCAAACAGGCCTTTAAAGAAGCCCCTATTGGGAGCTTCAGGTGTTTCTACAGGAGTGAAGAGTTCACCCAGCATTTCCTGAAAAATCAGGAGAAAAAAAAAAAAAGGAAAACTGTTAAAATTCCAGGGAATCGAAACAAGAATTCAGAAAGGCAGTACTGTAAACTCTGAAAGTTAAACTGATGACATTACCTGTTAAGAGTCACAAGCTTTTAAGGAACCCATTCTAAATGAGCAGGCCTAGTACATATCCACTTAGTGCTTAGGACTGAACTGAGGAGCTCTGTGGCGCTGGGAGGAGCCTTGGTGGTGTCGTGTACACACTGGGCTGCTAACAAGGTGAGCAGTTCGAAACCACCAGCTGCTCCTCGGGAGAAAGAAGGGGCTTTCTACTCCAGTACAGTGTTACGATCTCAGAGAGGCAGTTAAACCCTGTCCAAAAGGTTGCTGTGAGTGAAGATCCAGTTGATGGCTGAGTTTTGTTTGTTTGTTTGGTTTGGTAGCGCTGCTAGGTAAGCACTGGGTTGGCGGTTTAAACACAGCAGCAGCCCCACAGGAAAAAGTTGAGGCTGCCTGATCCCTAAGGATTTATAGCCTCGGAAACCCTCTATGGGGTCCAAGTGGGTGGGAATAAACTCAACAACAATGGGTACGACTAAGCTCACTCATCTGCTGCTTGCTCTTTGGGCTTCTTTTCTTTGGACCCTCATTAATTTTATTGATCTTCCCTCAGAATGAGTTTGTGGCTTCACTGATTTTTCCCTAGCTTATATTTGTTTGGTTTGTCACTCAATTGATTTGTATTTATTTTTTCTTGAGTTTAAGTTTTTTCATTTTTCAGTTTCTTACAGTTCATAAAGTGGAAGACATCATTTTTTCCTAATATAGGAATTTTAACCACTCAATTTGCCTCTAAATTGAACAGTTACATGTTCTATTGCTTTGATTTCAGTTTTGTTCATCTTTCCTTCTACAATATCTAATTTGAGTTCAATTTTTTATTCTCCTTTATCTTCTGTCCACCACTTGCGTGTCAGTTTACTGTACCGTGGTGGCTTTGGTCTTGCTGTGAGGCTGGAAGCGACATTCCTAGTATTTTCAAATATCAGCAGGGCCACCCGAGGAAACAGGTTCCGGCCGAGCTTCCAGACGAAGGACAGATGGCGGGGAGGAATTAGTCACGGAGGACCTGGTGTATGGCACGAAACACTGTCAGATATGGAAACCTAATAAAGAGAAGCACAGCACTGCCGAGAGTGACAGAAGCCGAGCCTTTCAGGTCAGAAGGTGCTCAAATAAGACTGAGGAGACGCTGGCTTCTCAAGGTGGAGTCCACCATATTGATACGGATGGAGTCAGCCTGGAGGATTAACCCTTTGGGAGCGTCTTTGCTGATGGGGCACGACTCAAAAGGAGAAGAAACAGCTGCACACATCTGTTAATAATGGGAAGTTGGGATGCACAACGCAGACTGGAGGAAAACTGACGCTGTCAACATGAAAAGGGCGTCCGTGAGGTGAAATGGACTGGTCACACTGGCCACTCTGCACCAGAAAGTTGACCGCAGCGTCTGTGCATGTGCACTACAAAAAGAGTAAGGCAAAGAACTGACGGATGAGAAGAATTAACTGATGCAATAAACACGATGAATGAAATGTACATATCTCAATATGTTAAATGAAGACATTTCAGATTAAAATGAGTTAAAGATATATTCAATTACCCATTTTATTTCTTTAGATGACACATTTTACTGGTGAATATAAACATGAGAGGAAAATTTTCCCATAAAAAGCAGTGACTTAATTTGGAAACTTAGGAACCCAAGGAAAAAGTATTGATCCAAATGTACACTGGAGATTTTAAAGTTGGGGGTGGCTGAGTGGTACAAACAGAGACTGCCACAAATACAAGTCGTCCGGAGCGCAGTGGACAAGCCTTGCCCTGGGAACCACTGTCGTGCTCCTGGTAACTCCCCTACCAGGGAACTGCTAATGGGGCATGACTCAAGGTGGAGAGAAACACCTGCAAAGATCTTGTGATGCTTGGAACTTGGAATGTGAAAAGCATGAATTTAGGAAAATTGGAAGTGGTCAAAAATGAAATGGAATGCCTGTAGATTTCCTAGGTATTAATGAGCTGAAATAAACAGGTATTTGCCATTTTGAATCAGAAAACCATATGATTTATTATGCCAGGAGTAACACAACAGGAATGATGTGACATCCATCTTCAGAGCCAGAAAGGATCTTGCTAAGTCTGTCATGAAGCAGTGCAATACTATCTGTGATTGGATTACACCCATCGACCTTCAAGGAAATCCAATCAATACAACTATTATTCAAATTGATGCACCAACCACAAAATCTAGAGATGAAGAAATTGAAAAATTCTACCAATGACTTCAATCAGAAGTTGATCAAATATGCACTCAAGATGCACTGACAGTTATTGGTGATTGGAATGCGAAAGTTAGAAACAAAGAGGAAGGAGGCGGAGTTGGAAAATATGATGGGCTTGGTGATAGAAAGACAGCTGGAGATCATAGGATAGAATTTTGCAAAACCAATCACTTGTTCATAGCGAATACATTTTTCAGCAACCCAAATGGAGACTATACACATGGACTTCCCATATGGAATACACAGAGTAGAAAGAAAAGATCGAACTGGATGTCAGAAGAGACTCTTGAAACTTGCTATGAATCGTAGTGGAACTAAAGCAAATGGAATTGAAAGGATGAAGTCAAGGAGCCAGACAGAAAATTTCAAAAGGCAGCTCAAGAAGGCAAAGCCAACTATTATAACAAAAGAACTCAAAAAATCGCCTTAAGTCTCAAGTTGCAATTTTGAAAGATCCTACTGAATGATGTCGGAAGCATCAAGAGAAGATGGAAAAAATACGTAGTCACAGTATCCGAAAGACAGTCCACCATTTCACGAGGTAGCATATGAGCAGGAGCCGATGGTGCTGAAGTTCAAACTGAGCTGAATGCATTAGCCTAAAACAAGGCTCCAGGAACTGATGGGAGACCCACTGAAATGTTCCAGAAATCTGAAGGAGCACTGGAAGTACTCACTCATCTCTGCCAGGAAATTTGGAAGACAGCTACCTCGTCAACAGACTGGAAGAGATCCATATCTGTGACCATTCTGAAGAAAGGTGACCCAACAGAATGCTCAATCTACAGACCAGTGTCATTGATGTTTCACACAAGTAAAATTTGTCTTAAGATCCTCCAAAACCAGTGACAGCAGTAGGGGTTCAGGGAGCTGCCAGGGGTTCAGGCTAGGTTCAGAAGAGTACGCGGTACAATGATGTCAGATGGATCTTGGCTCAAAGCAGAGGGTTACAGCAGTACACTGCCAGGGAGCTGCCAGGGGTTCAGGCTAGGTTCAGAAGAGTACGCGGAACAATGATGTCAGATGGATCTTGGCTCAAAGCAGAGGGTTACAGCAGTACACTGCCAGGGAGCTGCCAGGGGTTCAGGCTAGGTTCAGAAGAGCACACGGAACAATGATGTCAGATGGATCTTGGCTCAAAGCAGAGAATACTAGAAAGATGTTTACTTGTGTTTCATTGACTCTTCAAAGGCATTCAACTGTGTGTAAACCGTGGATAACCTTGAAAAAAATGAGACTTCCAGAAGACTTCATTGTGCTCCTTCAGAACTTGTCCATGGGTCAAAGGGCAGTTGTGAGAAGAGATTAAGGGGATACTGCATGATTTAACATCAGGAAAGGTGTGCATCAGGGTTGTATCCCCTAATCATACTTGTTCAACTTGTATGCCGGGCAAGTCATCAGAGAATATGGATCATATCAAGAAGAGTGTGGCAAGAGAATTGGAAGAAGGCTTGTTAACAACCTGAGGTATGCATGCAGATAACACAACTTTGCTTGCTGAAAGTATCATAACCTTCAGTAAGGATTACAACTCAATTGAAGGCAGAATAAAATCCTCACAATTGGACTAGTAGCTAACGTCACGATTAATACACCATAGCTTAAAGTTGTCAAGGACTTTGTCTTGCTTGGATCCACCATCAATGCTCATGGAAGCAGCAGTCAGGAGATCAAAAGATGTAATGCTCTAGGTAAATCGGCAGCACAAGACCCCTTCAGAGTACTGAAGAGTAAGGATGTTACTTTGTGGACTCAGGTGCACTTGGCCCAAGCCAGGGTATTCCCCATCGCACTATATGCATTAAGTAAGAAAGACTGTAGAAGAATTGATGCATTTGACCTATGGTGCTCGAGAAGAATAATGAAAGTAACATTTGACCTACGGTGCTGGAGAAGAATATTGAAAGTAACATGGACTGTTAAAAGGACAAAACAGATCTGTTTTGAAAGAAGTAAGGCCAAAATGCCCTTTAGAAGCAAGGATGGCAAGACTTCATCTTACATACTTTGGACATATTGTCAGGAGAGATCAGTCCCTGGAGAAGACATCATGGTTGGTAAAATGGAGTGGCGGTGAAAAAGAGAAAGGCCGTCGATGAGATATATTGGCACAGTAGCTGCATCAATGGGCCCAGGCATAGGAATAATTGTAAGGTGCGGGACCATGCAGTATTTTGTTCTGTTGTACACAGAGTCCCTATGGGTCAGAGTCAACTCGATGGCTCCTAACAAAAACAACAACAAATGGTTAAGCGTTTGACTACTAGCTGACAGGTTGGAAGTTCCAATCCACCCAGAGTTGCTGCAGAAAACTGGCCTGGCGGCCTGCTTCCAAAAGGTCACAGCCTTGGAAACCCTAAGGAGCAGAGTCCTACTCGGACACATGGGGGTGGAGGGGGTGTTACAGTCAGAATCAATCAGACTACAACCCATAGCAGCAGCAGCAATAACCAGTTTGCTGGACTGTCAAGGTGAACAGCATTAGTACCCTGGACTAATCTTCCAGTAGATGTGTCGTTTACTAAAACAGGAACAAGAACAGCAGACACTAAGGAAGCACATTGTACCTGGCACACTGCTAACCACGCAGTGTGTCTGGTCTCCCTGGGGCCAGACCTGCCTGTGAGAGGAGTATTTCTAGCCGAATGGTAAAGGTGGTCAAGCTCAGACATACTGTATCCTTTGCCCAGTGTGTCACCAACAAGGCTCAGGCTTGAACAGACTTCCTGACACTCAAGCTCAAGTTCGAAACCGATCACAGCATCACACTTACAGACATACAAAGAGGGCTTAGTGGCTGAACAACCTTTCCCTCTAGAGACTCTTCTTCTAAACATCAAATATCAATTCATGAGTGAGCTCAATATTACAAGAGTACTTTTGTTTTAGATATTAAGCTGTCCATTTCTAGTATGTGTGTGTGAGTGTGAGTGTGTGTGTGTGTGTGTGTACACAAGTATATTGGTACTCAAATATTAAAAAGGGCATAGTTTTGGGTTGAAAGAATTTGTTACCCCTCACATGAGCCCTGGCAGGGTAGTGGTTACACATCTGGCTGCTAACCATAAGGTCAGAAGTTTGAAACTACCAGCCGCCCCATGGAAGAGCGAGAGGGCTTTCTATTTCCCCCAAAGAATAAAACAGTCTTAGAAACTCGCAGAGGCAGCCCACCCCATCTTACAGGATCTGTACAAGTGGGCGTCTACGAGTTGGCAGTGAGTTTGGTTTTGGTTTTATACATGCATCTCGTCACGGTGGAAACACATAAAAAACAAAAACCTGATTGCCACTGAGTTAGCTCCCACTCACAGTAACCCTGTACAACAGCGTAGGACTGCTCCATAAGCTTCCCAAGGCTGTAGTCCTTGTGGGAACCCTGGTGTACAGCTCTGCTACTAACTGAAGGGCTGATGGTTCAAAATCACTAGACCTCCATGGGGAGATGATGTGGCCGTCTGCTTCTGAACAAGCCATGGAAACCCTGTGGGGAAGTTCCACTCTGTCTTATAGGGTAGCTGTGAGTTGGAACTGATTCAGCCCTAGCGGGTTTTATCTTTATGAAGAGTCCTGGGTTTCACTGCCTTATCGCTGTGTCACCGGCGCCCCTTCCATGGGCAGAATGGTTCATGGGCTCTGAAGAGTCACCAAAAGGTCTTGGATTTCCCATGGAGACTCCCAATCAGCGACTATAAACACAGTGCACACTCTTAGTGCAGTCTCCTCTAAGTGTATCCTGATGTAAGCGCCTATAACCTAAGCATAAACGTCTGTCCACTGAAGTTCCTTTAATGAAGTAAGTGGATGCTGATGGCGGGGAAAGCTCCTGCAATCTAAGTGTAGCTTCAGGGAGGTGTACATGCCTGCAAGTGTAAGGCATGAGCGGGGTAAGGGCCTCGCAGAGGCTCCAGGGTGCAGGTGGTTTTTGAGCTGCTGCTAAATGCAGTGTTGGTAGTTTGACCCCAACATGGAAGAAAAGTCCCATTGATCTGCCCCCATAAAATTACAGCACCCCAAACCTCTACGGGCCCGTTCTCCTGTCACTGGGGGTGCCATGAGTTGGTGGCCATCGCTGTGGTACCAGACAACAACAAGAGAAGACGACTTTAACTTGGAAGAAACTACAGCAAGTTCTGTTTTTTTACCTGGAGATTTTCACAGGTCTCTTGACTGTAGGTCAGTCTCTGGATTTCCGTTGGTGAAACAAGATACAACGCTTGTCCGTTGTTGGTGAAGCAGAACGTCCTGGCTATTCGCATGTTGGTGAGGGGCAGGTAATACACATCCAACAGAGGCCTTAAACTTGGCAAACTTGAGAAGATAAAAGAAACTTGTTAATAGCCGATAAAGCAGGTTTTCAACTTGAACAACGTATGAGGTGAACAATGGCCAGCAGCTTAGAGGCCTTATGATCTAGTTTGTATAATGGAGCCCCAGAGGTCCACCCTTTGGCTGGAGGTGAATAAATTCTCAGTGCACGACTGGAATGCATAAGCGCTACAAACAAGAGAGGGATCGTGAGGCTGGCACAGGACCAGGTGGCGTTTCATTCTGTCGTACACAGGGTCGTTAGGAGTCGGGACAGACTTGATGGCAACTTACAAGTTTTCAAATAACATAAAATTCTGGTTTGAGGCAGGAAATCTTTCTACTGCTTACCTAAAAGTCATGATATGTCCATTGGCACAGAAACACGCAAGGCAGATACTGTTACTCAACGCCACAATGTCCCCACGAAGTACAAATGAGGTCTCGGTAATATTCTGCTTATAAACACAGTTCTGGGTTGGCAGTGAAATTACTTTTGCTTGCTTTTCAGAACAGATCACTGCATACTGATTCTCGCTGATTTCCTGAGAAGACGAGGGGGAGACTGAGACAGGCCGCCGCTTTTTCAACTTCTCCTTTTCGTCTTTGTCTTCGGGCACGTTGTACTCTCTCCATGGTTCCTGTGCGGGTGGTACCAAGCAGCCGGTGGTGTCGAGAAATGCCATCCTCAGGATTGCACCCTTTAGCCTCAGTATAGTACCTGAAACAGGGAAGTTTTGTAAATTGGTGGTGGTGGAGGGGAGTGTGTTAGTCCACAGATTACATATGTGAAATCTAACCGTGATGGAAAAGACAGTCCAAAGGCGCTGGATGCATACTGAACTGAAATTGGACACTGGCTTGCTCACAGGCCTCAAACTTCAAGCAAGGCACTTTGAGTCTGGGAAAATACACTGCCGCTCTGTGAGCACACACACGCTATTCATTTACATTTCACAACTTACCCTGGGCCAAGTCTGGGCATCAGTGTGAGTTGGGTGAATAAAGCATTGGTATTTCATGCAGTCTGGGCTGATGTCCCCTCAACACCCAGCAGGCACATGTTCAGGAAGTATTACCCACTGCCCCTAAGTGGAGGTGGACTCATAGTGACCCTGTGGGGTTCCCGAGACTGCCAATCTTTACAGAAAAAAGCCTCATCTTTCTCCCTCGGAGCAGTTGGTGGGTTTGAACCATTGACCTTGAGGTTAGCTGTCCAACACTTCCCCAACAGTGCCAACAGGGCTCCTACCAGGGAGTATCAGACCAGGAGAAGAGTGCCGCACTGCTGGCCGGACAGCCACTCGCCACGCGTGGCTACGGTGCACGGGAAAGTTTTGAAATGCCAACCATGAGGATCGCAGCCCAGTCCGTAACCACTGCACTGCCAGGGCTCCTCCAATGTGGCTACTGAAAAATTTGAGATAATCTATGTGGCTCACAATACACTCTGACGGACAGTATTGAGAGAAAGACAAAACCTATCATTTCTAAACACTGTTTCATGACTCACTTTTAAAGAACTTACAGATAAATGGCATATGATACAATCAGGCACTATTTTGCTGAGTTGAGAATTGTAATGTAAGGAGCAGTCAGTGGGCAGCTGAGTGCCAGGTGGGCTGGCTAAGCCCACCAGCTGCTCCCTGGAAGGAAGCAGAAGTAAGAGGCTCTGCAAGAGGCGCAGCTCCATTCTCTCTCGCGGAGGGTAGCTGTGAGCGGGGATCCTCCACGGCAGGGAGAAGATCTCCATTGAGGGCTTATGTTTCCTGTTTTGATGTAATTGATGATACTTTCCTCCTCCACATTCTTAAAAAAATCCAAAAGCTTTACGCTTGCTCATTTTTAAGAAAGGCAAAGGAGTCCTCTAGTCTTCAGCTCTGGACACCACTGGAAGGGCTCCACCCTTGATTTATCATTCTAGTGCCCATTTCAGAAGATTTTCCTTATGATTTTATATATCTATAATATTCTGCAGCTTTCCAAACATTTCCCATAGCTTATTTTATGTCTAAGAGGAGTCGCTGATGGTCCCTCAAAATGAAATTTTGAGGGGACAGACTCTTTCACTCTCTCTGTGTGTGTCCATGTTGTGTCCACAGTGGGGTTGCCAGGTCCATTTATACAAGACCATCCAGCCAGCTCCATTCTTTGCATAACTCGGCAAATCATGTCCCTTAAGAACTATTCGCTGTTGACTAAAATTCAAATGGAACTAGGTGTCCTGTGTTTTTGCTTGTTAATTTGATCCCCTTAGCATATAATTCAGGTTTGGTATTCAAATAATTTAACTATTTTACACTGTTTGGTCGAAAAATGCCAGTTAGAATCTTCCTGTTTTAATTATGATTTACCTCATAGCCTATTTTAAAACTGCTTTTAAGAAAGTGTCCTGGTGACACTGCGGTTAAGTGCTGGGCTTCTAGCCAAAAGGCTGGTAGTCTGAACCCGCAAGCGGCTCTGCCACACGGTGGAGTCGTGGTGACACGTGGCCTTCTAACTGCTGGGTCAACAGTTCAAAACCACCAAAGACGGGGCTTTGTGCGTCCCTCAAGAGTTCCGGACAGTTAGCACACAGATGCGGCAGTCTGCTCCTGTGAAGACTACATATAGCCTTGAAAACCCTTTGTGGCAGTTCTTGCTGATCACTTACACTCACTCCCTGCCACAGCGGCAGTGCCGGCTCTCAGCAGACCCTGCAGGACGGGGGAGAACTGCCCCGGGAGTTTCCAAGGCTGTAACGTCCCGGCTGTACAAAGTCAGAATTAATGCCGTGACAGTGGGGTGAGTTTGGCTGGTTTCATGTAAGATCTCGCTCATTTAAGTGTTGGCTCATCCAAAGAGTTCTTTTAAAGCTTTGATGAGGTCAGCTGCAATCCAGAGGCACTGAGGAAACTCTTGCTAGCACATGCATGGTTCTAATGTGAGAATCGTCCAAAGAATCACCGAGAGCATGTGAGCATATTGGTCTTATAGCTGGCAGCTCTTAAGTGCAGGGCCAAGTAGTGCTCGGCCCTCGCCTTGGAGAAGAACAGAGAAAAGAGAAAATTCAAGCAGAAACCCTTCTGCTTGAAAATCACCTCTGTTCTCCTCACAGCTTCAATACAGGTAACAAGACATGCGCATCATTGTCTTGTTGCATCACTGAATTTTTAAATAGGCCCCTTCCTAAAAATAACCCCCCAGAGGCGTTGTCGAGGATGAAGTCAAAGAGCGGCTCCTTTCTCACATTTGAAATTGGCACGGCCATCAATTAAACCAAGAGCTCATTTGATTTTGTGTTTTGCAAGGTAGAAAGGATCCTAAGTGCCTTTAGTGCAGTTAATATTAAGTCAACGCTATCAAGCCCTATTGCTCATTTCTATGTATTAGAAATGTTATTTTCTTTCTGATTATTAACTAATACAGGTTTGTTGTTGAAAATTTAGAAACTACAAATCAGTAAAATGAAGAAACTTATTTGCATCCCCACTACTCAGTGAAAATTACTGTTAAGCTATTTATTTTCAGCTTTGTGTTATTTTTATTCCTAATTAAAAACAGCAAGAATGTCATCATTATACAACCTGTTTTCTTAAGTCTAACAACTGATTATGCTCTATAGACTCAATGATTTATATGGCTGAATGACTAGATCTTTAACCTAAAAGTAGCTGAGATCTAAACAGTAAAATCCTGACCACAACTTAACGCTCCCTTTCAAGCACTGTTCAAGTCCAGTACGACTCCACCAGCCTCAGACAGTCCGGAGCAACAGAATTCTCACTTATTCCCAGGCCTGAAGGAGTCCACATGCATTTGGTAAAATCCAATCTCATTTCCAGTATATGGGGATATTAAATTTTCCTTTAAAAAATATGCTATTAAGCCAGCTTTCTAAAGATTTCAAAAAGATCAATCGTATGACATGTCCGCTCAGATTTCTTTTTACTAATACAATACTTGAGCATAGGCTCTTCCCTTTCTCCTGAATATGTACAGTTCTGCTTGTAGAACATCACAGTCCCGAGGCCCCGACACATACTTTTCTAACCATGGTTTTTCTCCCCACCTTCTTCCTAAGTGACAGTCCCGTGCAGCCCCAGGGCATACGTACCACTTGGAGACACAATGACCGGCTGGAGAAGTCTTTGCTCTCCCCCAGGGGGAAGGTTCAGAGCGATGACAAGCACGGTCCCTAACGTCGTACCAACCCATAAACACGGGGACGGCGAGGAATCGGCCTTCCGGGTGAAGGTCTCACAGAAGTGAAGAGCCGAGATGGCCTCTCGAGATTCTTTATCGATGCTGGTTACGCTGGAACTCCGAGATCGGCTGAAGGAATTGTCTTTGACATCTGAAATGATTTTTTTTTCCTTTTTAAACATTGTGAATGAGTTTGCTCAAATAACAACCCACTTTTGAGGAGATAAAACTTGGGCAAGTAGTTAATCTGCAAAAGATAAATCCTATAGCATCATTTGATCGTCCTTTCAGCTGAGGAGAAAAACGATCTCCTTTTTTTGCTAGTCTTACCACCCCCCCAACTCCTCACCCCCACCCTTTGCTCAGACAGACAAGCAGACAAACATGCTGCTAGCCTGGGCTGGGTGGTCAGATGCATGTGGAAGGTGGGACTTGTGGTCTCGGGGTAGCTCTCCATCACCATCCATGCGCTTCTCAGCTGACCCCTTCCTGTGCTCACGTAATCTGTAGTTAGCTAGAATGCTACAAGAGTGCGGGCTATTGAAGGTTTCTGCCTTTCCAAATGCATTCAGAAGCACAGGTTTTCTCCACTACCAGCCCAAGCTTTGTTGAGGTGGTGTCAAGCCAACTTTCCAAAAGGCATAGGATGTTGGTGAGGAAACCTGCCCTCTGATTCTTCTGTAAAAGTAAAAGTGCGGCACACCTTTTTTTTCTCCCCCCAATCTGACCATATGAAAGCCTTTAAGGTCATTTAAGGAGTCCGGAGGTGCCATCAAAGGTCTGCTCAGAGAACACAAGGTTGGTAGATGAATGCGCACCCTCCCCCCGCCCCCCGGGGTTCTTCAGGAGACAGGCCTGTTGATCTTTGAGAACCCAATGGAGCAGTTCGACTCTGCCACACGTACTGTCGAGAGTCCGAATGGACTCCATATTGACCAAGAGCCACAAACAGCAACAAGAACTTGGCTTTCATTTTTGTTGAATGCCATTTTTGTTGTTATCATTGCTCATCCAAGGCATTTTACATCGACATGTGCAGCTGGCGTCTGGCTCAGACTTACCTTGAAACCAGGCACATGATTCCCTTTCCCTGGCTCTGTCTGTGATGATCAAAGAGAACTTCCACACCAAGCTCACTGCCGTCGAGTTGATTCCAACTCATACAACATGGACAGAGCTGCCCTTGTGGGTTTCTGAGATTGTAACTCTTTACGAGCGCAGAAACCCTGGACTTTCTCCTGCACAGCAACTTGGGGTTTCAAACTGCTGCCCTGGTGGTTAGCAGCCCAACGTGTAACCACTTACTAATAGCTACCCCACACTTGTCAAAAAAGAGCCACACCAGTATGTCTTCAAGAACACAAAGAAACCCAAAGAGGATTTTCATTTTTTAATGAAAATAGGATAAGAGGAAATCTAGCATTGAGCATTTGTTTGGCAGTGAGGGGGGTGTCAGCAAGCTGCATTCCCAGGACTGACACTGGGTACTGTTGCCATAGCTGTAAACTGTGACTGTGAACAGGATGTTAACAACATTTTAGATTTTCCTGTGCCACTTGGTATGATCTAGCAGGTTATTTTTGGGGTCTGGGGATGCTCAAAAGTTTCCCCTACAAATTCATAGCAAATACTGCTTTATTCTGTGCCATTTTAGCGTGTGCAAAGCTTGGGATTGGGGGGGGGGCTGTATTAATGAAGATTTGCTCCTCGTTACCCTACCTCTGGGGTGGTCAACCCCAAATCTCTCGCAAGCCTTGGCCTCTTTTGGAATCACATTTGCAAATGCTTGTACTTTTTTTTTTCCTGTTTTACCAAACTATGCACACACACAAGAAATGTATTCCCTCCAGAGGACATTTTTGTTCCTAAAGATGCTATTTCTATCCATGACACCGCTGTTCTCCAGGTTACAACATTCCCAACGAGTTGCACTTTTGAGTCTCCCTTTGATTTTACCAATACATCTTCTGGGATGCCAGGCTGTATAAGGCAGTTTATTCTGATAGTCTGCTTCTTTCTTTCCATTACCACCCCACGTTCATTACCCCAGTACCGGGCTTCATCATCTTTCACCTCGTCATCCCCAACTGACACCTCTCCCTTCATTCTCTCCTAGAGAAATCTGGCCCCAATTTGTTTCCATAAGGTCTAATTCCCTTACCTTGCTATGAAATAAAAATCCTGAGTGGCTCCCCTTTATCTAATTGCATGTGCACAATCTTAATTTTAAGCTTCCTTAAAAGATCCTCCACAAAATGGCAACACCCCCATCCTATCGATCCTCTGGGCCTTATTCCCCATTGCTGTCCTATTTCAGTTCCCTGTGAGAAATGAATTGGGCTAGATGATGTGCTCACGCATACCCTGCACTTCCCTACGTTTTGGCTTTTGTTCCTGGCTTTCTCACTGGTGCCCTGGCCTTGCTCTTTACCTTCTTGTCCTGACTCTGCTTAATCCATCCCAAGAACACACATGGTCTTTCCTGTTCTTAAGCCACAGGTCTCTGCATAGCAAAGATTCTCAACTGATTTTTGCTGAAGACAGATCTACTGTTAAGACTATCAAATAAAAGTCATTTCTACTGTGCTAAACTGCTATATTTACTTTCAAGTAGTTTCTATTGCTCATATCTGACAGATCACTTTTCAAACCACAGGCTGTCACTGCTGTCAGAAAGACTTTTCATACTGCCAAGAAGGAAACAAATACACTAAAGTCTTCTGTGTTATACTCTGGTGAGTAAAAAGTATAATTGAATTCTAGTTGTGCTGCCAAAGCAAGCTCCACCCCCCCCACCCTTAGAGAAGGTTTACAATCAGAGATCTAAAAATCTTCTCTTAATTATATTGTGCAATGCAACTGTGATCTTAACTAGCCTGTGAGGACCATAAAGATTTTTTAAGCCATGGCAACTGTGTGGGTCATTTCGGTTAGGTTCTGAAAATGCCTTCTGTTTGCCTGAAATTCCATGTTACAGATTATGATGAGGTAGAAATAAATTACTTACTAAAAATAAAATTACTTTCCATAGTCAACAGCTTATTACTGGATCATTTTAATGGGATATTGATTCCAAATATTCAAGATCTTGATAATTTCCTAACATTTTGGGTAAAATTTTTAATTGATTTCTTAGTGAGAGATATATTTAATGCTATTTAAATAAAACACAGAGTACAAGGCAAACTGACATATATTTTTAGTTCTGATGTATTTAAACAATGAGACGTGATGACACAAGATGGTCCAGTAACATAAATTTCTGTAAAAATTTGTATTTTTAAAAGTCACAGCAGATGGCTTATAATAATCTGTATTCCCAATGTAAATTCACAGGCCAAATGAACAATGTTTTAACTTAATGGACTCATTTAACTACATACCCTTCCTAACTACAATCCTATTTTTATTCTATTTATAAAAAAGGTAACACGGTTCCATCAATGTGAGAAAAACAGAATGAATCAGAATCATGTTTGAAGATAATCTATAACACAGCAGAGTACAGACTTTGATGAAATTACTAAAATGATTCATTAATGCATTGTTAAAAAATAATTGGTTTGATATTTTTGCTAATTTTTACAAGTACTTCTACTACATGTGCTTTCTCAGACCTTTAAGATGAGAAAAGATAAAAAACGCTTTCAACTGTTACTAAAACCTTCAAATGAAAGCTCTTGGGCCAGCCTGAGAGTCTGATGAAGACTGCATAGACGCCTACTGCAGGAAGTACTGTGCCTGCCGTTCATTTTTTCATCAACAAAGGAAACTTTGTCCTAGTCAAAACACATCTTTCCTACATGCTGGGTTTAAATTGTACTCCCTTAGACCTGTGATCCCGCAGGATTATACTAAATTGTTTTTTCTTGTGAAAGAAAGAAGCTTCCTACTCACTCCTAATCACCAGCTTCTTTTTACCCGGGTACCAGACAAAGCTCTCAAGCAGACCTTGACACACCTGCGTTGTCGGTAGGTGCCAGCTCATAAGAAGAGACGCAGGGTGTGCAGAGAACAAAGCGTGGGAAGGTGGGGCGAGTGGGCAATGCAAGGGGAAATCGAGCTATTTCTATGCCAGAGGTGGGTGCGAGCATCTTCAGACAGTCCTACTTTTTGTTCCATTGAAGGAAACTGAAATTTCTGAAATAGACATCAGGTTTTCTTTAAAGCCTTCTTTATATACACCACACTACATCTTAGCTTTATCCTTTTTGAAGTGCCACTTGTCCTTATCCTAGGATATAGAAAGGCTGTTTGTAGGCTGACATTAACCAAAGTGAATACACGATGATATTTATTTTTTGTAATGGATGAACATAGAAAAATACTATGGGAGAAGAAATGTATTTCAGTTAGTTAAGAGCAAAAAAGTTCAGTAATGATGATTTGTGATATGGGTGAGTCATTCCAATATAGAAAATTAGAAGTTTATTATAATTTAATAAAAAATAAGTTGATACAGAGTTTAAAATAAATTTTCAGATGGTCAAAGGTATAAAACAGTTTCAATCTGAAACTGTACAAACTTGAATTTCATACAAACGTTTGTCTGAATGTAAGTTACAGAGGGCTAGGAGAATATATTACTTTGGTTTACTTGAAATCATGACTATCTTTTATTGTTTACGAAACTACTAAAAGCTACGTTTAAAGATGTTTAATCCTTCAAAGTCTTAGTCATTTTAAAATCTGGCTTTAGATGATAGTCCAGTGGACAGTGATTTAATCATCCTACTTCCTTACTTCTTTTACTTACCTAAGTCAGGCTTTAGGTCAGTAGGCAAGCTTAACTTCCTTGACATCTTTGCTGAAAAATAAAATGCATTTTTAAAATTCTGAGAAATATTTGATCCCTTAATACCAAGTGATCTTCAAACTAGAAGTGACTACTTCAAGACTACAGGTAGATGCTGGGACTGAAATAAGATTAATAAAATTATAGGTGGAAAATAAATCTGACTTCCGGATTTAGATTTGTACTTACTCGGTGGACTATCTCTGGGTGCTTGAAGTTCATAAGGGAAGCCTTCTAGGTCTGACGTGCAATTACTGCTTAGGCTTATGTGAAAGGACTAGACCTTGCTATGAGAAGAAAAGCCATTTCTCAAATGGGATGTTTTACAGATGAGGGCAAGGGTGGCAAAAGACTGAGTTGGGGAGATGATGTAAAACCTTTATAGGTCCTCATCTTCATAGTGGCTGTGCTCAGTTTTGCAAGCCAAAAAAAAAAAGGAAAGGGGTGAAATTTCTAGGATATAGGACAAAGCTCAAAGACCACATGATGAAAATAATTGGCTCATTCTTTAGTGGACACCTCTATTTACATTTGTGAAAACAAAACAACAAAGTCATGCTCAGTCTGAAATGACAGTATTTATATATACTACAGGCATCTATGTTTCTAGGCAGTATTAGATTATTTTTAAAAAGATCGTGCATAAATGTACTGGAATTCACTTCCCATCCTCAATATCAGTTACCTCCTTAATCCAGGAAGTGATTTCTAGTTAGAAGTTGTTTAACTATAGCTACCGTGTTAGTAGTAGTGCATGCGTAACAGAACAGAACTTCCTACGTGAAATTGGGAAAAAGCATTTTTTTGTTAATACACGAATGTGTACATTGGGTTAATCTTTGGACTGTTAGGAGATACTTAAAGCACAGACCCTGCTAATCCACAAGGGCGCCATGTAAACAAAGAGAAATCCAGTCATAGTATATAACTTCCACATCTAAAAAAATGACAAATCCAGTGTTAGGAAAGAGGCATTAGGCAAACTGGGAAGGAAAGGGGGAAAGGAGGGAACAATCAAGTTTGCATTTCTACCCTTCATTCATCTCATTAGCATCTTTTAAGAAATAACACTGGGTTAAATGTATCAATTATTCCTATCCCATTTTAACCCTGGCTTAATTCATCTTGGTTGAAAGATAAGTGGATCCCGAGTTCATGGTGGTTATTATACTTGAATCCCAATTCTGTGGACATTTGAAGGTCTGAACCCGCAAACACCATCCTCTGGAAAGCACGGTTAAGTACTTGGAAAGAGGCTTTCAATGGGCAGCACAAGGACAATGTTCACATGTTGATCAATACCACTGACGCACCACACGTGCCATCTCAAGAGAAACAGTCCAGCAGATTCAGAGTCTGCAGTTCTGCTTAGGACTCAAGCTCCTGCACTGCCAGCCGCTCCTGGGAGAAGCTGGGAGTGCTGCTCTGGGGACTTAGAGCAGCAGGGTGCTTAAAGCTGTAAGCAACTTTCAGGTCAGAATCAAGACTGGAGCCCAGGATCGACACGCATACACATTAAGTTTACAACAAAGGTTTCCACAGTGAGCATCAATAGCTAGTCTATAAAGGGTGGAAGCATACAATGGTTGGGGCTGGGTTTGGAGTAACACCAAACATGGGTTCAAATCCACTTGGACCAATGATTAGCTATATGGGCTTAGACTCATCACTTTGTTTATCTGAACCTCACATGTCTCCATCTGTAAAATGACAAGGATAACGTTCATGTCATGATATAAGATGATGTATGCATAACACTTAACAACATATAACACAGAATAAGGATTTAATACATGCTAGTTATTAATTCTTTTTGAGTAAAAGCCAAATGAGACAGGAACGTTTTCATAAGCTATACAACTGAGATATCAATATACTTTCAGAAAGCATAATGTCCCTTCATTCAATTAGGCAGTAATATTTCAAGTAACAAAAAAAAAGGAGAAAAAATTCGGATATCAACATACCATGCTATGCTCAATATTTTTAGTTCATTTCAAAAATGTAAATCCAATACACAGCTAAAAAGAGCAAAGAGAAATAACCCGAGTAATTTCTAATATCATCATACCGTGCTTATTCCTTTTTAGATTAAAAAATTTAAATGTGTTAAATATTTTAGTTAAAATTTACCAAAGTTTTTATTCAATAACCATACATGTTTTTATGGCAAAACATATT
>NW_022107431.1:21241777-21249873 GCF_000313985.2 Echinops telfairi
TTTGAAAATGATGAGGGCAACAAATGTACAAATGGGCTTGACAGAATGGATGGATGGATGGAGTGTGTTAAGAGTTGTATGAACCCTAGGTGGTAAAAATGATAATTGCCTATGGCTACTAACCGAAAGGTTGGAGGCTTGCAATTACCCAGAAACAGTAGAAAGAAAAACCTAAAATATTTGCTACCAAAAACCCTGTGGAGAAGAGTTCTACTCTGACATACGTGGGATTGTCAGGCATTGAAATCAATAAAGAACATAAGACCAATTTGTTCTTGTGACATGGGTCTATTTGATACTAACCCTCAAGAAATATCACTGAAGATGATGGGTGCAATAAAAAACTGTAGTGAAGATATCAGATGGTGTCGGGCTATCAGAAAGAAGAATGACCGGGGTCTTAAAGGCTTGTCTCAAAACAAGCAGTCAGCTAAGGGAAGCATCAACTAAGTTCACCTGGACTAAGCACATCAGCCTGTGTGATCCAAGGATTATAAATAATCAAATCCAAATAAGGGAATGGTTATCAGAGCTTAAAAACCAAACGCCCAGTTTGCAGAAGGCTATAGATGACACTGGAAGCCCAAAGTCCATTTGCATGGTCACCATGAGGATTAAGGCTCTGACCATAGTCCAGGGATGGGAGTGGCCTTGTTATCGGATAAAGAGTATTACTGCAGATGTTGTTAGGTTAAAATCTACACTTTACCAATTGATCTCCCTTTTGACCCATTTTAAATTTGTTCCACTTTTTTATATTTTGTTTTGTTTCCAATTAAAAAAATTAATTGGATGACAACTTTTGTTGTTAAGAAATGTATTATTACTCCTATAACTACAGTAACTCAAAATTTGAAATACAAATTTTGTAGTGAGGGGAAAGCCTGTCGTGGATTGACCCAGTAGCTGCAGCAATGGGCTCAAACAACACAACTCTGGGGAGGAAGCAGGACCAGGCAGTGCTTCCTTCTGTTGTCACAGAGCGGCTATGAGCCGGAACTCAACAGTACCTAACAACAATGCTCTGTAATAGCAAACACCACATGAAGATAACCAGTACAAAGGTGCATCAAAAGTTCGTAAAACCAAACCAAACATTTCTTTTAATTCCATTTAAAAAAAAACTCTTTGGAGCCCCCTAGTAGTGTCTGGGATTTAAAAGGTACTCATTAAGTAGTTACTAATTCCATTTGTTTTGACATGCCAATATTTGTGAGCTGCTGTAGGATTGGCTCTGCCTCATGGCACTGAGGAAAATGCACAGGGGCCCCATCTGACCTCCTCCAGCTCCCAAGACTAAATGCCACAAGGCAGATGACACACATGCCTCTGCCCACCACCTCTTCTTACCCTCCTCTAAATCTGTGGTTGGATTTGATAATTCATTGCAAAGGTCACACATGGAAATCAGATGATGCTCATGATTATGGGGCTTATTAAGAAGCTAAAAGGCTACAAAAACCCAGGATGCATTATTCAGGCAGAAGTTTCATCTGAGCTGTGCCTGTGGGCAGGCAGGTCTCTGTCTGATCTTTGGCCCGGCTCCTGGCCTGCTTCAGCATTACATAACCTTCAGGACTGCTAAAAAAATGCTCCAAGAGTATGCCACTGTTTAAAGCCTCAACCGGAAGGCACCCAGCTCCAGCTCCATGGGTCAGCAAAACTCATCTTCTTCAACTAAGTGCCCAGAGGCACCCCATTCCACCAGCTAGTCTCATGCCCCAAAGCCTCAGCTTTGCATGTTCTTGGACTGGGAAGTCCACCACTGTCTCATGCTCTGGATCCTGGTTCTGCAGAAGACTGCCACTCCTCTGTGGCACAGCTGTCTCCTGGATCAAGGAGGTTCAGTGAGCAGGGACCTAGGAACCCTAAGGACATGATCCACTCCTAGTTCTTCTCTCGCAGGTAGTCCAACCTCACTTTCTGCTTCCGAAGTGGCTCCGTTTATACCCAGCAGGAGGGCAATCACAATCACAATGAAGTGTTCACAATCACTCACAACTGAATCATATCATCTTCCCCACCTTCTTCCCCAGAGCCATGAGGGAAACAAAGATCGCTTGGTGGGAGTATCAAAGGCAAGAGCTAAAAGAGCTGTATTAAATACTTCACAGCATTGCAATGATCTTATGTACAACAGGTCAAAACGTTGCTGGTCCTGTGTCATCCTCAAATTGTTGGTATGTTTGAGTCTCCTGTTTAGACTATCGTGCCAATCTATCTCACTAAGGATTGCCTTGGACAAATTACAACGCCCTGTTCTAGTAAGTGGCCTCTCCAGGTGATGTGTCCAAAGCCAGCAAGCTGAAGTTTTGCTGGTTTCATTTCCAAAGAACATTACAGCTGCATTCCAAGACTGAGTTTTGCTTTCTTCTTGCAGCCCATGGTACATTCAATATTCTTATGAATACCGCAATTCAAATGAATCAGTGCTTCCATTTTCCTTTCTCACTCTCCAGCTTTCACATGCATATGAGAGGATTGAAAAAAAAATCAAGGTTTGGGTCAGGCATACCCTGATCATTAAGTGACATATTTACTTTTTAAAACTGTAAAGAGGTCTTTGGCAGATCTGCCCAATGAAATACACCATTCAATTTCTTGATTACTGCTTCCACAGATGTTAATTGTTGATTCAGGTAGAATCACTGACAACCTTAATTTTCTTCACTTATCAGGATGTTATTTGTTAGTCCTGTCATGAGGACTATCTTTGACCTTCATCAGGAAGAGCTTCAGATAGTGTTCATTTTTGGCAAAGATGTGTTATCTGCGAATCACAAGTTGTTTAATGAGACTTCCTCTCATCTTGATGCCATGTTCTTCACATAATCCAGCTTCGTAGAATATTTGTTCAGCACACGATTGAATACATTAGATGAAAGCACATTGCCCTCCCTGATGCCCACTTTCTTCCAAGCATTCAGAAGTACGCTGTTCTGTTCAAACAACTATCTCTTGATCCATGGACAGGTTGCACTTGGGCCCAGTGAACTATTCTAGAATGCTTATTCTTTGCAATGTCATCCAAAATTTATTATGATTCATTCAGTTGAATGTCTTTACGTAAGTAGTGACACTCAGGGAAAGCATAACCATTTTGATACTTCATTTGTAATCTCTAGTCTTATTTTCCTCTAATAGTGTCATGTAATCACAAAGTTTGGTTATTATTCCTTCTACGTAAAAATTAGCAATGAAATGAGATCTAGTCAAGGTCATAGCAACATAATCCAGCTAAGCATCTACTTCCTGCATGAAGTAGAGTAATAAGAAACAGAATAATCTAAAATTATCTTTAAAACAGCCAATCGTAGTTTCAACAACATTGCTAACATCTGGTTCATGTTTTATTGTCTTATTCATAAGGATATCATGAAAAATGTGAATAATACTATAAATATAGATATATATTTTACCATTACTTACAATAGTGAAACCATCTAGGTTTTATGAAGTATAAATATATGCATGAGTAGAAACTGGGTAGAAAATTAGGAGAATATGAAATTATAAGTATTAATGAGCAAAAATTAATAATCTTATTTCTTAAGTAATTTATGGAAATTGCTAATACCATATGAAAACTGACTTTAAAATGTTTAATAAGAGTTTACTAACAAAAATTAACCATAAGATCTGAACAGGTAAAAATAATTACTAAATGTACATTACATGCATGTGCTTTTCATTATAGATGATTCAACTGTATCATGTTCTGCTATGTTTTTCCTATGCCATTACAGATTGCCGTTCTATGAAGATGTACAGCCTCAGAGTAAACTGTACAATACAGATAGGGTCACTAGGAGTTAGACTTGACCGGACGACAGTGGTTTGGATCTACATGAGGACTTTCTGGCTCGTCCATAAAGCTAAGTTTGATGACTAAGCAAAAGGTTGGTGGTTGAAAATCACCCAGAGCTCCTTCCAGAAGCCCACAGTCTTAAAAAGTCTATGAAGTGCAGTTCTACTCTGCACACCTGGGGTCCTTTCGGGATGGAAGATGAAAAGGCAACTGGACTTGTGTTGGTTTTTTTTTTTGGGGGGGGGTTCTCCATAAAGATGGAGTCATTGCCAGCATCATTCATCTATATTAGTTATGAATTAGACAACAAACAATGCAGTTAGGTTTTGGGTAGGCAACTAGAGAAACTCAACCATTCTGTTTAGCGTCTACAAGTGTGGACCTTGTCCCTGGTCTTTGGGGAAAGCAGACTTCCAGACACAGTATATTAGGTTTGCGTGATAGGAATCAAGATGGTCCTGTATGAGGAAGGAACTTAATAAGAAAGCTCCCTTTTCCCAGGTAGAAAGAAGAGTGCCATAGCCAGAGCGTCTAATTACAATAAAAGATGTGTTTCCAACACGTCAGTTATTTTTTCAGTAGGTAAAATAGCAGTGCATAAGAGTGTATAAGACTGTGGAGTTGGACTGGTCATCTGTAAAATGTGAAACAACAATATCCAGCTCCTTCAAGTTACTGAATTAAATGAGAACATTATTTATACACGGTTGATACAGTGTTAGGAAAATCATAACTGCGAATGGCAGCCTACAGTCCTTCCTTCCTGCCACAGCCTCTCAATACCACTGTGCCCCCTCAATAGGGGAAACATTTCAGAGCCAAGCCATTCGGTCAGCCTGCCTTCCACACAGGTGTTTTTAAAATCAGTGTCAACCTTGGAAGTTCTCAGATTAATGCCTAGAAAAGGAACGAATATTTGCAGAGGGAAGAAGAGAGAGGTGATAATTTTGTGCAGTTGAGGATACTTCATTCAGCACAAGGGTAGGACCTAAAGATGAAGTTCTACTCATCTTGATAGAAAGGTCTTCAGGAGATTCTATATAGTTCCTTCTAATATCCCATTGATATTTTATGATTTTTTCAACATCACAGTTTATGCTAAGTCATAAAAATACACAGCAGTATAGGGAGATAAACCAATGGATATATTTTGAAATACAAAATTTTAGTCTAAAATGAGGCAGTTTGCCTTTGAATGAAGAAACATTAGAAAAGTTAGAATTCCTTCTATGTACCTAAATCATAGGGTTAATAAGCAAACTGAAAGAAGTCAGCAAAATATAAATAAAATTACAAATAAGAAATATAGCAATGGCTCTTAAAACAGAAAATAATTATGCACAACTATGAAAAAACTGTAATATAATTTTGAAAAGTTGAATAACATATGTCTCAAAAACTATAACCATAAAAACCAACACAACAAAAAGAAACATGGGCCAATAACTTAGAAATAAAGCAAGAAAGTTATTAAAGATGTATCTTTCTAATTTCTAATTCTAGATCTCAAGTCTAATAAATGAATGGATTATTTCAAATATTTATTAATCCTGTATTACACATTCTACTTAAAACATAAAAAGAAAACGGAAGCTAGTTAAAATATTTAGCAAAGAAAGAAAACCAAGAACCAGATAATTTTAAAAACATATAATTACCTACAATGTCCCTGTAACAAAAGGCAACATTCCTAGGCAACTAAATTCTTAAGGTTGTTCGGTAAATATATTTAGGTACATCGCTTGTAACATTTTACACTAGGTGTCAATAAAAAGAGCTTCTGAAGTACCACTGAGAAAGAATATACTGCAAAGGCGATCAGTTGAAAAAGTATTATGCAACAGTGTCATTATATAATTAACGTGATTGAACTATTGCCAACCGATTATCTCAAAAATCCACAAAGAGGCAACTAAGAGCCCTTTGCCCAAGAACAGCCACTTTACTTAAAAAAAAAAAATTACAGAGGGGCTAATAGAAACCATTAATATGACCAAACAGGGTTCAATTTACAACACATAAAACCATGGACAATACTTCTAAGAGTTTTTGATAATTTTATTTAGCTATGCATTAAGCATTATTATAAGAAAATCTACAGCTATGTGGCTAACTGGAAACGTGTGGTTATATTCAATTCAAGGAATATATAAGAATTTGGGAACGAAAGGCCTAATGTAATAACTGTATATTAAATTTGGGGAATTTTAACCAAGGTCAAAGTCGTCATTCTTTTTCTGAAACAGTGTTTTTTAGGCCTTTTAGAAGCTATGGGGAACAGCACAATTTTATGACCACAAAAAAAAATTTGCTAGTTTGATCATATCCCACATTTGACTGTGTATTATGTTCTTGAATTTGAGGCTTTGAGACAGGTCCTCAAACGGGTTCATCCTAGCCCAGTCAGGGCCAATGAAGCAAAACAAAGCAGAAGGGACCAGGTTTGTAAAATATGGGTGAACAGGAGCAATAACTAGAACAGGAAAACGTGTGGGTTGATGACCTGCTAGATTCACAGTGGTTCTCAACCTTCCTAATGCCGCGATAAGACAGTTCCTCATGTTGCGGTGACCCCCCAACCACCAAATGATTTTCGTTGCTACTTGAGAACTGTAATTTGTTACTGTTATGAACAGGACAACCCCTATGAAAGGCTTGTTCGACTCCCAAAGGGGTCACAACCCACAGGTTGAGAACCGCTGTGCTAGAAACTTAAGTTCCCTCCTAGGAGACAAGGGCAGCCCACGTGTGGCACAACACACGGAAGACAAGGACAGCCACAGAGACAGCAAGAAGCGCCACACCGGGCTCAGTGATGGTGGTTAAAGAAGTCGCTCTGAATGTGTGTCACTCCACAATCCAACCTCCAGCATCAATCTCCTCACAGGGCTGATGTGCCTCTTCCCACTCTCCCAGTCCAGGGCTTTGGAATTTTCCCTGTTCCGGTGCTTGCTCAGGTACAACCACATTTTGCAAATTCAAGTCTGTTCCAGCTGCACTGCGTCGGGCATGGCTGAACCAGTTGAAAATCCTGCTTTCAGAGCCAAGTAACTAGGTAAGGCATTTCTGAAGAAACACTTTCCATAACCAATTTTTGGTTTGAGGGTGGTCCAGATGACAGATGGAAAGTGAGTCTTTGAGAACAATAGTTCTTCAAAATCTGGGTCTTAAAATATGTGAGGCATATGGAATATAGATAATAAATTAAAAATAAATAAGACCAGAAAGGAAAAAAAATTCATTTCAAAACTTTACCTTGGGAATTACAAAACTGTGCTAATTATGTCATAAATTGAACCCTGATATATTTTAAAATAAAAATTAAGAGAACAATTCACACTGTAAGTTAGAGAAAGAACTGCAACCCCAATTAAACTGATTTTAATAATTATTGTCCCAAATGAGTTTAGAAGAGACAAAGCCCAAGAGATTAATTATTGTTTAGCACAAGGAATAACAAATTTACATATACAAAATGCAACGCATTGGATAATTTTCTGATGTTGAGTTAGCATTGCATATAGCAAGGATTAGAAACAAAGTAGAAATTTCTATTTCCTACCTATATCACTGGCTACCATCTTGGAAAACTTTCTGCTTTTGGTCTTCACTGAAAATAATATTTTGATATGAAATGTCAAAATCTAGTCAAAATAAACTAAATGAATTAAACATAAATAAAATACTTGAAAGCAAAGATACTATACCCTTTTCTATAAAATTATTCATTTTTTGCTCATCCTCTGAATTGTGTGGTGATGAAGAACCTATACAGATGAAGACAATGGAAGGAACAAGCAGATGGTGAGTCACAAACACTGATAGGTAACAGGGAAAAAAATGCACGGATGCAACAGTCTCATAAACTCTACGATACACATTCCATTACTGCCCAAAGGATCTACCTGTGCATAATTCATAAAATTTCTGACAATATAGGAGTAGTAAGACCAGCAATCAGTATTACATTATCTTCCCATGGTAAGCCAATCCCTACTACATGTAAATGTGAACTCTACCCTAGATGGTTTGATACAGTGCTGCAACAATGGGCTCCTACAACAATGACTGTATGCCTGGATCAGGGCTTCCTTATAGGGTCACTGTGAGTCAGAATCAACTAGATGGCAGCTAACAACAATCTAGAATCACTTGCCTAATCAAACAAATAGCAATTTGGAAAGATAAATATGTATTTAATATTTTACTCCAATTTTATAATTAATTAGTATTTCAGCAACTTGAAATGGCACTATGGAAGTTTGGCTGTCAGGGCTCAAGTGTAAAA
>NW_022107431.1:21250924-21252465 GCF_000313985.2 Echinops telfairi
AGTCACTCTACCGACAGGCACATCTCAAATGATACCTGTCTGATGACGCTGACTACACGTTCTACTGAACGTACGTTATATAAATCTTTTCTATTGGGCCCAATTTCTGAAAAGCACAACTCGTATCTGATTCATTCCTGTTCCCTCTCATTCCGGTATCCTGCTTGTGCTCAGTGGAGTGAACTGCGTCTATAAACCACGCCCACTACACCCCAGCCAATTCTGACTCATAGGAACCCCACAGAGCGGAGAACTGTACGCTGTAATCTGTGAAAACGCAAACTGCTGACCTTTTTCTTAGCAGATGGGTGCTTTAGCCACTCCACCACCATATAGAAATCTCTAACAGAGTATTTGCTAAGTAAAAAAGTTTTTCTGTTAGAAGCAAATATACCATCTTTTCTGTCCTGTATTATCTCAGTTAACAATACTCAAACTTAATAATAAGAAATAAGGCCAAAATTACTGACCCCACCCACTTCTCCTCCACCCCATTAAAGAGTGTCCTTCTCTTCTTGGGCCAAGTGGCAAATATCTTGATGTCTCTTCTTCCTGAACAAGGAGAGCCTGTCGACACTGGCTGGTGTGATGCAATGTACTTCTACAATGGTCTTCATTGATTACTCTTTAAATCCATGTGAGTTTTACAAAAGAGGATTTATTGATCCCTATACATTTCTTACAAGAAATATCATATATGTAACAGTGAGCTCAAAACATGTTCGAAATAGTGAAGGGCACGGTTGTTTTTCATATAAATGTAACGAAGACTTAAAAGAATATAATGGTTATGCTACAAAACTTTATATATTTTGAAATGTCACCGTCTTTTTTGACACTAACATTTTTACGCAAAGCAGTATGTGCCTTCTATGTTTGTGACACAACTGCTCCCTGCACAGGGAGGTCATCTCCTTTGTCAAGGTTGCTTTTTTTGCTGTGTACTTTTTTTTTACAGGAAAGTGAGTGATGACAAACAAAAGTAGAAGGGATGTGTTGTTTAAAATACAGTAAGCAGTCATATAAACACAGGACCTTTTATTATTAATACCAGTCTTATTTGATGTGTTTTATATCAGAATAATAGTAAAATAGTATAACTGCAGACATGAAATTCAGAAAAGATATATTTAAATGTAAAACCAATAAATATAACCTGCAATTATAAATAAAAGGTTTAGTTTTTCCCTGGCTGAAAACTACAACCCCTGGTTGTCGTTCATGATTTCTGAAGTCTCTCAACAAAGTTTCAAATTGTTTTCAACATATCCTGCTTGAATATATTACTGTATGAGTATGGTTACATTAACAAAGAAAATATCCACGCATTTGTTTTCTTGTGAGGCACATGGAAAACTCTTGCAGGTGTCGATGATATCGTGGTCTAAGTGGTCCTGGATTTTCTTCAGTTTTAAAGAAGTTTAACAAAATTTAAAAAAATCATTTCATATTCCAGGTATATCCTACATTCATATTTCACTTATTTATTTACAGTGAAGCAGTATTATTTTTAAGTACTTAGTGAAGTAATGTGACTTCAC
>NW_022107431.1:21262505-21264174 GCF_000313985.2 Echinops telfairi
AATCTAATACTTGCTTTCATGTTGCATACATAATGAGGTGAGACTAATAGGTATTTTAGAGATTGTTTTGAAACCTCTTTTAAAGGTAAGTGGAGAAAAGACAATGATTTGACCGGAAAGGAGCAAACAAGCAGGGTTTGGTTGTCATGAGATCTGTGGCCGACTTAACAAAGAGTGGGGCACTTCAGAGACACAGCAGAGGCTGGAGAGGTCACACGTGCAAGTAGTCACCATCGGCAAACCTTCGCGAAGACGCAATGAGAAAGCGGGTGGGCGAGGAGACAAAAGGGCTAGAACACAATTGTGCTGAAAATTACCACATGCAAAATGATCACACATACACTAAAATGAAAAGAAAAATATACATGAAAGGAAAAATTCAACCAACAAGGGAAAATGATAGTAAGGTCTATGCACCCCCTACCTCTGTCTTCTGGCATGAATTGTAGCACTGGCAGTTTTAGTTAATGACTTATCAAGGGAACCAAAAAATGAATCCCTGGCAATTTTAATCGAGAGGGGATTACATTTGTGATATGCACTTTCCAAGTGTCCCACTGGAGGCTGGTGCTCTGCAAATGAATTGTTCCCAAGGGGGGGTTTCCGATAGTCAGTCCCTGGACCCTACGGGCGACTTATTGCTGGGGGTGCTGCATTAGTTTATCTTTGATTGACACACGTCCCGTACCAATTTATGGGTGTGCCATGAAGTAGGGGGAACAAAAGGTGGAGAGGATTAGTACAGATGCCTCACTATGCACGGGGTCCATGAGGTATTGGTGAGAAAACAAAGCAGTTAATACTGAGACTAATTACCCAGCACACCAAAAGAAAGAACCACACTGCCTGCCGTCAAAGACTGTCTGAGACTGTCAATCTTTATGACAGCAGATAGCCTCACCTTTTTCCCTCAGAGTGGATGATAGGTTTGAACCACTGACTCTAGAATTAGCAGTCCAATCAAAGCTTCCTGGCAGTGCTCCTAAGAACACTGTAAAAAATTCTTAATGAATTTGGGTTTGCTGTAAATCACAACCGGGAAACCTAATATTTTCCTAGAACAAATTCACTTTTCTAGCTACATGTTTTTCACATGGGAAGATTCCTTAGAACGAAATGGTTGAAACAACGAACTATTATACTTTGGAGATCAATCAATAAAAGAGGTAAACATTTTTAAACTGACAGAATGAGACAAATTTTCAGTTGGAATAGCATAGCTTAAGAACTTGGACACTGTAGTTCTTCCCTAGACTTAGAGGAAATCGCAAATGATATTCAAAATGAAAGCAAAAACCAATGGGAACAATCTAAAACAAAAAACAAGACTTGTCTTTTACTAGTTTTGACAGCTTATGTATATATAAGCTTTGTCAAACTAAAGCTATTGATGCAACAAACTACGTTATCAAACTAAAGCTATGTATCAAACTACACTATGTATCAAACTACAGCTATCGATCTAACAGGTTTATCTATCTTCACAGGAGTCCCTTGGCATTTACAGAAATTCTAACACTTGGATGTTCCCTCTTTTACCTCCGGAAGGCTGCCGAGATTTCCGAGGCGAGCGGGGCTCTCTCCGGTAAGGATCGTTGGAGCCGTACAGTTCTATAGTGCCCAGATTGAGGAGAACTGCTTTCTGGAGGTAGTCGACCATCGCAATGCC
>NW_022107431.1:21265287-21267866 GCF_000313985.2 Echinops telfairi
GAGTCAATTGCTACTTACAGCATGGTGACACCACAGAGCAGAGCAGAACTGCTCCCTAGGGTGTCCAAGACTAAATCTTCCTAAGGCTTTCTACTACACTCCCCCCACCCCCAGCCACAGAGCAGCTAGTGGTTGCAAATTGCTGACCTTGCAGACAGCAGCCCAAGGTATAACCCACTAGATGACTAGGACTCTCCACCAACCAGATTGGCATTGATTCAACTCGGGCTTACAGCAACCCTCTATGTGGTTTCCGAGGCTGTTACGGCTTCATGGCAGCAGGGAGCTGCACCTTTCTTCTGTGGAGCAGCTGGTGGGCTCGGACCTCTGACCTGTGGCTAGCAGTTCAATGCTTGTAACAGTTATCTAAATCCAAGAAGTTGATGTTCCATTATACCAAGTATACAGAGGTGACCAATGTCCAAGAGAGGGCAGGTAACTTAAAACTTTATCTAAAATAGTGCATTGGTCATGAGTTACTCAACCTTACAGCAGGAAACAGCGCATATATACCGAGAGTAAATTATTCTAGCAGAATTGTGTTCCAAATAAATGATGAATTTGCTCTGAACTTAAATTGATAAAACAACTTTTTAGGCGAGGTTATAAGTAAGATCATGACTTCCGTGTTTTTTTTCTTTTAAATGCAATGAAGTATGAGATATTATGAAGACACTGAGAAAAAAAAAAGACAAAACCAAAAAAACCGACCTCAGAACTTGTACTCACAATCCGTAGGAAGAATTGACTGCCAGGCTGGTTATCTGTTGCGGTGGTTCCCCACCCACCCACACCAACTGAATAACCAGCTCTGTCTGGTAGCCTGGAGACTGTTTAAGTGGTGAGTTTTTAACCCTGAAATGAAAGAAAACATGCTGTTACCTTTTGAGCCGTTTTAAATGATCGTATTAGCCTATGCAATTACAACGTCTTAAACAGGCACACAATATACCTGCACCCATGAAACTGTACTGAATACAAAATGCCAGCTAGAAAATTCCTGAGAAAAGCGACTTAAATTTTAAAGATACGTCGTGAGGAAATAAAGATGCAGAAAGCCCAAATTCAAGGATTGCTAAATGTGTAGGTTTGGACACAGTGGGAACTGTACGTGGCAGAAGAAATCTGTCTAACAAGATAGGCCAGGTTCGAGCATTATTAAGGGACTGACGGCTGGGTTGCAAAAGTCTGATTCTGGTCTTTCAGAACCCTCGGCTCTCAGAAAGTGTGATCTGCTATTTACCAGCTGTCTGCTGCTCTAAACATGCAGGGCTATCATTACCCAATTACATTAGGAGGGCACTGTGGGCATCTTGGAAATTATGTAAAAGTGAAATGTTTTCATTAAAGAATCAAAAGCCAATGAGGGTTTTTCAAAAAATATTTTTGCCAAGATTAATCTGGTGCAGGTTTGCAAGATGAGGTAAAATAGGACACACAAGAAGGCAGAGTGACTCTAAGTTTCTTTCCTAAGAGAATAAATGTGTTGCCACGATGCAAAGGTTTTAAGGAACAACGGAGGTTAGTAAACAAGTACTGCTACTGGCATGGTGGGTCGTACATGCACAGACCTACAGCAAACAAAATGCATTTAAATTAAACATGTGTGTGTGACTAGTGCATGGCTACATACACGTTCTCTCAGTAACACACTTATCTTTGTGTGATGAGGGTAGACGGTCAGAATGTGCTAAAGTCTATGTGCAGGGATTAGGTACAGAGAGGCAGGTTCAAGTAAGTGCCCAGGCTTCTACTGTGCGATCAAATGTGCACACAAAGATGGTAGAGTCTTAAGGATGGGGATAGGCAGTCAAAGGACAATTTTAGAGGGATACATGTGGGTGCACTTAAAATTTAAGTCACCAGGACATGTAGAACTCAGAAAATTCTTATTTTAGTTAGCAGAAGAAACAAGAAAAGTTCTTAAGCCCAAACAAGGAGGCAGCTAAACCTTCTGTAAAATGTCCAACTAGCAAAAACCTGTACATTTATTTATTAAATGATAGTTAGATTTTTTTTAAAAATGTAGCTGAATATTATGTTTTAGGAGTTCTGATTGTACTCTTGGGTAAGCATTAGATTGTTAACTATAAGGTCAGAGGTTCAAACTCACCCAGCTGTTCCTCAAGAGAAGGATGAAGCTGTCTGCTCCCACAGAAATGTCTACTACATACAGTCGCTATGAATCAGAACTGACTTGTTGGCAGTGCTGTTTGTTTGAAATTATTTTAGGTCTACAATGATTACAGGTAAGTTGTAAGCTTAGTATTTTAATATAGACAAGCCAGTTTGCTGAGTTTTTAAAGAAAAGAACATGAATTTTTATAAAACAGTCTAAATTGTAAATCAGAATTGAGTTGATGGTGGTGACTAATTGGTAAAAATAATGTATACAGATCTGAAACTTTAATGATGACAGTTTGAAGAAGCACTTCGCCAGGGGTCAAGAAAGTAAATAAAAACATCTCACTGGTAAAAGGAGAAAATAAAATAGATATTTTTAAATGTTTCTAAAAAATCAATTTTTTACAAAGGCATATTTTAGTTTAAAAAAATCAATTATATTGTACATTAATTTG
>NW_022107431.1:21268259-21319663 GCF_000313985.2 Echinops telfairi
GATGCCCACCTGTTAGAGGCCAGCCTGTTCCCAGTGTGGGACACTGTACCCTGGCTCTGGAAGGAATAGAACAGACATGTTCACAAATTATTTACTCTAACCTGTCTAGTGGCCACCTTAAGACTGATGCAATGCACTGGGCTCTAGGTTACCCACCTCAGAATAAGCCGGGACAGAGAAGTGTGTCCCTGAAGCACACAGGAGAACACATGGTCCCTACAGTGCATTATCTTACAAGGCTTTTGTAGTCAAAGCCTTTGTAACGCCCAACAGACAACCTGTCACTGTTGAGTCTGGGTTAGGAAGTGGGGGAAATACTGATGGATTAGGATTCACCTGTTAGCAAGTGTTATCAAGGTTAATTGTGTTTGCCATCCACAGGCAATCCAACGAGCCATCTAGGAAGCAGGATGGAGGATCTCATATTCAGCAAGAGAGAAGAGCTAAGAGTGGAGTTCCTCTTTTAGACCCTGACATTCCTGCACCTTGAACCTCCTTGATCCAGTGACAGCTTTGACCCCAGAGGAGATGCAGAAGAGCAGCAACGGGAGAACCAGGAGCCGGAGGGTGAGTCCCAAAGCCCACAGAGGAAGCAAAGCTGAGTGCTCCAGGGTGGGGGGCTGGCTTGTCCAGTAGGAAGCAAAGCTGAGTGCTCCAGGGTGGGGGGCTGGCTTGTCCAGTAGGTGCCTCTGGTCCTTAAGGGGGGCGGAGGTGGTTGCTGAACTCTGCAGCTAGAGCTGAGTACTTTGGGTTGAGGCTTACAGTGGAATGGCATGTTCACTGGGCATTTATTGGAAGTCCCAAAAGAGTTTTATAATACTGCCCAAGAATGGCAGGGGTAAGACCAAGAGGCTTAGGGCCTAGAGACTTGCCTACAAGCACGGCAGAAAGGAAAATGTTCTGAATGAGGAAATGCATCCACAGCATTTTTCATCTGAATTATAACCTATTGACATCCCTAGTAAACCTCATAATCTTGACCACCGACTACAATGAATTAGTGAATCTAGCCACCGGAGTAGAATGCTGTGTGAGGGATAGTTGGTGTTAGAATAGGGTAAAAAGTGATGGAGGGTGGAGGTATGTCTGATTTCCGCCTTAGAGCTGAAAGAGGTCAGATGTGGCCCTCATACCACTTCCTCAATCACTGACTCAGGTATGACTAAGACATACAATAAACCCCACAGGCATGGGTGGAAAACCAGGGGAGACAGTATCATTAGGAAATTAGGAACTTTAAAAGCACTTGTGTGTGTGGGGAACCTAGAAAGTCATGTGCAGAACTGGGACAAGATAGATGCCTGGAGAAGACATGAGGGAATTCTCCACTTTCACACACTGGCCGATCTCTAGGGTGTTGAATGTCTGGTGGAGAAAAAGAAAGCCAAACTCCCACCCCCACTCCCAGGCGACAGATATGTTAAAGCCAACTTTCTCATTTATATGAAATGTTCCAATGAGTCAAAACAGTTTTGAAAAATAAATTAGTGGACTTACCTCTTCTAATGTAACAATGCACTTCACAAAACTATAGCAATTACATAGTGGTACTGGCATAAATATAAACATATACACCAACGGAATGGAATGCAATGTCCAGAAACAAACCTAGAAGTCTGTGGCCAACTAAATTTAAACAAGGGTCTCTAATCCCATCCAATAAGGAAATAATCTCTTCAACAAATGATGCTGGAATATATGTACTTCCAACCAGAGCTCTAACCATGCTAAGAGCAGCCTGATTCACAACCGTCCAATCCAAAGGCCTCTCGCAGAGGAACAGATAACAAAAGGTGGTGTGTGCACATACAATGGACCCCTATTCAGCCACAAACAGTGATGGCATTCAAATGCAGGCAACAGTGAACTCTGAAAACATGCCTAGTGAAATAAGCCAGCTGCAAAGGGGCACACATGTGATTTACTTGTAAAACCACGTAACTGTCTTGTCTGCCTCCCTCACGCAGCCGTTATAGGCCACCAGATTCTGGTTGAATGTGTTACCCTTGTCTTTTGATTGTTCCATCCATCTCATATGAAACTCTGAGAGGGCATTTGGTCCGTATCTGATGCCAAATGTGGCTTTTAAGACAGAGCTGTCAGTTAAAAGAGTAAGATTCTAAAAAAAAAATGCATTTGTAAAATGGAACTGAGTCATAAATCAAGCTACTGTTTACATAATCTTAATCTGTAGTAAACAAATTGCTACAAATAACTCGACTAAAGAATCTGAGTACCCATCACTTGGGAGAGAGGTGCTCACGAAGCTGTGTGTCAGATCTTATTTCTCCAAGAGCAGTTTGACTACTAGTGATAATCTGAGCACTGTAACCATGGACTTCTTGTTACTATGCAAAATAGTTAATGTACTCATTCCAGGGTGATCTAGTTATAAGAGAGCAGTAAATTATAATGTGGAGAAGAGGGAAAAGTATTTCATATTAAAATATGAAAATCCAATTAAAAGGATAAAGGATTTTAATTAAGAAAAATTTTGTTTCTACCTTTTATCACTGGGGAACCTAATAGCACCACATTTATCAAAGCTGTATTTTACGAGAGTCTGCTAAAGAGAACCAAAGCTTCTGAGAAAGGAAATGACGACTCCACATGTTGGGTGGAGACAGGAAGAATTCCAGGCACATCTTGAAAATCTTACTGGCAGAAAGTAAAGTTGGTCACAAAAGTTCTGAGGTAACGCTGACAGGACTCTGAAGTCAGCTTATCGGAGCTTCCTTTGGCAAAAACTGCCTAAAGGACATGGTCTCTCTCACTGCCATCGCGTCCACTCTGGCCCTTAGCAACCATAGAGCACAGAACAATCCTGCCCTGATGGGTCTCCGAGACTGAAGCTCTTTAGGGCAGTAGAAAGGCCCATCTGTCTCCTTAAATGCCTTTAAGTTAATCAAATTAAACAAAACAGATGATGTGTAAATTAGGTGTTAACAGTGATATTCCAAAGCAGGAGGAGGAATGAAGATGCTGTCATCAGATCACATTCGGATTGTGTTCAGTGACATTCTACTAAGTAATTTTTTAAAACTGATAGTGTTTCAAAACTCCCAATTAATTATAGGTATGCAAGACCATCCCAACTAACAGAGATGGTCACAGCATCAGCCGAGGCCCAGAACAGTAGAGAAATGCATACTTCCCAAACTAAATTCTTCCAGCTATAAAAATATCACCTTCATTAGTGACAGAGAGCAGGCAAAAAAAAAGCAAATTTAAAAATCAAAAGAAAGGGCACTAAAGGAATTTTTATGTAAAGTACTGAATAAGTCACTCATGGGAAGAACGTGTAAGTATTTATTTCTAAGTTTAATCTAGTTAAACCTGTGCTAGAATTGTAGGATAGCAGGAGAGACATAGACACACCACCGTGCTGTGTGCCACTGTATGTGTTGAGCAACATCCCTGACTTCTATGTGCTACAAAGTGCCAGTAGTGCGCCCTCTCTTCCTACGGCAACAACCAAAAATATCCCCAGACATTATCAAATATTTCCTGTACGTCAAAATCTTTCCCTTTGGAAACCACTGGGTTATAACTCTCAATCTCAAATATATGTAATCATATAAAGATACTTTAACTCCATATCTCTAAAATGACAATAAAGCATTGTCTTTAGAGTGAAAATAATTTTTATTAGAGGGTCATTTTCCATGACAGCTATTGAATTATTGACCAAAAGCCATTTTAGCAGATGTACAGCAATATAGGACAAAGTGGATTCTGTTAACAAGTGCAGATTCTCTTTCCACCCCTTCCCTCTACCTTGAACCTACCTTGAACCTTGGCTTGTGCCCTGACCACTTCTAAACCCCGCTCTCTCCCCACCAGCCCCACCCCACAGCCACCAGCATTGTACTGCATCTCACTGATCTGCTGACTTAAAAACCACATAATCTCTTTTCTGCTATTGTTCTAAGTGACTTCTCTGTAAACGTAATACTTTAAATCACATTATCTTCATGGAACCTGTTGATTTTAACTCTTCCCTCACTGTACTATGTAGCTGTGCCTGTATTTAAAGCTTGTGGTCTTAAAAAACAAAAGTAAATATACCAAAAAACTAACCATTCATAATATAAATTGAACAGACAAAGGGAAAAGAACGTATTATACAAGCTATAATTGAGGAGGAGAACTCCAACCAAACCCATAGCCACCAGGTCCACTCCACCTCACTGCGGACCCACTGGGCAGAGCAGAACTGCCTCCCCAGGTTTCCAAGGCTGAATCTGTACCAGCAGAGCCCCACATCTTGCTCTCCTGGGGCAGCTGCTGGGCTTTAGGTCAGCAGTAGAGCACTCAACGGCTGCTTACCAGGACTCCCTGAATGGAAGACACACTTAGATCTGGAATGCTACCATAAAGACATGCAAGTTAAGGATAACATCGAAAGGTTTACAAAATGACTGAATCGCCGAAGACTTAAAAAGTGGATTTTCAGAGTGCTGGAAATCAGGCTGACTTAAATCTGATCTACACTGAAATTTGGACTAAAAAAAAATACTAATGACTTTAGAAGACTGGGATAAGTACAGAGGACAAACTAATCGGCTGGTACGGCTTCGTATTTGAAGGCTAAAACCATGGAACATGCTCTGAATTATTATGTATTTCCTGATGCCCAGCGTCACACAGAAAAATAAATTAGATTAACCACAGCAAGACACGGGAAGGGATGCTCTTACACCATTCCACTCCATGGCAGGAAAATGTTACTACTGCAGGTTGACTCAAGCTTGCAATGTGCCCAAATGAAGAGATAATATACAAATGTCTGTGTCTTTCAGAACTTACTTTAAACAAGGGACATTGTCGCGAAGCCCATCAGATGAACTGCTACTGGTGGATGGATGAGACGGAGGAGGAATGGGCTGAGGGTTGGAACCACTCCCTGGTGTTGGCAAAGGTGGTGGCTGCTCACTCTCGGGTGATTCCATATCATTTATCTCATATAACAATCGGACTTCAAGCATCTGTTGTGGAAGGAGAGCAGTTTACCTACTCCTAGTCACTAGTGTTCATTTTACGGCCATTTACACACACACACACCCACACACATACGAACAAACTTGGCAGTAAAAGGATGCTTCTATAGGTGTAAATGTAGTAAGATTTCTAAAGGTAAGGACTGTAGCAAGAAAAGTGGTTGTTAATTCTGATTTGGCTTTTAAAAAAGTATGTGTAATGATTTCACAATGCACGGCTTTATAATCAAGATTCATGGAATCTCAGTTAATACCAAATATAGTCTCCCTGTTATGGGCTGAATTATGCCCCCCAAAATACAATTTGGAATACTAACCCTGGCCTGTGGCTACCATCCCATTGGGAAATTGTTTCTGTTATGTTATGTTCATGAGAAAATAGCACCATAAGGTATATCTTAAGGTCCATCATGTTTGATAGATAAAAGGGCTGATTAGACACAGGAGCACAGATACAGCTGACAGAGCCCAGGTCACATGATGATGGCTAGGGAAAGGAAGAACGGAAACTGAAAAGAGACTTTTCCCTACAGTCGAGAGAAAGTTTGGCCTGGAAACTTAGTAATAATTAAAATGAATTGCAACTTACAGCCTCCTAACTGTGAAAAAATAAATACACTTATATTCATGAACACCAACCACTTGTGTGATTTTTGTTATAGGAGCAATGCAAATTCAGACTAGCTTTCCTAAAAGGAAACATATTAAGGATCTAAAAAAATTCAATAAGATGATAAGCGTAGAAACTATGCTTTGATGGCAAAGTAAATATTATTGTGATTGCTAAATTCTAGACAACTAACTGCAAATAGTCTTCTACATGATGCATGAATTTCAAAACGTCGGGCATCAGAAACTGTTAATAACGATGCGACTGTTACCGGGATGACTTCTGTCAGGACTTCCTGTTTGCTGAATCTATAAATAATGACGTGAGCGGAAACGCCAGCGATGCACAGCATTCTACTTTCTGGACACCAGGAGATGATCTGAATGGCATAGGGGTCTTCATCGACGATGTCGGTGCTTGGCCTATCATCTTTATTCCTTGACTTTTCAAATACTTTAGATGTCTTTAGTTTATATAATACTTGTAGCGTTACTGGAACAAAGATAACATTGTTAGATACTTTAATGCAGAAAAGATAAGGTTAGACTTAAGCAATCATACGATGAAAGGAAAATAGTCCACATTTATTGGAACCATATTATCATTCCTAATTTTACGTTTCTGCATTATATTTTTAGAAAATGCTCTGACCAAAAAAAGCCAAAAAAATAGTTTTCTCATCATTGTACTATTTTAAAAAAATTTAAAACCCACCATATTATTTAAGATTTTCTAAAGACATAACAAAATAATGTAAACAAATGCACAAACTCAATGAAAACAAAGAACATAGGTTGCATCCTAAGATCATGTTCTATATATTTTCTTTACAAACGGTAACGATATTATGAAACCCTCATAACATGATGTAACAAAATACATCCCAAGTTCACTATATTTTCACAGAATGCTTGTCATGTATATTTTGTAAGCATTATCCACTGAAAGCACTTTCCTTTTTGGCTACTATATAGCCACCAGTCGTACATATTTCATGACGCTAACACAAACTTTTTTAACCAAAGTTTGGTATTAGGCATTTAAATTACTTCAGCAAATATTACTGATTTATATTCTTAGTTCTCCTATCTCTGTGATAAGAAGGGAACATTTGAAGAATTTGTATACTGCTATTGAGACTTAATCTTGATTTACTTTCTTTAATGGCATCTTCAATCTATCATAGCATTCTTTAATAATCTTACTTTATTTCTAAAATGATACACTTGATTACCAGGCATTCAATTTAAGGTCTCATGAATTTCATCGTCGGTGTCGGTTGTGCTGTTGACTGGGCTCTGGTGCAGAGCAACCTGATGTTGGAATGAAACATTGCCTGGACCTGCACCTTCCTCACACTTGCTCTTGTGGACCCCACTGTTACAGCCACTGTGTCTATCCATCTTGTCGAGGACGTTCCTGTTTTTCACTTTCCGTCCACTTTACCAAGCATGATGCCCTTCTAAAGGTACTAGTCTTGCCTGATAATATGTCCCAAGTCCATAAGACGGACTCTTGCCATCCTTGTCTGTAAGGAGCATTCTGGCTGTAGTTCTTCTAAGATAGATTGGATTGTTCTTTTGGCCATCCATGATACTTTCAATATTCTTCTCCAGCACCAAAATTCAAATATATTGATTTTCCTTCAGTCTTCCTTATTCAATGTCCAACTTTCACAAGCATTTGAGGTGTGTGAAAATACTCTGCTTGGGTCAGGCGTACCACAATCCTCAAAGTAATATCCTTGCTTTTCGACCATTAAAACGGTCTTATGCAGCAGATTTACCCAATGTAATGTGTCCTTTGATCTCTTGACTGCTGCTTCCATAGTTATATAGTTATTATAAAGCATGAATGGTCAAAGCAGTGATTGTGTAGCATAGAACAAATAATTATTGAAAATACTCACTTGCAGAAGCATCCCAGAACTTAACAGACCCATCAGCATGCCTACGGAAAGTAACATGAGTGAAAATGTAATGCAGAACACAAACGAACAATTATGTATTGAGTTCCTTTAAAAGTATGTTATTTAAAAATATATAGTCACTAACATGAGGAAAAAGGTAAAAATTTATGGTAAAAAATGACAGGTCTTTGACAGGCAAAAATACTTGGCAGGTCCTTTTTTTATTATGTTACAAACTAAAGTCATGCTCTATTGATCAACTAATGGTGATGGCGTCTTAATCAAATATATAGAAAGATTACTGATATGGTGAAAAGAGACATTTACTTACCCAGTAATAATTATTTCTGGGTAACTTTGAGCACCCAATCCCCAATTACCTCCATTGATAGGCCATTCCTAAAAATGAATAAATAACCATTGTATCAAACAAGACCCAAGCATAATGTACATCTGTATATACATATATCTACTCCACACACTCTGCACATAAAGCTACCACATAAACAGTGTGCCCAGGTGCAGAAGTAACAAAGACGTGAGAGTGTGACATAGTTTATAAAAACCCAGGTGGGCACACCTCGTTTTGCAGCTCTTCAGGTTACAGAGCTTGTGTTTTTTCACGAATTGAAGGTTTGGGGCAACCCTACATCTTGCAAGTCTTTCAGCACCATTTCCTCAAAAGCATGAGATCTCTTCATGTCTCTGTCATGTTTTGTCAAAATGTTCCATTTCAACTTATTCATTACACTATTGTACACTTAATAGACAACAGTAATATAGTGTAAACATAAATTTTACATGCACAGAGACAAAAAAATAATCCATGTGACTTGCTTTCTTGGGACATTTGCTTCATGGAGGGAGTCTGGAATTGAACCCAAATATCTGAGGTATGCCTGCAGAAAGCTTGCATCATTTGCACAAAACTATGACACATGTTTATATGTACATATATAAACAGTAAACGACATGTCTTGTTTTGAAAATTATGTTCTCTATAGTTTATCTAGAAAAGGTATCACCAGTGTTATCAAACACTCCTTAGCAATAAAATATAAAGCACTAAAATACAACATTAGATGCTAACACGTAAGCTCAATACCTTTTTGCTGTAGCCTTGACGTTTCTGCCTCGCTCCAACAGAATAAAGTGCAGGAATAAGGTCCACAGGACAATCAGCGAAATACTCACAACAGGTCACAGGGGATTCGTGTATACTCAAGGGGTAGGGATTTTCAAATATAGGGTATCTTTAACAGTAGAAAAAAAGGGAAAATATTTGTGAGGTGAATAAATTAATCACATTAACCTATGATGACTAGATTTATACCACCCCCACCCCCATGCGCGCATACATACACAAACTTGGAATGAAGAAAGAAATCAAAATAAAGTCTGTGTAATTTAAAGTTAGTATCTTTTGTTAAGTCTACATGACTTAACATATAAACGCTAAGATGTACTTAATTTTTAAGATAGAATGTTCTTGTCTGTAAGATTTTGGAAGTATATTAATTCTATAGAATAGTTTTAATTTATATAATACCTAAAAAAATATGAGCGCTTTTATAACAAAAGGTGCTCAATTACAACAGCAAACAGTAAGGCTACTGTCACTGTGACACGCCATGTATCTGACACAGAATGAAGTACACCGTGAACTCCTATCGATCTGCTTGAGTCTTCACAGCAACCCTAAGGCACAGGCATGTGCGACTGAAGAACTACGGCATAAAGAGAGTAACACGCTAAAGGCATGTCAGTCAGAAAGTGGTAGAACCTGAATCTAAACTTGTTTTCTTAGCCACGAAGCTGTATGATTCTCAGTAGGTTCTTTTGGTTTTGTTTTCGGTTTTTATTTTATTGGGGCTTACAGCTCTTTCACAACCCATACATATATCCATTGTGTCCAATGCATTATATCCAACACATTTGTACAGCAGTAACAGTTCTTATCCTTACTTCAAAAGAGGTAATTCACAATTCAATCTTTTTTCCCTTCCTTAATATATGTCTTATCTATGCCAAAAATTAAATGGAAACGTTGTCTCTCTTTAAACACCTTAAATTATTTCCAGATACTTCTCTGGCCTTCAAGTCCTCAGAATCAGAGAAGTTACTTCAACCTAACAGGAAAACTAGGAATTGGTTGTAAAAAGATCTTAAACGTTTCAAGTGATTAATCTGTAAAAACTAGATATTGTCTGCAACTGATTCAATGATTGAAAAAAAAAAAGATAGGAATTTCAGAAAAAAATATTTACTGACTATAAAATAGAGCCAAATTTTACCGCACATATAAAAACACACACAAGTAGAAGACAAACAAAACTGTGTATAAGTAAAATCACAGGCAACTTTTTTCTCTTTATAATACAAGCATTTCCTTGCCATTAGTAAAATCACTCCAGTATTACTATACATGTAATTGATATTTTTGCTATATAAAATGATGGCATCATGGGCTACTTGGGAAGTATTTTCTATGACTTAAATATATCTCAGTACAGATCATATGTGAAAAGTCTCACTTATTTAAAAAATATGTATATATGCAATGGGTGCTGGGAGGAGGGGGGCTGTAATATTTAGAATGTAAATTACTCCAGGACCGTCAGGTAGAAAGAAGAAATCATGTTTTCAAATTTCCTTAGGCCACAAGGGTCTTGTTATTGAAAAAAAGAAAAGAAAAGAAAGTTGAAGTGAATGATCCCAAGCACCAGGAAACTGTACTTTGGATATGCTGATCTTGTATGTCCCATGATCTTCAAGTTTTGGGTAAGTAATGTGACACTTTAGAAATATAACAAAGTTGCCATGCAAAAGGAAAATCTGTATATTCAACCAGAAAATTCAGCAGACCACTTGAAAAGTGGTCCTATCATGAAAAGAGGTCAATACTATAGATTTGAATGTCGAGTTTTTAAAGGCAGGGAAGAGCCAATCCCTCCACCGCCCCCCAGCCTGTCTTCCTTTTTTATTACTACATAGTGATAGAGTTGCTTGATGAATTTTATTTCTTACCCATTTTGTGCAAGGTCTATCAGTACTAAATCCTTCTCTAGAAGAACCACCACAGCATATGGCTCCTGAAAATCTGAAATAGGAAAACAGTGTATGGATGTAGCTTTAGATAAGCAAGAATACAGCAAATGAGGTAATAAGCATCTCTTGCCTGGTTTTTATCTGACTTGATTTAACATTTTGATCCTATGATCACTTCATATGATTTAAGGCTAGCCTGTTTCACATGAGGTAAATCTACCCAACAACTCTTTCAAATAAGCCTGATTTTGTATGATGAATAAAATAAAAATTTGTCGTAATTTCTAGAGTACTATTCCATGGAAAGATATACCCAATAGAACCCAAATTTACATCTTAACACCCTTAGGAATAATTGTCATTCTTGGCACTCAAAGGAATCTAACAGAGTTCCCCTACAATAGCGCGGTGTCTTGGCTACGTTCTATCTGCCTGCTACCAATGATCAAGGACACTGCACCTTTCTTCCTCAATAAACTCGAAGTAAAAACAAATACAACTTTTAATTCTTCTTGGAATCATATATGCCAGTAGTATACAGAATTTTAAATATTTCTTTACATGAATACCTTTGTTTATCCTTCAAAGAATTACTAAGAACAAACAATCTAAAGTTAATTTCCAAAATGCAATTTACCAAGTTAGGAAGGAGGCAAATCTCTTCTCCAAAGAATCAGCACAACAGGAAAACAACTTAGGGAACATGAAGGTCTTGGTTCTTAATAACAGCTATCTACAGAAGGTGAGCTTTACAAGACGTTGTTTACCATTTGGGTATGGCGTTTCACAGAGCGTCAGAAAATCAACAATGGAGTAGTCCATTTCCAGCACGGCAGTACTTTTCCCATGCATGACTGTTAAACAAGGTCTTCTTCCGACAGTGTCATATGATAAACCTCCTGAGAGAATAATGAAGGGCTCTCTGAAAATAGAGTGCACAGCAGGTTGTAAAAAGCATCGTAGACACTAATTATTGGTGTATCCTATTCTTTTCTTTAGCGAAATAACTCTTAATATCAAACATTGTTACAAAACATATAATTGAATCTGTGCATGTGGAATATTTAATTGCATTCTTGAACTGTAATGAAAATAAACATTGACCACATTTGAATCTTACACATCCACCTTGGTCCCTAAACCTTTTCCTGCATGCCCTATCTCAAGTTGTCAAAACTCTCTCTGAGTCTCTGCTTAAAGATCTCTTGAATGTGTCTCCTTTGCTTCCAATCCCAACCAGGGTTTGCAACAGAAATTCCATGAGATCATAATGCACTGAGTCTGAAAACAAACAAAAATTCAAACCAACTGTCAATAACTTCTTTCTGTCTCACAGGACAGAGTGGGAGTGTTCCCTTCTACAACTGCTGCCCAGGGTTTCCGAGGCTGTAAATCTTTATGGAAGGGAAAGCCTCATCTTTCTTCCACAGAGTGGCTGGTAGGTTTGAACTGCTGACACTGGGATTAATAGTCCAATTCCTAATCCATTATGCCACAGGATGCCTTTTATGAAATAAGGCATGAATCATACTCAATGGGTCACTCTCTCGTATATGCATCCAGAATTGGACAAGCTACAAATTTCTCTTGAGAGAGTTAAGAAAATAGTCCTACAAATAATTTTCTGTAGGGCTAGATTCCCTCCTTGAAATAAGTTGCACATTGGGCTACTAACTGCAGTGTCAGGAGCAGTTCGAACTCGCAAACTGCTCTGCAGGAGAAAGAAGAACTTTCTGCTCCCATAAAAATTTACCACCTTGGAAATCCAAAGGGCAGCTCTAACTCTATCGTATAGGGTCGCTATGAACAGAGCTGACTCTATGGGCTTGGCTTTGAGTTTTAATTCCCTCCCTGAGCCTAAAACCAGTGTTCCACAGTGTTATAGCAGCTAGTAGTTGTTGTCAGCGAGGTCCTTCTAATGAGTCCTACAACTCTGCTGTCAGTCTAATGTAGCTACTTGGTGTCTCCTGATGACAAAGAGAGCAAACCCACTGCCATCTAGTCAGTTCCATCTCTTAGCATCTCTTTCTAGGATTTCTGAGACTGCATAGATTTTCAAGGGGACAGACAGCCTCATCCTTCTCCCGCAGAGCCACCCTATGTCTGACTCCCAATGCCAACCAAGAGCTCCTGGTATCACATCCACATGATTTACCTAGATCTACTTAAAATTAATAACTAAAGAAACAAAACACTTTATTGTGAACAATTAAATTACAGAAATTTAGAGACGAACACACACGGTGTTATGTGAGTCCGGTGAAGGTTCACAGAGCGGATCACCAGTTTGACATTCAACGGGGCCACACTCTTCGATGCACGTGGTGTGGTGCGGTCTTCTCACTGCCCCTCACTGGTCCCACTCCTGTGCTCCCCACGCCACGCCTCCTCCCCTGCACCTCTCAGAACTGTGTCCTGGGTAAAAGCTGCCCCTTTCACTCCTGTGGTTGATTATTCGGAGAGGGGGAGAGTTCAGCCCCTGACCTAAGGAGTGCCTCGGACTGTGCCCACTGCAACGTCCGTACCAATTCACGATTTCTTAATTGAATAAAAACATGTCTTGCACAGTAATCATTTGCAGCTAAACTGATTTAGTTCTACCATTTTTCCATTTAAGTTACAGTAACCAGAGTTTAAAATCTTGTCCTGACTAGAACTAAGCCCACACATTTTTTTCTTCCAACCTGTCAGCAGCATACTGTGAATATTATGACTGCAGTCAGGGAAGCGTATTTAACTTTATTCTACTAAGTTTGACATACACTGAATAACTACAATCTATTGTCTGTCTTCTATAGGTTGATATATAACATGAAACTAAGTATAAAACATCATCAGAGAGAGTGGTGGGGGGGGTGAGGAGTCCAACAGGGAAGGAAATGGGTCAAGCTTTTACACAGTGGAAGGTCTGAAGTAAGAAATTTATATGTAGTATAAGGGGATGAGTTATCTTAATAATGTTCTCTTATTATTTACTTCATTGGGTTCTAATATCCACTGCAGTGGTTACACAGAACTCACAGGCAAAATTCATCATTAAAGGATTGATTAAGGAAGCTAATAAAAATAACAACAGTGTGAAAGTTCAAGGGGTGATCTGTGTCTCAGGACATGTTACAAGGTTCTGCCTAATACGACAAAGGGTATACCCTTCTGCTGTACCCGTCAACCCAAGAGCATTCAGCTGAGCTCCCATGGGTCAGCAGATGCAGTTCCCTGAATTAAGCGCCCAGAGGCACGCTACTCTGCAAGCCAGCCACCAGCACGAAAACACTCAATCTCGACTTGCTCTGTGGGTTGGGAAGTCCCATCACTCTGCTCCATACTCTGGCCCCTGGTTCTGTGCTGCTTCCCTGATGTTATAGCTAGTCTTCTGGACCCAGGAGATTCACTGAGCAAGAATCTCAGGTCCAGAGGACATGCTCCAATCCTGGCTCTTGCTGTTGGTAAGATGGGGTTTCCACTACCATCCACATGCAAACCTACTACTTCTCAGAGGCCTCATTTTATACACAGCAAATGAAGGTGCAAGGAATCCTAGGCGCAATTACTCACAGATGAATCCCATCAGGTATCTTCCCCCACCTTCTTAACAGACCCATGAAAAAAACAGGAAAGGATCATTTGATGGGAGTCAGAGTTTGGCTCAAAGAACTGCATCAAATAATTCACTGCCCATGCAGGAGATTTCAAAACATTTGTGGAAAATGAAATGACATTATCCCAAGATCTTTTTTGAAGCCTCCCCATATATCCAGAATGATCCGATAAATGTGTTTTCACTTAAAACTGAAAAACAAAATCACTGCCACAAAAGAATAAATATTGTATGGGAACCATAAACAGGGAGATGCCAGGTTCCATGAGAAAATAAAATGTGCAAGAAGTACACACCGAGGGAAAGGACGGTGGGTGCAAAGTTTACAGTGTCATGTAACACTGTGGCATTTACGTAGGTGAGGCCTGTCCTTGAAGGCAAGTCCCTTGCTATTCAGTAGCCCTTTCAGTAAGTACGCAAGGGGGCTAACCAGAAGGTCAGTGATTTGAGAGCCGGAAGCACCCGGCTTTACTTGCTCTGTGAGCTCAGAAGTCACTACTCTGTCTCGTGTTCCGGCTCCTGGCTCTGCTGTCGCTGCTCTTCCTGCCACTCCTCCTGTGTCAGTGCTGCTGCCTAGATCAAGGGGCTCAATGTGCACGGATCTCTGGGTTCAAATCATGCACTCCTCTGCTGGAGACGCCTCTTCCTGCTTCTCTGATGGCTCATTTTGTACCCAGCAGAATGGCAATCCCAACTAAGCCTGCTCAACAATTACTCACAACTGAACCGTGCAGTCCCAGTCCTGTTGGCATCTTTCCCCACCTTCTTCATCCAGACCCATGGGGAAAAGTTAGGTTGTTTGGGGGGAGGTACAAAGGCTACAGGTAGAAGAGCCACATGCAATAACGTACTTCACGGCATCGGACCTTGCCAAAGTCCTCTAACTAGGAAACTATTTTCTTTATGATATTCAGAGAGGGCCATTCTTGCCTTGCTGACGGTTGCCCTGACGGCACAAAAGTTATAGTAGGTGGTAACACTTCCTGACAACTTAGCTTGAACTAAACTGTGCTAATTGTAGTCTCCACTGCCTACAGTCACATTAAAGAGATGATCCCACTTACAAATGTCCGTGAAGAAGCAGTAACATGGTATTTTTGAGTACATGTCCATTTAATACTACACTGGAAAGAAAAAATACAGAGTATGTATAAAACTCCTATATTTACATCTCCGCTATTTCTGGAGATGTACCAATGTAATTACTTATGTTGTGAACTGTTCCACTCACTATTCCTCTTGCTTAAAAAAATGAGTGGCAGACTGCCATTACTGAGGCTTGGACAGGAGACATGTTCTCAAAAATGAATGAAGCGAATCTGTCACCAAAGAAAACTACCTCTGTTTGTGAAAAATAATATTAACACCCGAACCAACTTTAAAATGGGTCAAAAGTGCAAAAACATTGTAAGCTGTCAACCTAACTACACCTGCCATAGTGAACCTTGGAATGCTCCCTGACGGCAAGGTTATTCACATCCCTGGACTGTGGTCAGAGGGGAGTCACCAGAAGCCTAATCCATGTGGGGACCCTGCAAATGGACTTGGGGCTTCCACTACCTTCTGCAAACCAAAACCAGTGAGTTGTAATAAAGTTGTGGTAATAATTTCTTTTAGAAGAATATCAAACCCAAGGAGCTGAGAGATTAAGGAGGTCTGAAATGCGTAACTCTTCTGCTCCGTTTCCCCCCACCCTTCCCCTTGAGTACATTCCTCATGCCTCTGGCTTCTGTGATTTGCTGCAGTGTCTCACAGAAACTCACAGAACTATAAGAAAATGTCTCACATGGTTGTGGGGGCTGGTACGTCCCCAATCCAAAGGTGAGGCAGAGGTAAGAAAAATGCAGGATTCAGAGCCAGCAGCCAAAAATGTCCCAAGGCCAAAGCAGGTCTGCTGGCTTTCACCAAAATGTTGTCAGGAGGCACGAATGGCTGTGGTGGAGGTGTGGGTATGTTTTTGAGAAGACCACCGGGCCAAGCGAACGAAGGGTGGTGTCTTCCGTCACACCCTCTCGTGCAGTCTAAAGATGTCCCCAAGGAGACCAAAGGCATACCTGGTAATTAGTCTAATCTAAGGCAGGGCTTAGTCTCATCCTAAGCCTGACTATCGAGGAGCCCACGTTGGGCAGCAGATGGCAACCACCAGCTGCTCTGCAGGAAGCTCTTGCTAGTCCAGCAGTCACAGCCAGACCCTCAGCGGCAGTTCCTCCCTGCCTGTAGGGTCGCCGTTCGTTCGGAATTGACAGGATAGCACAAGGGCTGGTTGGTTTGGTTTGGGGTTTTTTTGTAATCCCGTCCATTAGTTTAGCACGTACAGTAGGACCTCCAAAGTGGGACTGTAGCTATGGGCATGGAGGCGAGAATTTAAGAAATCACACGAGGAGGAATGTAGCTGGTTAAATGACTACAACTCAAAGGTTTTGTTTTTTTCATTCATTCATTCTGGATGCAGATTCCACACTACAACTAAAGAACTGCCACCTGGCTATGATGAGGGTAACAAATGTACAAATGTGCTTTATACAATTGACGTGTGCATGGATTGTGATAAGAGTTCTATGAGCCCCCAACAAAATGACTAAACAAGAATTTAAAAATCTATTAAAATATAGAAACACATCTGAAAGTCTAGACATACCCCACAATACTAGCCTTAAACACAATCTTCAAAAGTAAAACAATTCCACCATTTCTCTTTAATAAAAAAGTTATTTTTTAAAAGGTTATCTATGATAACATGTGACAGGCCACTCTTATTATTTCTGTGAATTCACAAATATTTTTATTGCTAATATGATAATATTAATAGAAATAATTTATCCAAATAAAAGTTCTTTGGGATTTTCAATAATTAAGACTTTTGTTAGGAGTCCTAAGATCACAGTTTGAAGACTGTCAATATAACACCTAAATATTAAGCACACAGAAGAGATAATATGCAATGATGCAGGGTTTTACTTTAATTAAGGTTGTAATAATTGGTTATTATATTTATTAAGTTATATAAATATTAGGCTACTATAATAAATTACTGAAGTGGTTTCAAGTTTATTGAAAGAAAATTTATTAAAACCATGAAAAGAAGTGAAATGCTCTGAATTGTGGTCTCTTGACTGTTAATGCACTGGTAAAAGTTTTGGGGAAGGCCTACTACTGATTTCTTTTCACATGGCCAAACTTTAGCATCTTCCTTAATCATTTGAAAATTCAGGTCTTTAACCTGGATCCTGATTTAAATAATTGGTACAACAGAAAGAATCCAAGAATTTTAAATGAAAACTTACTCAAAACCACTGTGATCAAATATATTCTGAATCAAAACAATCCTCTATAGCAGTGGTTCTCAACCACTTTAAGCTGCGACCCTTTCATATGGTTCCTCATGTTGTGCTGACCTCCCAACCATAAAAGTATTTTCATTGCTATTTCATCACTGTAATTTTGCTACTGTTATGAATCGGGAGACCCCTGTGAAAGGGTCATTTGACCCCCCTGCCCCCAAAGGGGTCACGACCCACAGGTTGAGAACCGCTGCTCTATAGGGTTTCTGAATCTTTGTAAATCTTTGAAGGAGCACATAGCCTCATCCTTCTCTTGTGAAGCACTTAGTGGGTTTGAACCACAGACCTTGTGGGTAAGTGGTTAGGAGTCCAACACTTTCCCAACAGCACTTACCCAAGTAGGTACCTTATAGCACACCCTGATGAACTCCAAAGTCCTCTCTTAATTGGAAAGGGACAAAAGAAAAAGCCCCTCAGAGCACCTTTTACCTCCGTGGAGAGATAACCTTGCTAACTAAGGCTGTGAACTGGGGCTCTCGTAACTGTAGAAGTAGGGGTCTCTCTGACAGCCCTGAAAGTCTAGGAGTCATCACAGCCTTCTCCTCTGTGTTTTGCAAAATGGAGCATCAAAAGAGCACTGGATTGGAATAGAGAGCAAAGCTAGCATGAAGTCCCAGCATGAGAATTCAAGGAGACAATGGGCATTGAGATGCAGTTCAATAGGCCTGTTCAAGTCATACAAATTTCACACAAAACAATATGCTTTTAGATTTCTACTAGTGTTAAAATTTCGCATCCTGTTCGCTGGGATGGATGAGATTTCAAAGGACACCCACTGCCACGGAGCCCATTCAGACTCAGCAACCTATAGGGCAGGGCAGAACGGTCCCAGACGTTTGCAACACTGTGACTTTTTTTTAATCGTTTTATTAAGGGCTCATACAACTCTTACCACAATCCATACATACATCAATTGTGTAAAGCACATTTGTACATTCATTGCCCTCATCATTCTCAAAACACCTGCTCTCCACCTAAGCCCCTGGCATCAGTTCCTCGTTTTTTCCCCACCCTCCCCGTTCCTCCCTCCTTCATGAACCCTTGATAATTTATAAATTATTATTTTGTCATATCTTGCCCTGTCTGACGTCTCCCTTCACCCACTTTTCTGTTGTCTGTCCCCCAGGGAGGAGGTCACATGTAGATTCTTGTCATCGGTTCCCCCTTTCCAACCCACCCTCCCTCTACCATCCCAGTATCGCCACTCACACCACTGGCCCTAAAGGCATCACCCACCCTGGATTCCCTGCATTTCCAGTTCCTATCTGTACCAGTGTACTTCCTGTGGTCTAGCCAGACTTTTAAGGTAGTTCAAAGTCACGAGCTGCTCCACAGGGAAAAACTGGAGCTTTCTGCTCCAGTAAGGGTTTATAGCCTAGGAAACCCTAGGGAGTAGTTCTACTCTGCCCCTTTGCGTTCCTATGCGTTTCTAGACCCAAACAAGCATTTGGATATTCTCCCGTCCTTGACAAAAAAGAAATACTTTGTTGACAACTTATGAAAGACAAAATGATAAAGTTTCTATAAAGCATAGCTATTTTGAATGAAGATAGAAATAAATTAAACTCATCATCTATTATATTATAGCAGGTTGCCTCTAGTAAGAGCAGTCAATTTAGGGCTTCCCTAGATGCTCAATGGCTTAAGCACTGACCTGGTAAGCAAAAAGTTTAAAGCCATCAGCTGCCCCTTGGGAGAAAGATGAGGCCGACTGTTTCTGTAAAGATATATACCCTCAGACACTCTATGGAGCAGTTCTACTCTGTATCATGTCCCTGAGGAGGAATGAACTTCATGGGAGTGGGTTTTGGCTGGTTAGAGTCTTTGAACTTATTTTTCTAAAGTACAAGTACTAATTTTCAAGGAGTGAGTGAGTTAATAGAAGAAAACTCATCCATAGTGATTAAATGATTGGTAAGCGTGGTACTCTGGCCTCAAGTCTTTAGTGGTACAGTTAACATTCTGTCCTATAGGACTGCTAGGAGTTGGAATCAATTTGATGGCTCAGAAGCAAGAAAACACATGTGGAAGACAGATACCACATGAAGCCCACCAAGGAACCAAGCAAATTCACTGCCATCTACTCGATGATGGCTCATAGTGACACTATATGGCAGAGAAGTGCTGCCCTTGTGAGTTTCCAAGATTGTAACTCTGTAGGGGAATTGAAAGCCACATTTTTCTCCCATGGAGCAGCTGGTGAGTTCAAACAGCTGACTTTGTTGAAAAGAGAAAAGGGCCGCCAAGTTGTCAGAGAACAACCACCTTCCCCTAGAGCCAGTGCCCTGAACACGCCCCTCTGGCCTCCTCATCTGATTCGCTCACGACATCGAGTCCATGTCAGCTCAGATTGGCCCTACAGGACAGGGAGAACTGTCTGAGTTTCCCAGACCGTAACTCTTTCTGGAGTAGAAAGACCTTTCTCCCACTTGCCTCCTGAATTGTGAGAAAATACATCTCTTTCTTTTTAAAGTCACCCACTTGGGGTAATTCTGTTATAGCAACACTACCTAAATAAGACCACTCACAAACAAAACCCCTTTTCAGCTTTAAAAGTTCCACACTGGAAATCTCCCCTACAGAAATAACTCACCTCTATGGCATAATGATTAGGCACCGGGCTGCTAATTGAAAGGTCAGCAGTTGGAAACTGGCAGCCACCCCTAGAGAGAAAGACGAGGCTTTCTACTCTACAGAGTTACAGTGTTAGAAACCCACAGGGGCAGTTCGATCATCTCCTACAGTCACTATGAGTAATATCATCAACTTCATGGCAGGGAGTTTGCTTGTTATATACAGTAATCTACAAAATCAAAAGATAGTATAGTCACCTCTATTCTTTGGATATCTACATCAAAATGGTTAAATAATTAAGAAAGGGAAGAATGGCTAAGTACACTATACAGCTCTTGAAACTAATTACTGAGCTTGATAAAGACTAGTAATTCCCATGCTATGTAGAAAAACATACCAGGTTGAGTATGTTTGATGATTATAAATTAAGTAAAAACAAATAAGCACCAGAGAAAAATGACTTAGAGAAAAGTCCATAAAAGAAAAACATCATTTTAGAATGGTGAAATGACAGCTGATATGCTTCTAGGATTTTATTTAATGCCATAATTAATCAAAGAACAACTTAAATATTTCCAAAAACACAATAGTTATTGTTTTTATTAGCTGCTTTGAGTTGATTCCAATGCAGGGCAACGCTACAGAGAGTGATACAGTAATTGATGGTTAAAAATGAGAACAATATACTAATTGTGACTAATGACATCCTTCACAGAACACATTTTGTGCCTGGATGCCACAAAAATAGCTTGTCAATTGTTAAGTGTCACTTCCATCTTTGATCACTAAGCTCTGTCTTTTTAAAACACAGCTCAAGCTTGACCAGGAACTTTCTTCTTTCTCGTTCAAGAGCATCTCTGCAAATTAAGTGTGGTTATTAGGGTGATTCAGTGCGGTCTCTGTCACGACAGCGGGGGCAAAGCCGCCACCCGTCTCCGTCATTCGGTTCCTTGGACTTCACTGTACCCCTTAACAAGCAGCCTTTTCCCCACAAACACAAAATGAGCACATACTGTTTGTGGGGAAAATGGCACTGCTAGACTTGCTCCAGGCAGGGTTGCCACAAACCTTAGATTTATTTTTGTTTTTTGTGAAAGGCACAATATCTGGGCCATGCAATAGGAGCAGCACAACAAAAGGAGGCACGCCTATACTTTAGATTCATCACCAGGAACTCTACTATTCTCTTCCACAATTATTCCTTTTTCATTTTCAGTATATCCAATTCCAAAGGCTTTCTCTTCTGCCTTTAATCGTGTGGTCTCGCTAACCCAAAATGTTGTGTCTTATTCTTCCTAATTACACATAATTGCTACTTGTATTTACTGCTGAATTCGTCAAATACATGTTCTGAAGCAGTATTTTCTATTGGGAATTCACTTGATTCTTTTTCTTTTAATGTCTCTACTCCCTGGCTTGTGTGGGAAATGATGCTAATAGAGCACTATCACAAAGAACAGACTTCTTATCCTATAAATCTGCCTGGCCTTCTGTGATCACTCTAGTCAATCTTGATGTAGCACAGAACAATACTTACCTTTTCTTAGTAACACTAATTTCTTGGCTTCAGGGAAAGCATTACCCTGGTTTTTCTAATTTTTTGCCTATCCAGAATCTTCTGGTAGTCCTTCTTGGGTCTTTACCTTGGTGTCTTTCAAGATAAAATACGCGTGCCTAGAGCCTTGTTAGCATTCTGGGCCAGCAAGACATAATTTTTCAAGCACTCATTTTGCTTATAATCAAGCAAGACAACCTCCATAGCTTATTAAAAAACCAAACCAAAACCAAAAAACCTTTCTGCTATCACGCCAATGCTGACTCACAGTGACCCCCGGTGGGTTTCCAAGACTGTAACTCTTCATGGATGTAGAAAACCCAGTCCTTCTCCTCAGGGTTGCTGGTGATTTTCAACTGATAACCATGGTGATCACAGCCCAACGTGTAACCACTACACCACCAGGGCTCTCTTATTAACGAACACTAATTCAATACACATTAAGGGTTCAATATGTATATGTCAACTTAAAAAAAGTTATATAAAACTTGCCAATCTATTAAAAATGACTTGTATACTTCATAAAATATGTGAGTACATACAGCCAATCTTAACTTAGCCATAATCTAATACCGAGGAGAGTTTAAAAAAGTAGAGTGAAGAGAACAGATATCTTAGCAATTGAAATTGGTAGAAACTGTGGACAAGTTCATTCTTGGGCATGTACACGAATAGCTACTAAGTGGATCGCTCTAATGTCAGAAGATAGGGTCATCGACCTGGTGGTCAGTGTTCTAGTCACGTGGATTCACAGCATTGGCAATAATAGTCCTAATCCTGCCTCCCACCAAAAAGAAAGAAGATTAGGGGAAAAAAACAGAAGTTAGTCTGCCGTCACACTACATGCATGGTAACCTCATGTTATGAGTTAGTCTGGCTTCTGTATCTGAACATCTGCTGCGTGTTGATAGTCTCCCATTTTCAGACTGTAGAGAGAGGTTATCACCATCGTGGTGAAGAAATGCAAGTTAAATGTTATCTTGTCATTAGGTGCTGTTGAGTTGGTTCTGACTCACATGCGACCACAAGGACGACAGAGTGAAACGCAGCCCAGTTCTGCGCTAAACTCACAACCATCCTGGCCCTCCATTATACGAATCATTCACTCCGGCCTTCTCCAGAGACCAAGTCCTACCACCCTTGCCTCTAAGGAGCATTCTGACTGTACTTCTTCCAAGACAGACTGCTTCACTCTTTGGCAGTCCATGGTACTTTTAATATTCTTCGAAAGCACCATGCGATAGTTAGGTTTATTGTGCCAACTTGGCCAATAGGAACATGTGGGATAAATAAGGTCTCAGTTTGATTGGAGGGTAAAGAGATATACAGCTCGGCAAGTCCTGCCTCTCTCTTACTTGCTCTCTGGTGACTGGACCAGCGAGCAGCTGCTAGTTCTCTGCCTCAACTTGTGAGGTACACTACCTGTGGGACTGCCAACCCATGGATCATAGCGCTAGAGCTTGAGGTTCCTTCAAATCCTGCTTCGTATACATTGTTTGAGCTTGGGACTGTTGGATTCTGTTGTCTGGCTGACGGTTAGTGACCTGCCCTGCTGTTTGGAGCCTATAGCCAGACTGCCTGCATTGCCCTTCAGAGGACTCAGCTGTCTGCTTCCTAGACCTTGTACCCCGAGGCCCTCATGAGTTGAAGGACTCCTAGTATATTAACTGTTCCACGGATCTGAGTTGAAGTGAGCCCTCTGTACTGCTGTACTGCTGTGTGGACTAATTATCTGTTAATTAGTGATACATACATATATGTGTGTGTGTGTGTGTGTGTGTGTGTGTGTGTGTACGTATATATACGTACGTATATGTATATATATATTCATAGGTGTCCTGGTTTTGTTTCTATAGAAAACCCTGTCTAGCACACATCATGATTCAAACACATCAATTCTTCTGCGGACTTCCTTATCCAATGTCCAACTTCCATAGGAATATGATACTAAGATATAAATGCTATCTTAATATCAATAAAGTTAATAGTAATGTAAGGTTGAAACTTTTCAAGCAACAAGGTAAAAATAACATGAAAACAAAGGGAAGGTTATCTGATGAGGCATTTCAAATTGTGGACTCAAAGAGCTCTTCTCACATCGTTATTGTTGCTAGGTGCCCTTGAGTAAGTTCCAATTCACAGAGATCCTAAATGCAACAGAACGAAATACCACCCAGCCCAGTGCCATCCTCATAACCTCCCATTAGGTATACTTAAATATATATCTGCCCATGAGTGAGTTTTTCCTGAAAAGGTACAAGACCCAGTGACATGACAAAGCAACATCCTGCCATCTGAACCTAGACCTGAAGTTAGAATGAATTTTGAAAGCTCAGAGTGATCTATAAGGCTCTCTACTCCTCTGAGGAACTAGGTGATTTGCATCAAGTTATCTAGCTTCTTAGAGGGGACTAATAACAAAGGCACAGACAGATCTCCTAATTTTAAGTCCGTATTAGTCTAGTCAGTTATACTGAGTATGAGAGTGTTAAACTGAAGAATGATATAATTGACTAGTAAATTAAAAAATATCTTGGGGACCCTTTTTAATCACTACAATAAGGCAAGTATCACCGAAAAAATTAGTCACATAATTTTGTTTGTTTGGTTGTTTCCCAGGGCATATACAAGTTGCATTTACAGTACACTGTAGTCGATTCAAGGGGCCCAGGTGGCACCGTGGTTACGTGCTGGGCTGTTAACCGTGAGGTCAGCAGTTGGAACTGCTGGAGGAAGATGAGGCTTTAGGTTCCCATGCAGATTGACAGCCCTGATAACCCAAAGAGGCAGTTCTACTCTGTCTTATAGGGTGGGTCTTTCATACTGCACCGAGAACACTATCCGGCTGAGGGTCTTCATTTTGTCATGCCCTTTGGCCATTTATCGGAAGTGCTGAAAGAGCTTTGTGACATTGCCCAAGTAGGACGGAGGCCCAGAAGTTGCATGGTTGAGAACTGTCTTGCTGAAGAACTGTGTCCTGAGAATTTCTGATTCTAAAATGTAGCCTGTTAACTTCTCTAATAAACCTTATAATCCTAAGTATTATTGGAGCGATGTGAGGCCATTACAATGATTTATCGAATCCAGCAAAAAGAGGCATTGTATATCAGAATGGGTAAGGAACATTGAAGGATGGGGACATGTCTGACCTCTGCCTCACAGGAATCAGCCTCTGGCAGCCGAGGCTGACTATCCTTCCTGTTGGTAGTCAGAGAAGGTCAGATACCACCCCTGAATATTTTATACCTGGTTACTTTCAAGTGCTGAAAAGCAATGATGTACCTTTGAGAACTAAGGTTAATATGCCAAGCCATGGTATTTTTAATCACCTCAGAACATGTGAACGTTGTATATAGGGATAGGGAACGCCAAGAAAAAAAATGGATGGATTTGAACTATGGTATGAGCAAAGAATATTGAAAGTACCATGGCCTACCAAAAGAAAAAACAAATCTGTCTTGGGAGAAGTATGGCTAGAGAGCTCTCTAGAGGCAAGACTAGCAAGGTCTTCATCTCACATATTTTAGACTCACTGTCAGGAGAGACCCGTGCTTGAAGAAAGGCATCACCCTTGGTAAAGCAGAGGGTTAGCAGTAAAGAGGAAAGCCTTCGATGAGATGTATTGGCACAGTGGCTGCCACAATGGGCACAAGCACAGGAACCAGTGTGAGGATGGACACAGGACTGAGCTATGAGTCAGAACCCACTTGTGGACACCTAACAAACCAACAACAACAGTGTCAACAGCAAAGTACTGGTTTACTAGTCTTGCACTTCAAACCTACCCAGAGGCACCACAGAAGACCGCCTGGGAGATGCTTCTAAAAGGCCATAGGCTCGAAAACCCATGCAGAGCAGCAGCTCTCCTCTGCACACCTGGGCTCGCCACAGGTCAGACCTGGCTCCAGGGCAGACAACAATCCATCTCCTAGGGTCCATTGAGTCTCTTGCTTGAACACAATGGACTCATGGATCCCAGTGGGCTGCCCAGATGATCACGGAAAAGGATTGCAATTTCAATTCTTCAGCTTTGTGCCTTTTCTCAAAGGGCTGGGTTGACTTAGAAAGAAAAGAGAGGAACTTAAAAAGGGAAGTGGGCTACTGCTGAAAACCACTCTGCCACGGGGTGCAACATTAGGGAGCATCGATGTCCTTCAGGACTAAGTAAAGCAGACTTCTGCACTTCCCTCTGAGTCCCTGCCTGCCTCAGAAGGTCTGGTGAAGGCTGGCAACTGCATTTCTATCAGGTTCTGAGCTAATGCTGCTGAAACAGGGACATTTGGAAAACCACTGTAAAACTACATCATTTCAAATCTACCCTTTTAAATAGTTATTCTAAAATTACTACAGACTTTTCCGAGAAAACTAGAACATAAATAAAAGGAGTCTGGGTGAGAAAATTTCAAAGCAATCCAAGTATATTCATTCATGATATTTTGAAATAACATACAACATGTACAAAATTATGTGTACACTACATAAATGGTAAAACCATATAGTTATCATATCTAATTTATATAGTAGCACTGAACATCTTAAAATAAAGCTAACAAGTATCTCTTGCTATATATATTTTCCCTAACTGACAAACTTTGATGAGATTTAATTTTTTGAGGAATATATCTACTCAAAACCAAACTACATGAGTACACAGTCCCATTTTCAATATTTCTTCTTCATTACTTAGTCCACAATCTTCGCAAGTAAAGAAAGACTTTTGTTACTGAAGACTGATCTACCAAATGCATTACATTTGACAAGAGAAATACTTGAAACTTTCCAAGACAGTGAAACTGCTACTATAGAGCAGAAAGAACACAGAATTATTTTACCCCAAATTTACCAACTTTTGTTGTTTTGTTACATATGGAAAGCATAATATTTAGGACTTGGCTAGACTATTCCAAAATAAGCTTCCGAAAATGATCATAAAATAGCCTTCCATGCCATCCAATATGAGTACAGACAATGAATATCGGCAGTGAAGTGAAAATACTTACCCGGATCTAGTCGTTTTGAATTCCACCTTGAGGATAGGTTTGCATGGCTCTGGCTTCTTTCCATCCTTTAACTGTTTCCCTAAAACACATTTCCTGCATTAAACTCTAAAATGCTACATTGTCTAAATTCTTATAATGATAGTTTACAAAAGGAAGAAGCAATATAATGAAATCTACCATGCAACATTCCAAGTGATTCTGAAAGACGGACTTAACATAAAAAAATTTTAACATGATCAAACAGGATTACTGCTTAAGAGTTGGCGCCAAAAAGCAAGTAAAATAAGTAACTTACTGGTATTATTCATGTAAGAAAATTCTACTAAGATAATTAGATATATAGCTTCCCAGTGTTCTTAATTGCAAATAAGCACAACAGATTTCCTATCTGCTAAATGTATCCAAGGTTTAAAACACCTGGGCTTGAAAAAAGATGGAAACCACAATTTCACTCAAATGTAACAAGCTGCTAAATTAAACCCTTTCTCAATAAATCCATTTATATTTATTAATCTAAACTAAAAATGCACCAGCTGTGATGTCCAAAAGACTGCTAAACTCATATGTATAAAAAGTGTCAGGAAATGATTTTGGAAAAGTGTTTTGATTACTTTTTAAACTTCACTTTTGTTACCTATTTCTTCGTATTATAGAAGTTCATCCAAGAATCTCTATGGAAAACTCAGAAAAAATATAAATACGTAAGTAAAATATACTGCTACTAGGATTGTAAGTGATACAGGCACTGGTTTAATTCACACTGAACTTGTTTAACTATGTCTGTGATCATGGATGACTGCAGACAAGTCCCCTCCGTCATACGCGTATCCGAGGCTCCTCAGAGTGCCTTCAAAAGAAAGGGTCAAATAAACCAGTGTCTTCCCAGAGAATCTGCGGGGCCAGTTACATGCAAGGCAGAGAAGTCCATTCAGAAGACTATGTAAATGTTAGGGAATGTACGCTCCTCTCATTATTCCATCATTTCTGTGTTGTTGTTTTTTTTCAGATAATTCGGTTGTTCTCAAATGTTTTGCTGTCTTAAATAACTTTGTATCTCACACCCTCCTATATATGTCAGATCAATTCACACCACAGGTTTGCCAACTCATAGTATAGCAAACATTTTTACTATGAGGTATAATATAAAGTAGAAATGGTTATTAATTTACCTTCATGATAGTAAAACTTAAGTCAGAAATTCAAATTTAGAAGTTCTAGGAGACGGTGTGCTCAATTACTAACAAAAATTTGTCAGTTTAATCTTACCAAGGAATACCTTGGGAGATATGGCTAGTTGATCTGCTCCCCGCAAATCTCACAGCCTTGAAAGCCATATTTTTAAAAAAGACAAAAACCCATGGCCTGTGTCGATTCTAACTCAGAGATTCTGTAAGACAGAGAAGAACTGCCCTTCGGGTGTCTGAGGCTTCAAATCTCAATAGCAGCAGGCAGTCTCCTCTCTCAGGCAGAGCAGCTGGTGGGTTCAAACCACTAGACTTGCATAACCCACCACGGGGCCAGGGCTCCTTTAGAACAGTTGTGAGCTACACACATGGCATGTTCATGTGTCAGAAATACATCCACAGCAACTTACAGCATAAAACCAAACCACCTTATATGGGGTTTCTGAGGTTATAAATCTTTGGGGGAGCAGACAGCCTCGTTTTTCTCCCAAAGAGTGGCTGACTGAGTTGAACCATTGACCTTGTGGCCAGTAGCCCAATGCTTACCCTACAGTGTCTCTAGAGTTCCAACGACAACATTTACTTCTATGACACACTGGACTTAGAGTGACCTTCTTTACCAATAGAAGCCCAACATTATGAAAGAAAAAACTAATATACATTCAACCACACAGTCAGTTCTCCAATCCCAGAGGTTCCACACCTGCCATTTCGACCAACCCTAACAGAGAATCTTTACAGAAAGAAAACAAAAGTAAGCAGTCAAAGCAACCCCTCAAAGGCTAACTGCTAACTGAGTCCTACTCACAGAGCATTGACATTGGGTTAGGTACTTTAAGTATGAAGAGCTGGTCTACAGCATATGGGAGGGTCTGTGTAAGTTATTCGCAAATACCACACACCATTTATACCAAGGACATTAACTTCTTCAGATCTTGGTATCCCAGGGGGATTGGGAACCAATGCTCCATGGAGACTGAGGGGTGACTGAATAAAAATTAAACATATTTTATACAGCAAAAGTTATCATAGTCAACAGATACATTTGGAGAGCATACCAAGAGGGCTTAAAAGTTTGTGGGGTTCTGATGATGCTTTATACCTGATCCCTTCGACACCTCGTGATCACACAGGCTGGTGTCCTTCTTCCATGTGGGCTTTGTTGCTTCTGAGCTAGATGGCCGCTTGTTTACCTTCAAGCCTTTAAGACCCCAGACGCTATACCTTTTGATAGGCAGGCACCATCAGCTTTCTTCACCACATTTGCTTATGCACCCATTTGTCTTCAGTGATTGTATAATGGAGGTGAGCACACAATGATATGATTTTTTGTTCTTCGATGACTGATAACTGATCCCTTCGGCACCTCATGGTCACACAGGCTGGTGTGCTTCTTCCATGTGGGTTTTGTTGCTTCTGAGCTAGATGGCCGCTTGTTTACCTTTAAATTTTTAAGACCCCAGACACTATATCTTTTGATAGCCGGGCACCATCAGCTTTCTTCACCACATTTGCTTATGCACCGGCTTTGTCTTCAGCGGTTGTACAACAGAAAAGCAGGTGAAGGGAGACGTTGGACAGGGCAAGATATGACAAAATAATAATTTATAAATTTTCAAGGGCTCATAAGGGAGTAGGGAGCAGGGAGGGAGGGGGAAAAATGAGGACCTGATGACAGTGGCTTAAGTGGAGAGCAAATGTTTTGAGAATGATGAGAGCAATGAATGTACAAATGTGCTTCACACAATTGATGTATGTATGGATGGATTGTGATAAGAGTTGTATGAGCCCCTAATAAAATGATTTTTAAAAGTTTGTGGGGAAATATGGAATGAAAAGATAATAGAATGGATATGCATGGTTGCTAAGTGCTATCAAGTCGGTTCAGATTCATAGTGACGCTATGTACAGAAGGAAACACCACCCTGTCCTGTGTCAACCTTACAATTGTTTGAGCTTCATTGTCACAGCCACCAGAGCTATTCATCTCCTGGAGGGCCTTGATGCTCCTCCATTTAACATGCACAATGCCCTAACAGGGGCCAATCTTTCCTGATAATGTGTGAAAACTATGCGAAAGGAAGTCTTGCTATCCTTGACTCCATGCAGGATTCTGGCTGTACTTCTTCCAAACAGATTGGTTTGTTCTCTTGGTCATCCATGGTACTTCCAACATTTTTTGCTAACACCACAATTCCAATGCACACATTCTTCTTCAGTCTTCTTTATTCAATGTTCAACTTTCACATGCATACGAGGTCCTCAAATTACCTTCATTGCTTTTTAACACTCTAAAGAGGTCTTATGCAGCAGATTTATCCAGTGCAAAGTATCATTTGATCTCTTGAATGCTGCTTCCATGAGCATTAATTACAGAGAAAAGACTAGAATTGTCAATGATTTATTCTTGCTTGCATCCATAATTAATGCTTATGGTGCAGTTGTGAGGATTTGTGTTTTCTTGACATCTAGTTGAAATCCATATTGAGGGGGTGTCAAAACGCTAGTGAGAAAATTCCACTATTCTACTTATGAAGTTTCTTAAGCCCCTCACACATAGAACAATTTGACCTAGTAATTCTTCTCCCAAGCATTTATTCTTGAGAAAAAGAAGCACTAATTCCTATCAGATCTGTAAAGGATGACAACGACAGCACCTTTCGTCGTGATCAAGAACTCAAAATGAAGTGAATACACATTACCTTGAAATGCTGAATTAACTGTGAACAATTATTCGCTATTAGAGCAACGTCAAAATTAAAGAAACAGAGGCATCCATACCAGAACCTGGGGTACTTTATAATGGTGGTGGTGGTGATGGTTGTGGTGGGATGTGTGTGCGTGCATATATTATAAGTATGTGTAGTCAGTAAGTCAATGATTCTTTTTGTGTACTTTTAGTTTGACATAAACTATATATGAAGGGGTTTTATTTATTTTATTTTATTTTTTTATGAAGGGGTTTTATAAATAATATCTGTTCAACCCTCCAGGTTGTCACTAAGGTATTATAGACTAAGGAGATCAAGTTGCAATAAAAATTATACAATTCTATTTTTTTAAAATCAATTTATTGGGGATCATAAAATTTATCACAATACATAGATCAATTGTGTAAAGCACATCTATACATTTGTTGCCCTCATCATTCCCAAAATTCGCTTGCCTCTTAGGTTCCCGGAATCGATGTTTGTTGGGGTGTTTGTGTGTGGAGATATGTGATTTTTAGAAACAAACTGTGGAAGAATATTTAGAAGATTTTTGCCATGTAAGAAAACTCAGAAAAATCACTGCCATCAAGTTGATTCCTACTCACAATGACCCAACACTATTGGGCAGGGTAGAACTGCCCCTGTGAGTTTCCAAGACTGTCACTCTTTCCAAGAGTAGAAAGCCTCCTCTTTCTCCTTATATGTAAGAAAGGTGTTTTGGGAGAAAAAGTTGCTAGTATGGGGGAGGGTTAGGGGAGACTGGGCTGACTGGCATTATCCCTTTTATATAAAATGATATATAGAGAAGGAAGGTAGGGTAGAAAGGGGGAGCTGATTATAAGGATCTACATATAACCTCCTCCCTAGGGGATGGACAACAGAAAAGTGGTTGATGGTAGACATCAGACAGTGTAATATAGGACAAAATAATAATTTATAAATTATTAAGGGTACATGAGGGAGAGGGGAGCTGGGAGGGAGGAGAAAAAATGAGGAGCTGATACCAAGGGCTCAAGTAGAAAACAAAGGTTTTGAGAATGATGATGGCAACATATGTACAAATGTGTTTGACATACAATGGATGTATGTATGGATTGTGACAAGAGTTGTACGAGCCCCCAATAAAATGATTTTTAAAAAGTGATCTACATGTATTTGTGTTTGTTCTTGCAAAAGAAAAAAACTATCAAGCTATCCCTTATGCTGAGAAAGTCCTTCTATATACCAAAATGAAATAAATTTGGAGTTAATTTCTGATATTATTTTATAGTTTTCCATTTGATTTTCTGAAGTATATTTTAATAGTGTAGTAGTTACATAATTTCATGTCAACTTGATAAATAGAATGTAGCAATGGAGTCTATCCTGTTGATCACGTCACAAAGCAACACCCACCAGGAAGATTCTGGGAACTTCCTCTTTTTCTCCTGGGAGGAAGACCACACTCTCTTTGCTTCCCATTCCTATTGACAAGCCACATGGAGCTATGCTGATGGCAGCCAGAGCCCTGGAGTTGGAGGAGCCACATGGAGACCCATACCAGGCAGGGCTAAGATGCTTCCCCCACCACTGGATCCACAAAACTTTCTGCCACTGGCCTGTGATCTTCCTGCATTTGGCATAATGGCATATGCTCCATGAGTCTAAAGAGGAATTTATGGACTAGTATTGCACATGTTGGCTAACATCAAATGTATGAACTTGATCTGGACTGAGCTGGGATGTTTTCTCAACATACAATTGTTCTTTGATATAAAGCTCTCTCTTTCACACATGTATGTCACTGGATTTGTTTCTCTAGTCAACCCAGACTAACACAGAGACAGACAGACAAAAAAAATCCATTGCCATAGAATTGATTCTGACTCAAGGTTTTGCCATGTATGTTAGAGAACAGTGTTCCCACTGGGTTTTCAATGATTGATGTTTCAGAAGTTGCCAGGCCTTTCTTCCATGGCGCCATCCCTGAGTAGATCTGGAGAAGCAGCACTCAGTGTTCACCATCTGTATCACTAGCAGCTCATTTAGACTTCTAAGAAGGAAGATCTACAGCTACTCTGATTTTTATTTCTTTATAAACTTGCTTAATACTCTGCAAGGATGCCAATATGACCAGTTTCACTATTTCTATAGATATTAAAAAGTAGAGGGAGGTATTTGTTACTAATTTGCTAAGAAAACCAATGAATCCCTTTTGATCTATATACAAAGATTTTTCTCCCTCCAACTCAGGTGTTTTCTAAATTATGTTACTGATTATTGTGGCTAGTCCAGAAAAGTTAGTTTATTCATCTGTAACCCTAAACATTTTCTAAATAAAATCAAGTAAGAAGGCACTATGTTTTAGATACAAAACAAACTCACTGTCATCGAGTTGATTCTGAGTCACCGCAACCCTATATAACTTAATTTTTTGGAGGATGACCGGATTACACTAGGTGTCACTTTACCTCTTAATAGCCATCACCTGAGGAGCAAAACTCTACACTTGTTCTTTAACTCTAGGGACATCTGAACGAGTCATTGAAAAGATCTGGTTAGTTGTAATATCTGCCTTCCTGTCCCACTGGATTTCTTTTCTCCTCCACTACGTCCTACTGCCGTGCTACACCACCCCGCAACATTCAAGTGGTCCAAGGGTTACTGATTCCAATTCCAAAATTTCAACCACTAATGAAATTTCATTTGCCATAATTCACCTAGTTAAGGGTTTCTGACTTCTAGTACTTGGAAGACTGGATGGAAAGGATCCCTGGAGGAGTCACGGGTTAAGATTGGGCTGCTAACTAAAGCTCAACAATTCAAATCCACCAGATGCTTGATGGCAGGGAGCCTCCCAGGGAGCAGTTCTGCCTTCTCCTGGAGGGTCCAAATGGGTCAGAGTCAATGTGAAGGCAGCACATGCATAATAATGAACTCATGCCTTCATTGTGATGCTCCTGAGAGCAATGCTGCCTTCAATGGTTAGTGGGCTCAACTAGGGAGAGAACACCTCTTTCTTTTTGAGTGAGAGCTCAGTGGCTGTTACATTGTGTCGAGTGTCTATCTTTGTATTTGACATACTTTTCTTCTTATTTACCCTTGTAGCCATGCCGCCAAAAGATTAATTGGTGGCAAGCAGTGGTGATGCACCTGAGAAAAGGGAAATGATGGTGAATAAAAACAAACCTAAAACAATAAAGCTAGCACCGAGGTCAGACCAGGGGGGCCTCAAGTCTGTAACTCCCACGTGGAAGGACTAGCAGGTGAAGACCTTAGAGAACTAGAAGCAGACAGTACCACATGAGGAAGAAGAGGGCCTGAAAAACCGAGAACCGAAGAAGAGTTTGATGACAGCGTCAGCTGAAGCCTTCTGTCTCGCTGAAGCACGGATCCCAAAGTTAAAGGAACAAGATCCTAACGCAAAAAGGTTCGCCCACGAGTACCATGCAGTTACTGAGGGTCTTGGCTGCTGCACAGCTGTTTTTGATGAGAAAAAAAGAAAAGCTCTGTACAAATTTCCCTTGATGCCTACTTCAAGAAATGGACCCCACTTGCGACCCCTTCACCCCTGCAGCAGCAGCATTCACCCGACTTCCCAGCACCAGGACCAGCCGTTCTTCTGCACCAGGTCCATCATCTGCAGCAGGGCCACCTCCCCAGCTTCTTCCCCGGCATCATTCAATGGCTAAAGTTATCCCAACATAACATGAGAATGCCCTTTCTGGCATGCAAGAGACTGATGGAATAAGAGTTCGTGTTGACTTTTACTCAAGACCTTTTCTATCTAACCCGTTTGAAGAACTTTTTCTTCAGTGCTTTATTTTGTATACCCACACGACACACATACACTCAGATTATCGCCCGCTCTTCAGCACGGTACTTTATAGTTACTTTTATTACTATATCATTGACTGTGCTATATTTGGAAGGGTTGGCTTTTTATGTATAGAATGGTAAAATACATAAATACATATTTATACTAGCACAAACATTTGACTAAGTGATGTGATAAATAACTGTATATGTCAACTATGAGTCAGAATCAACTTGATGGCAGTAAGGGGTTTTTTTGCTACCTGATTTGACTTACAGGGAGACTGGGGCCAGACAGAACTTGTTCCTAACCTAGGGACAACCTGTATTGTCTATTAATGCAAGCTTCCGAACAGGCACTCTCACCAACTTGCCATTCCCAAAATGCATTTTTTTTCTTACTGTGGGAAACCGTTTACTAGCTGCCTCTCGTGTAGGTAAAATGTTTTAACACATGATGAAGTCCTTCATCTGGCCTCTATATATATATCGTTTAATTTTTAATTTCCTGATATTTTCTCAAAAGAGTTGTAGAGTCTGGCCGTTTTTTTTTTTTTTTTTTTTTGAGAAGCATTTATTTTATTATTTTTTTAATCTGCTTTGGATCGTGTTTTTCTGCCTTTGTGCCTTCTGAATGAGTGAAAAGGGCCCTGCCCTTCCTATACTGGATGTGTGGAATCTTCCTGTACCCTTTACAGCCCTGCACACAGTAACCACCTCTGTGTCTCCCTATGCCAGGCATGCCTGTGTTAACACCTGCCACACAGTTAAAGTGCTCGGTTGAATTCATTGTGTGAGCTTTTTGAGAGCAATGGGCTGCCAGGCCAGCATTAAGCTCTGGCACATAGCAGTTCAACACATATCTGGGTGAAGAATGATTATAACAAAATGAATGAAGATCACTTAAAAAATTAGTTTCTAAATTTAATAATTTTCCAAATACACTGTAGAGCATGGTATAGTTCAGGTTAACTATCATTAAGCAGCAGTTACACTCCCAGTCTAGAACTGCATTATCCAATATGGCAGTCACCAGTCACAGGAGCTCTTGAAATGTGCCTAGTCTGAGTTAAAAGGTGCTGCAATGGGGCTTTCGACAAGAAGTTAGGTGTGGAAATTCACAGAGGCAGCTAACTCTACCCTGTCCCATCGGGTCACGATGAGTCAACACTGACATGATGGCAGTGAGTTTGGTTTGGTTTTGGTAGGACTAAAATGCACAATGACTTTTGAAGACTTAAAAGAAAAAATTTATATACTGATTATAAGTTGAAATGGTATTTTCTATACATTGAGTAAAATTTATAATTAAAATTTTTACTATACATAATATGGCTATTAGAAATTTTTACAACACGCATGCAGCTTACAATCTCTTATTCTCTAGGAATGGTCTCGAAAATAAAGTGGCCAGAGCAACACATTGCTAACAACACTAATCTCAAAGAAGGGGGTGGTGTTTCCTCCTAAACAAGTGTGAGGAGTTGATTGACAAACAGCCTGGCAACACTCTTTCTCAGTAAGATTTCTGACACAGAATTTAAGATCCAAAACTCCTACATTGTTTTACTGATAACTGGCAACTGAACTAGCTGGTCTACTAAGACTGGATAACTCATTTAAATAGTCTCCCTGGGAATTTCTCCTTTTGCTCTTCAGAGGGCAAGATTCTGTGCACAGATGCTGGTTGGAATAGTAGGAGACGTAGCACAATCCTTGTAAAGAAATAAAGGCCTGTGGGGAATTTGCATGTGGGAGTCTCTCGTAATGCTTACTTGCATTCTCTTTCGCCTGGGACAGGAGCATCATTATTTTTAAATAAGAACATTTCTTTGGTATTATATGAACTCTGGCAGGTCTTTTTAAAAGTCTGGCATGTAAACTGGGAAAACTTTGCTATGGAGGGTTTCATTTTTTAACGGATGTTTTATGTTTCACATGAACCTTAAAAGTAGATTAATATATATGACAAATTAATATTTGTGCAAGGATATTCTAAAACTGACATCCGTGGTAGCATTAGAAGTGACTGAACCTAGGTTGTAATCAAGATTCCACTTTCCGAATGAAACTTTTTCTTGCCCCAAGTCCTCCTTTCTGCCTTCCTAACAGTGTTGTATGGTATTGTGAGGTGCCACTGAGTCAGTTCTGATGCATATCAACCTTAAATGCATAACAAAGAAACACTTCCAAGTCAGGTGTGTATCATGCTGACAATCCTTGTTTGAGCCCAAGGGCCCACCTAAAATGCAAAGAAACGATCAACATGTCTTCTAAACTATCCTTTTGATATTAAACAAAACAAAACCAACTTGCTGCCATTGGGTTGAGGTTGACTCATAGTGACCCTATAGGGCATGGTAGAACTAGCCCTGTGGGTTTCCAAGACTGTAACAGGAGTATAAAGTCTCATCTTTCTCCTGAGGAATGGCCAGTGGTTTGAAGTGCTGCCATTGCAGTTGGCAGCCCAATTTGTAACCACTAAGCCAAAAGGACTCCTTACCTTCTGACATTAGAAGGTAAGACACACAACACCATCAAAGTCCCACATATGGCCAAGAAACCATCTTTTTGGACCTACTGCTTCCCAACAGAGCATGTGCAGAAGACTTGTGCTAAGTCATTCAGTAATGAACACCAATCCGATGCCAGTTGACATCCTAAGAAAACTAATAGCCCAGGACTCTGGTGGCCATTTTGACCTGGGCTGACTAACTCTGAAAAAAATCTCTCTCTTCCTCTGCCTCCACCTAACCCCCAGAGTTCTTAGGACTTGAGCCAGTATCCTGTTGCCTGACCTGATTCACTAGCTTCTGTAGCCTTGTGATTCAACAATCCAATATATTAGGGGTGAGGAGAATCCTTCAAACTGATAGGTGAAGTTCAGGTTTGAGACTTGCCAGCCTACATAATCATTTAAGGCATTTCCTTGACAGTTCGCCAGTTCTATGAGACTTTACAGTGAATTGAGAAATGTGGGCTGTGAGGGAGAAAATGGAGGGAAGGAGTGTGGTGGCGATGGCTTTCAGTGATAAGAAGTATAGCATTTTGGGAAAGTTGAACATCTAGTACATCTTGAAGTTCCACCTCACTAAAAACAACATAGACCCCAAAATGTTATTTGAAAAAAAGAAGAAAGTATTTCCTTTTTGTAAACACTTGTTCTGCTTCTTAAAGCCTCACCTCCATCGAGTCCTCTCCCCTTAGAGGCTTGTCTTTCAGTTCTTAAAAGCTTAGAGGACCTCACATCTACTGATTTAAGACGAGAAATGTCTTCCAAACCAACTGAAATCTAAATGCCCTTACCCAAAACTTTGCCAAAACTTCTCTAGTTTCCTCTCAAACAAGAAGCAAAAGGAGGGTGTACCCCAATGAGTATGAAGTGTCCTTTATAAAGACCTCACCATTCTTCAGTCCTTGCTACACCGCTGTGCTCTCAGGGAAAAAAATCAACTAATACAGGCTGGATACGTGCTCCTGACTTGTAAGAACCACACTGTCATTCCTAGATTCCCTTAAGTTTCCAATCCCCCATTTAGTCCTTTCAAATATCCCTCCAGGTGCATCTCATTTTACCACTGGAATCTTTGTAGTGCCGTGTTGTACAATGTCCCTTCAAATACCAAGGGCCAATATATGTTTGCGTTTCCCTAAAACTATCAAATTTACCAAGTAATAATGCTGAACTTTGTGAGCTAACTTTAGATATGCTCTTAAAACACCAGAAATTAGTTCAGAGAAGAAATCAAAACTTGAACCCCAATGATAAACTGTGGTCTGGGACAAATAAGAACTTGGTCTTGCCTAAATTTTTATATGCTCCTATGACGTGAACCTTACTCACATAGTAACTCTCATTTGGGATGTGAGCTAATGATAGAAATCATGAAAAAATAATTTCTTAAACTCTTATTTGCCAACAGTTACTGCATTATTTGTTCCAACTAGGATGCTGGGAAACATTTTGTCGTCCTGAATGGATGATATTCTCTGCCAACTGGACACATATTCAAATTGCAAATAAACTGTATTCAGCCACTGCCCTCAACAGTCATAAGTAGGCCTTACGGTGTACAGGTTTGCATTGGATAGCAACTTTTCTCCGTGGCCATGCCACTGCAAGCTATGTGACCAAGAAGCATTGTGAAAGTATCATCCCAACCTAGGAAACCCTCTGAAATCTCTAGCAATCTGGATCTCACTTTTCTGCCCAAATTCTTCGAGAACTAGGTTGAGGTTTTTTTCATTTTGATTCTCAGTGATTGCATTTCCCTCGATACTCTCAGTCTTCTGGCTTGATAGAAAGAATAATCAAAGTCCAGCGTTCAAAGCTTTGTAAATCTGTACGTTTAACTCAATCTATGGTTGTCCCTTTAATTCTTACACATCTGATTAATAAGATTAATTAGACTGTTTGGATTTCTGAAATTTACTCTCCTGAAACAATTAGTAGATGACCTATGGTCCTCCTTCTCTGATATTGCTTACATTGATCCTAAAACTCTATAAGCTGATGTGCTAAAACATTGTCAATTCTTAATGCAATATTCTAAGGAATTTCTTTCACAGGTGAAGAACACTTTTGATGATCAAAAGGCAAATATCCCAGATCTACGTAGTCCTAGGGGAATATTTGCAATGAAATAGCCATCCGCTAAAAGACTTTCTAGAATCTCATCGGAAAAGACCGTGTTAGCTTCTTCTTACCAATGCCTGGTACACAAAAACTAGAGATACTCAGGGACAGATTTACTTCACTACAAATAAAAAAAGCCAAGGTACCTTTAGTCAGCTTGTCAGCTGACAAACCAGCTAGCTTCTTGCTGAATTAAAGGTCATACTCAAATTTTCCAGTGGCCAGAAATAAACTTCAGGGGTAGATTGCAAATACAACAATAATGGCCTGTCATTTCAACAAAGATTTTGATAATTTCTTGCTAAAGTATTATTAGATCATAAATTAGCTCCTGATTTCCCTTTAGCTGAGCAAGAAAAAGTTTATGCTATTTTATTTTTACCTCTTATATTTGGATCAATAGAACAGGAGAACTAGGATGATATTATAAATGTTTGCCTAGATAATATTTGTATATAATCAGTATCTCCTTTGTGTAGTTCCGCCTTTTTGATATTCTAAGCTGGTTACCCTAAAACACTTGTTCCTGGTTATGTCCATGCTACAAGCTGGAATAATCATTTTGATTATCATAATAACTTTAAATGTATACTCTGATGTGTTATAAAATGATTAATATTTATATCTTTACTCTAATACACCCCTCCCAAGCTATGCCTAAAATCCCGTATTTAGAAAAGACACATGCAGAGAAGACTGATATAACAACTTGAGTTAGCATTCTCTTTATGCCAAGTTATTCTTTCAAATGTGGCCTTGCTCCACCCAAGCTAGTGATCACGGAAGTCGAGGGTCTACTAGGTAGTGCCTGGATGCCACCAACAGCTGTTTCACTAGTAAGAATGGAATGACGGGGACTGCCCAAGGTCTTAAAAACTCAAGGAGCAGCCATTCAAACCCACAACGTAGAGGAAGCCACCGGCTGCCTACTCTCTGACCATAGTCCAGGGATGTAAACAGCCTTGTTATTACACAGAGAACACTGTGAAGACGATTATGATAGCTACAGTTATGATATTTTATTTGATATCCCCTTTGACCCATTTAGAAACTGTTTCCGCTTGAAAAAAAATGCTTATGGGACAAAAAATACATGTGGATTAAATCTCTGGTGAATCTCCTCTGACCATAGACCAGGGATCAAAAAGCTTTGCTATCATGAGGAGGCGGAGGGAGGAGTGGGGGGCAAAGGGCATTAGAAAATATATTATGGCCAGTGTAGTTAAAATTTAACCCCTTATCACTTGATCTACCTTTAGTAAGCTGTTCTAGTTTTTATTATTTTACTTCCTTCTCATTGAGATTTTTTTATTTTGTTATTGTTGTTACATTTTTTTGTTTTGTTTTTGTATAATTTCCTATATATGAAGACTACGATGGGTCGAACTATAAAGATAATAACTGAATTAATGGTTCCTTGGGGTTATAGTGGGGTAGGTTGAGGCGGGTATGGGAAACTAATAACAGTGAGTATAAGAAAGAAGATATTCTAAAATCAATTGTACTAATGACTGGACAACTCTTCTTGATATGACTGAATTGTATGATACGTGCATTATGTTTGATATGACTGAATTGTATGATACATGGATCATGTGCCAATAAAACTATTTTTAAAATAGTATATGCAGAATAAAGTACCCTTATAACAATGATCAAGGAATGGCTAACAACATTCGTGATCAGAAGGGGATAACGCATGGAGGTGCTCTGAAACTGAGGTGCTTGGCATGTTTGAAAACACTGACCTACTAAACCAAATCTATGCCACCCAGTCAAGTCTGACCGTAGGGTCCCTATAAAACTAGAGAAATACTCCGATTTTCTGAGACTATGAATCTTTGCAAGGGCAGACAAGCTCATCTTTCTTTAGCAGAGCTGCTGCTGGGTTTGAACTGTTTGGCAACCTTAGTCACTAGCACAAGGCTTAACCCACCATACGTCACAAGACTGTGGACTCAAAGCTCCATATTCTCAGTTAAACTTTAGCATGTCCTAAGCTTTCCTTCTGCCTTTTTAGAAAATAGATGTGATTTGGAGTCTAAAAACATGTAACTTCGTAAAAATTGACCCTCATCAAGCAAAAGAGGGGGGGAAATGTGGTTTATATTTTTCAGATGTTTATGAAGATGATAAATGCTGGAGAATGCTTGTGCAGCGTCCCCAGGAATGTATGTATGTATGAATGTATGTATGTATGTGAGGTAGTTAGTTTATTGTGCTAACCTAGCTGATAAAACACTTGTGGAGTTAACTGAAGGGTGGAGGAATAAATGGCTCAGTGAGCCTCGCCTTTCTAGTTCTCGGGTCTCTTGCTTTCTGATGATCGGACCAGGGTGCAGCTGCCTTAGCTAGTTCCCTGCTTTAGCTGGCAAGGATCACTTCCTGCAAGACATCCCTGAGGAGAAGCCACATGGACCTACCCCGATGCAGCCCTGGGTGCTGGAGCAGCCGTGTGGAGGCCCCTGCCAGCGCTGAGATACTTACGCATTCACTGACTCAGCTTTCCTCCTGCAGTCGGCATCAGTGCATCTGTTTTGTGAGAGGATGACTTTGTGGATTGGTGTTGGACATATGGGTTAATGTTGGACTTGTGGGCTTGGGCAGCACTGGGTTGGGATGTTTTCTTGATGCACACTAAACCTTTATATAAAACTCTCTCTTACACGTGAGTTGTGGATTTGTTTCTTTAAAGTACCCAGATTAACACAGTATGTATGTATATATATGAAAATATATAGTTTAGACTATTATTGCTAGATTAACTCTAGGAAGTATATATTCAAAAATAAATTAGTAGATATTATAGAATATTAACTTTGTATTGTCTTATAACTGTACATAATCCACAAATCTCATGATTACAGTGACATATTCCCTGCCTGATTGTTGTTTATAAAAACATATGACTCCTCTTGCTGCTGCTGCTGTTGTTAGGTGCCAGCAAGTCAGCTCCAATTCGTAGCGACCCCATGGACAGCAGAGCACTGCACAGTTCAGTGCCCTCCTCACAATGGTCCCTGGGCCTGAGCCCATTGCCGCAGCCACTGTGTCAACCCATCTCGTGCAGGGCCTGCCTTCTTTAGCTGCCCCGACACATTACATGACTCCCTTAGGCTGCTGGAGAAGTCTGTGATCCCACATTAGATTGTACCGCTCAGGGTGAACAGTCCTGACATCCAAGAAAACACAAGTTGACTTTTACTTGGGGGACCTTGAAGTTCATTTTCCTTTCGGTGAGCCTTAATAAAATCAAAGCTCCCTGTTCTTGGTTTACTCCTTAAAAAGTAGTTTGAGTACCCTAATGAATAGATTTCAGAAATTACATTTATAATATCATTTTCTATAATGTGACAGTCTGTTGTTGTCGGGTACTATCAAGTTGGTTCCAATCATAGCAATCCTATGCACAACAGAGTAAAACACTGACTGCCCTGTCCTATGCCACAGGGAATCCATAATACCAAGGATTAGACATACATACAGACATAGACAAAACAATAATGGCAGTATAAGTGCACTTTGTTAAAGCTTAAATCTGTCATAGCCAGGGAATTAACTGTACTTAAGTGTTGGAATCCGAGATGAATAAAATAGGGTCATACTAGAGTCATTCTGGAAAAAATCTTATTCTTGTTGTTGTTATGCTAGGTGCCATCCAGCTGACGTTGGCTCATAGGAACTCCATGGAGAACAGAATGGAGCACTGCATGGTCCTGTGCCGTCCTCACAATTGTTATACTTGAGTTCCTTATTGCTGCCACTCTATCAATCCCTCTCCTTGCCTATCTTCCTCTCTTTCACGGAGATCCCACTTTACTAAGCCTGATCTTCTCCTCTAGGAATTGGTCTCTTCTAATAAAATGTCCAAAGTGTGAGACAGGAAGTCTTACCATCCTCAGTTCTAAGAAGCATTCTGAGTGTACTTTTTCTAAGGCATATTTGTTTGTTCTTCTGGCACTCCTGCCTGGTTCCTTCGCAATATTCTTCACCAACACCCTCATTCAAATGTATCAATTCTTGTCTGGCTTTTCTTATGCACTGTTCATCTCTCACACGTATCGGAGGCAGCCCTAAGGACTATCTATGACTTGGATCAGGCCTGCCTCAGTTCTCGGCAAAAGATGCCTGTGTTCTTCAACACCTTAAATATGTCTTGTGCAGCAGATTTGCCAAATATATTACATTGTTGATTTCTTGACTGCTGCTTCCAGGAGTGTTGGGATCCTTAATAACTTTAATCTTTTCTCCATTTATCATAATGTTGTCTATTGGTCCAGTTGTGTGGGTTTTTGTTTTCTTTACCATTACGTTATAATCCATACTGTGGGCAATATGCTTGAGCCCTATATATTATTGCCATTTCTTTTGGGAATCATTTGATTCTTGTGAAGATGACCATCACAGAATGCCTCATTCTGCAACAAATCACCCCAGTCTGGAAATTCAGGGGAGAAGATGTGGTATGCTGTCCAAGCAAATTGCATAATCACGATGATTGCATCAGGGTAAGTGTGTAAGCCCCATGCCAGGGCTATCAAAGAAGAAAGGAGAGGAGCCTTAGTGGCCTGGTGGGATACACGTTCAGCTGCTAACCACAAGGTCAGCAGTTCAAACTCAGCAGCTCCACAACAGATGAGGCTTTCTACTCCTATAAAGATATACAGTTTCTGAAACCCACAGAGTGGTTCTACCATGTCCTATAGGGTAACTACGAGTTGGAATCTACTTGATGGCAATTATTTTGATGTGTGTGTGTACACACACACACACACACACACACACATATTTTACTTCCACCCTCCCTTGAGATTCATCATTCACAGCAAAGGCTAAAACATCTTTTAGTAAATAAGAAGTTTCATTTTAATTAAGCATTTCCTAAAACTGTTTTAACCAGGAAATTAATTTTCTTCAAACAGCCCATTAGCATAAGCAAATCTAGTGTTTGTGAAATACACATTCGGTGACCACTAATCTACAAATCTTTTAGGCTGTTCTACCCTGCCAAGTAAGTAGCCATATACAGATTTTAGGTTCAATACAACCATGGTGTATAGTAATGCACAATGTCTTGGAGCATTCACTTACATGTGGCTTATTTCATCACATGCCCACAGAGTGTCCTACACAGCACAGCAGACCCACTTCATATTTGTTTGATGAATGGAATGGATAAATAAACTAAAAACTACTGTGTGGACAAGGCTAGAGTCAGTTTCATTACGGGCTTTCTACTGATCAAGGAGAGTTGTTTAGAAATGAGTAATGATTCCCCTAAGGTAACTGAGCCAGGAAGTATGGACCACAGCCTTCTAGCTTCACAATCCTATGTTAGGCTGATGATACAGATTCTTGAGGATTATCTTGATGGTCCTAACACTCAACATCATACCACTCAACATTACGATAAGAGTGATTGTATGATTTTAACGTAAAATCAGTTACTGGCTGCAATGGTAACACTGTAAGGTTTTTCGGGAATAAGATACTTAGACAATCACCAGAAGGGCAGAAATTAGAAAAATCAACAGAGACAAAATTTAAAAGGCTGACACATTAATTAATTTGTCAGAAAAATTTTGGCTAGAGAGTAAAAACAAAAGACCACAATATAATACACAAATGAGAATAATCCATCGAAGCATGAGAATACTGAAAAGTATATGCCACCAACATGGTATTCATGACATATATGGTACTTGTTGCAGTAGCCAAACAAATGTTATACCTCAATGTATAAGAATACATTTAATTTTAAGACTACACTTGGTTACCAACACCAGTTTCCTTCTGAAAGGTTGCCTACCACTATTAGTAAGCAAAAAAGGAAGCAGTAAATATTATAACCCTTGAAAATAATCCAAATTTTACTAGTCAGTACTAGTACTTCTGACCTCCTACATTTTAAAAGTATTAAACCGTACCAAAATTAAAAAGAACGGCAACACCTGCTTGGAGAGGCTGGGAAGGGGGAGGAGAGGAGAGTCATTTTATTTGTGTTATAATTTGGGGTGAAAAAAAGAAAATTCAATCAATATTCTTTACTGGTTTTAAAATATTTTTTAGCAAAAATATACAAACTGTAGAACCTGATACTACTTTTGAAAGTCTGCTCCAAAAGGCCGAAGTTTTCAGTATAAAAAAAATTATAAGATTAAATGGAAAACTGCCAATTGGCAACCATCACAGTAATAATTAATTCAGCCAAGAAATGTTGACAAATGCCAAAACTAAGGAGTGAAAGTATGACAAACATAGTATGTGTACAGAATCTCAAACATATGGACTTCAAGTCATAATACTTATTGACTACAGATTAAAATAAGTACATAGTACTTGAATGAAAATAATTCGTGTCAGAGAGTAAAAGAATAATTTTTAAATGGATAAGTTAATGGATAGTCAAGTTATCAGAGCAGGAGACATTACCAATACAGGACAAATGAAAACACAGTTCTATTTACAATGATGCAATAAGAACACATCAATCCTTCAAGGAGATTCTTATTGACTAAATGTACAACTTATAGAAATATCAAATACACCCAAATTGATACATACTTTACAAAGTAATTGACTTGTTCTCCTGAGGAAAAAAATATTATAAAGGTAAGAAAATGTTCAAGAGAAACTCCAGCTTGAAGGATTCTGAAGGCTTTTGACAAATCCAATTCACATTAAATCCTGGTTTACTGCTGTTTTCCACATTCCATGTTTTTGGTAAGGGGCAAACTTGGGTGACAAAGGAGAGCATCTCTCTTTGTAGACATAGACAATGGATGATGGAGAAGATGGGGAAGCATGTAAATAACTTCCTCTCAAGGGGGAAAAATTATTTGTACCACTCTTACAAAACTGAATTTAAATTAGATTAATGGCAAGTTGAAAAGCCAGTATTACACTTCGTATTTTTTTTTACCCTCCTTAATTCTACGTTTACTTTCTTCTACTAGCTTTGAAAAGAACGATTTTTGGAAACTAAGCTTTATTGCCACTTTTTTTTTCTTTGTAAATCATTTTATTGGGGGCTCGTACAACTCATCACAATCCATCCATCCATCCATCCATCCATCCATCCATCCATCCATCCATCCATCCATCGATTGTTTCAAGCACATTTGTGCATATGTTGCCATCATCATTCTCCAAACATTTGTTTTCTACTTGAGTCCTTGGTATCAGCTCCTCATTTTTCCCCTCCCTCCTCGCCCCACCCACTCACTCCCTGCTCCCCACCTCCCCCATGAACCACTGATAATTTACAAATTATTATTATTTTGTCATATCTTACACCATCCGATGTCTCCCTTCACCCACTTCTCGGCTGTCCATCCCCCAGGGAGGAGGTTATATGTAGATCCTTAACATCTGTTCCCCCTTTCTACCCCACCTTTCCTCCACCCTCCCGGTATTGCCACTCTCCCCACTGGTCCTGAGGGGTTCATCTGTTCTGGATTCCCTGTGTTTCTAGTGCCTATCTGTACCAGTATACAGCTTCCGGTCCAGCTGGATATGTAAGGTAGAATTGGGATCATGATAGTGGCGGGGAGGAAGCATTCAAGAACTAGAAGAAAATTGTATTTTTCATCATTGCTACACTGCACCCTGACTGGCTCGTCTCCTCCCCACAGTCCTTCTGCAAGGGGATGTCCAATTTCCCACCAATAGGCCCTGGGTTCCCACTCCCCCTCATTCACAATGCTATATATATATTTTTTTGTCTTTGATGCCTGACACCTGATCCCTTCAATGCCTTATGATCTCACAGGCTGGTGTGCTTCTTCCATGTGGGCTTTGTTGTTTTTCAGTTAGATGGCCCCTTGTTTATCTTCCAGCCTATAGGACCCAAGATTCTATATCTTTTGACTGCTGGGCACCATCTGCTTTCTTCACCGCATTTGCTTATGCACACGCTTTGTCTTCAGTGATAGTGTTGGGGTAGGCTGGTATGCTTCTTCCATGTGGGCTTTGTTGTTTCTTAGCTAGCTGGGTGCCTGTTTATCTTCAAGCCTTTAAGACCCCAGATGCTATATCTTTTGATAGAGAGGCACCATCAACTTTCTTCACTTTTGCTTTATGCACCCACTTGGTCCTCAGCAATCGAGTCGGGACAGGCTGGTGTGTTTCTTCCATGTGGGTTTTGTTGTTTCTCAGTTAGATGGCTGCTTGTTTATCTTCAGGCCTTTAAGACTTCAGATGCTATATCTTTCAGTAGCCAGGCACCATCAGCTTTCTTTATCACACATGCTTGTGCACCCACTGTCTTCAGCAATTGTGCCAGGAAGGTGAGCATCTCAGACTGCCGGATTGTTAGGACAAAGTGTTCTTGTGTTGAGGGAGTACTTGAGCCTCTGTCCATCTGTTTCCTTAATACTAAACCAATAAACATATGTACATAGATCTATTTCCCCCTTGTTGTATATAAATATATTTATATCTGTATATGCCTATATTTAGATCTCTATAACTACCCTTTGCCTCTTAGTTCTTTCCTCTATTTCTTTGTGGGTCATTACCAATTAAGTGGACAGCACCATCCTCCCTCCCAGAAGACTTCACGTCAGAGGATAGCACTGAAACTACAGCTCAAGAAGAGGGAATTGTCTGATCAAAGGGGGGAAAAGGAGAGGGGGACGGGGAGTGAAGCACATCCAGGCTCACCAAGCCCTGAGGACAATGTTCTTGCTCAGAATAGCAATGCACAGAGACGACCACAGGGCTGGCCTGGCCACAGGACATAGCATTCCTCATTGACCCATAGCACTATTGGGGACAACGCTAGAGACACGGCAGGAATTGTGCCCACCCTGAGCTCACTACACCGAAGCCAGCCTCTGGGGGCATGCAGCAGAGCAGCAGGGGAACAGAGCAATGAAGTCCCTAGGGATAGATGTGGGGCCAGGGCATGGCACCCCATCAGACTGCACTAGAAAGCACTCGTGAAGGCCAACAAATAGACCCTGAACTATTTATAGTGGTTTTTGTGTGTGTCTTGTTGTAGCTATTGTTTTAGTTTCTATTGTTGCTTTGTTGTACTCAGTCTTGTGATGGTACATATTGTTGATGTTGCATATCTACCTGGACGGGATAGGTGGGATAAACAAGCCGAAAGAGAGAACAACAGGATGACAGTTGGGGGGTGGGGGGGCGCGTCATGGGAGAAGGGGAAGGGGTGGGGGGAGTGGGTTTTAACAAACCTAGGGACAAGGGAACAAGTGATCCAAAATCAGTGGCAAGGAGGGTGTTAAGGGGTCTGGCAGGGCTGGATCAAGGGCAACGTAACCAAGAGGAATTCCTAAAACCCAAATGAAGGGTGAACATGATATTGCCACCTCTTTGGTGTTCCAAATTCCTACGTTCCAGTGGGGTTGGGAGATCTTCAGATGTAATTTTAGGAGTATCATCAAGTTTAGAGGTGTGTCCAAAGATATCCCTTATGATAGATTCCAATTTTCTTCCATCTTTCATTAGATCCTAGACCTCAACTATTATCATAAGGATTGGCAATTCAAACCCACCCAGAGGTGCTTATGGAGACAAGCCTAGCGATCAGCTTCCAAAAGGTCACAGCCCTGAAAACCTTATGAATGGGACCACCATGAGCTGGAATCAAAGGCATTCTGGTGGCACTGTCGGATAAGCACTGGATTGCTAACCCCAGGGTCTGTGGTTCGCACCCATCAGCCACTCTGTGGGAGAAATACGATGCATCTACTTCTCGTAGATTTACCGTCACTCTAAGTTGGAATCAACTTAGTGGCAGTAAGTTTGAGTGGGATAAAAAAATAACCAAAATCTAAAGAAGGATTTTGTAACATATTTTCAACAAAAACCCTAAAGATCCTTGTAAGTTTTGTAAATACTACTTATACAGAAATATGTTAGCACAACTCTCTTTAGAAAAGCCCGTTTGTGAGGTTGGCCCTTGGTTGGCATATGGGAACTCAGCTGACAAGGGGCTCCCCATCACTCTCACTTGTAAGGGGGCTCACCATGCCTTCACAATGCAGTACATGCCAAAAGGGGAATCTGTTTTTCATTTGGAAAGCGGGAGGTTTGTTTGAGAAGCAGCAGGTGTCTACATGACTGACCTCAGTGTAAACACTGGTCTCCTAGGCTTAGGCATGACTCCCTGGCAGACAGCATTTCAAATGTACTGCTAAATAGCATGACACAAGCTAAACTAGCATGACACAAGACACGTGCATCTTGTGTCACTCCACTGGGCTAGGACTCAGGGAAGCCTTTTCCTGGTTTCTTATAGACTTTGACTCGTGCTGTTTTTCCTTCGCTGATCTCGCTTTGTGTGTTTCTGTTATAATACATAATTGTCAGGAGTACGAATTATGCCAAGTCCTGTGGATCCTCTGAGTGAATCACTGACCTTGGGGATCATCTTGGGGATGGGACCCTCAGCACACTATTTCAGAGTATACCTTTACCTCCTATAGTGATCCAAATGTTTCAAAATATACAGGGTACACAAACATCAGCAATTAACATTATTTATGGCTTAAAGAGCTTAGAGTAGGTGCTGTAACACAAAAACATGCATATCCTTTTTACTTTTTGATATTGAGGGAAATGCTTTTCCAAGAGTTCAAATTGACAATTGTAACTACAAACAGGGTTGTGATTTCAGTACCTGGCTTGTTAGATAGTATTCGTTATATACATGCATATTTTTAATTCACTGCCGAATGAGAAAAACCCTCTCCTCATTGTGAGAAAAACAAACAAAGCAAGAGACAAATCCAAACACAAGCTCAAACAAAACCATTATGTCGCCGAACACAACCTCGGTGGCACTGAAAAGTGCTCACTCTTACCGTGTGGGGTGATTGTCTGCACTGGTTTGGTCGGGGATCTCACGTTCCATATCGTCAAGGTGCCGTCCGAATGACTACAAATGAACTGCTTTCCTTCATGATGCCAAGCAACAGAGTGGATTGCCTACAGAGGAGAGGAGACAAATTCCACTTTGAAACGATTTACGTCTTGCCTTTTAATTATTATTATTAGTAGTATTATTTTTTAAGCTTTCAAGGCTGCCCAGGCAAAGTCAGGAAGTTAAATGCATTTCCCTAATAGCTAGGGCCTCTTTCAAAACAAAAGAAATTTCATTTGAAATTGGCAGTGCTGTAATTCTTTTTAACTTTTGCTATTCCTCTAAAGTTTTGATATTGATACATGTATTACTGACAGGTACAGAAAAGCAAAATGTATTCCGGTGGTTTCTTCGAACAAGCCATATCTGACTATAAAGGACCAAGTAGTTACAACCAACAGTTCTTTAGCAAACATAGCAACAGTAAACAGGGGCGCTGACAGATCAAAACAACATTTCTAAAATTAGCTAAAATTCTAAGAAGGAAAAAGTGTCAACATGGAGGGAAGAGCTGTGGAGAATATGGCAAACTGAGCCTCACGGCACGCGATTCCCACCTCCATGGTTATTACCGAGATACTTTATAAAACTTTTGGTCAGAAATTTACTGTAGAACTCTGAACTGTTTTTTTTTTTTTAAATGACACCTGCACTTTGTCTTCAGTCTTTTTACTTCAGGAACTGAAGTTGGCATTTATGTAAACAAATTGGGGACAAGAAATCTCCCAAACCCAATCTTGCATGCTCAGAATCATAAGTAAGGTGGTTGGGGCAAACGAATAGTTGATGGGAGAAGATAAGAGGTATACAGTGGACGCATAATTTGAGATTAAGAGTTTGTGCATGGGAGTTGTTCTTTTTTCAGAAGAACAAACACATAGATTCTTAAAATGTTACTTGATACTGAAAAATATTACACTGTACATGCAGCTGAACAAGAACAGGCAATGTGAGAGGCAGAGGCAGTAAGAATGAACGGAGGACAGAAGAGCCACAGTGAACAAGCAATGTTAAAGTTGTGGAGGAGGGAGGGGAACAATGAGGAGGTGATACCAAGGGCTCAAGTAGAAAACAAATGTTTGGAGAATGATGATGGCAACAAATGTACAAATGTGCTTGACACAATGGATGTATATGTATGGATTGTAATAAGAGTTGTAAAAGCCCCCAATAAAATTATTTAGAAAAGAAAAAAATGGGAATGCGCATGAGGAGGCCCAATGTCCACCTGCCACCCTGGTCTAACCAGGTTTGCAAGGCAGAATTGGGGTCATGGTAGTTGGGGGGAGGAAGCGTTTAAGAACTAGAGGAAGGTTGTGGGTTTCATTATTGCTACACTGAACCCTAAGTGATTTATCTCCTCCCCACTACCCCTCTGCAAGGTAGGTCCAGTTGTCTACAGATGGGCATTGGATCCCCATCACACGTCACCCTCATTGACGATGATATGATTTTTTCCCTCCTTTGGTGTTTGAAGCCTGGTCCCTTCAGCCCTTCATGATCACACATGTTGGTGTGCTGCTTCCATGTGGGCTTTGTTGCTTCTGGGCTA
>NW_022107431.1:21320281-21353238 GCF_000313985.2 Echinops telfairi
CAGAGGGGTGGGTGAAGGGAGACGCCGGGCAGTGTAAGATAAGACATAATAATAATAATGTATAAATTATCAAGGGTGCATGGGGAAGGGAGAGTGGGGAGGGAGGTGCAGGGGGGAAAAGGAAAATGAGCTGATTCTGGGAACCCAAGAGGAAAGCGAATTTTGGGAATGATAAGGGCAACAAATGTATAGGTGTGCTTTACACAATTGATCTGTGTATTGTGATGAATTGTAGGAGCCCCAATAAAATGATTAAAAACAAAAAAGAAATATATAGGAATAGATGGAGAAAAAAAAGTTGTGGAGGAACAAAAGAGATTCAAGATAGAGAAAGAGAAAATTATAAGAGGCAGAAAAGATATAACTCTAAAGAAGCAATAACATACAATTTTAAAAGTTTTTTTTAAATCTACAATATTGGACAAGATTTTTAATTATAATAAAGGCTATGAGCTAGTTAATAAAGTAACTTTAAAATAGCATCAATATTTTCATCTTTGATAAAATCCTTTAAAAAATGAAGCCTACTATTATACATATAAATAGTTTAATATCTTTTTAAATTATTAGATTTTGGGGAAAAGTGCATACGATGCTTTGTGCTTTTCAGGTAAGAGGGTTATCTCTAAAAAGTTTTTTTGAAAGACAGAGCAGGCTAAGGTGTATCAAATTTTACACCCACTAACTCAAAAAGGTGGATTTTGTAAACAAATCAGTATTAGAATCATTTCACAGTCAACATCATACATTGTGTCCATCTGCAGTAATATTATGCATCATTAACAATTTTTAGCAAAGTTATACCAAAAATAATTTTTCTCCTAGAAAATAAGATAAAACTTTATCTTAACATTGTATTCAACAGCAACATTTGTAGCATAACTTGCATTTATATATATGTATGCTAAAACACATAAAAATGGACAAAATTTATAAAGTGAATTTTATTCCAAATTATTATACTTACAAATATATAGAAAGGAAATATTAAAAGTGCTCTGTAGATTTCTATTCTCATATAATCAAATAATGAAGCAAATGTTCTAAATTTAATAAATTATTTCTTGCATATATAAATAATGTATGTTGTGCAGGTTTGTGCCCCAGTACTCCAACTTATGAACATTTCAATATTAGTTCCAGTACAGAAAGGAGACAACACTGTTACTGTATTCTTCAACAAGATATTTTTGTGAGATTTTAAAAAATAGTATATATTGGATATTAAATTATTCCTAGTTTCTTCTCTTCTGGTTGAGCATTTATTTTATGTTCTTTTGCTAAAGGTTATGTGAGCTTCGTGGATCTCAGAGTTTCTAGTTTTCAGAAAATTTGGAAATTTTCTGGTAAACATTTCTTCAAATAAACCGTTTATCCACATCCCCCATTCTGGGACTCCAACTGCATGGGCATTAGTGGACTGAAGGTGGCTCAGCCCATTGGGTTACTTCTCCTGGGCTAATCTTCTCATCATCTTATTCAGAATATTTTCTATCTCAGAAACTATTCGTAATCTCTTGAAGCTCCACATGCGTATATAAGTCTTCCCTGACTTTCTTCAACACGCTTAAGGTGCTTTGTCTACCTTGGCCAAATGAAATCTCCTTAATACTTAACAGCCTTATTTCTATTAGCTATGTCCTTTTTAGGTCTGTTTCTACTGACTGTTTTTCTCTCATCCAGTGAGTCTAATCCACTCATCGCAACCCATGTATGAGCACAAGCGTGCAGCTCCAAAAGGTTGTCAACAGACGGTTCTTGTGCAAGTGCTTCTCAAAGCCTCCATTCTGAGAAACCTCTCAATGGACTCGACCTTCCAAACTTTCGGCGAGCAACAGAGCGTATTAACCATTTGTACCACTTAAGGATTCCTCTCATTATGAATCATAGTTTCAGGCTTCTTTGTATGCTTCATTAGTTTTTATTTCACAAAAGGGGCAAGGAGATTGTTAAATCATTAAAAGGATACTATGAGAATATTATATCCATTATAAACGAAATTTTTTTAAATTACTTCAAGTACAAAGCTTCCCTGATCTAAAACCAGCAATTCTGTTCCTTAAGAAGCTGCTTTGAATTAGAGAAAAATTACAACAGCTTTTGAGTGACAAAAATAACATTATTACCTCATCATATGTATATCTGTAGTCAGCTTTCTTTGACTTGAGGTCCCATAACACTACTGTTCCAGATTCAAAGCCAATCAAAAGCTGAAATAAAAGAAACAGCCACATTACCTAGGAATGCCACGGATTATATGAAATATTGACTTGTTGACAATAAAGGCAACTACTGTCCTTCAAATCTTTCAAATATGAAAGTATAATTAAATTGATCATTAATTACTAATAACGCTGATGACAGAGGAAATTAATGCAAATTTCTATGTTTTTGGCATTTAACTCAGCATACTACTTGAAATTATTTCTGAAAAGGAAAACAGTGCCACTGGATCATAGCTAACTGTTTGATCTCATTAATTTATATATGAGAACAATGCAGTGAGCTCCAAAAGCTTCCTATTGCAACCCAATATCAGGCAATATTAGGAAGGGAGCAAAGTTTCCATCATTTATCCCACCACGGCTTCCACAAAGAGGCTTAGGATGCACTCAAGTACTTTTCATCAGAAAAAAATACATGTGTATATTATATATTACCATCACGTGCTTCAGAGAAGGCTATATTAGTATCACATGCTTCATAGAAAGCTTCTTTCAAAACACCCACTTCTAACAGTGTGAGTTAGTTCCAGTCTGGTTAGGTTTCTGTGTTCCCAGCAGCCAACCAAGAGAAGAGCATTAAAGAGTATGCAGGCAAGATTTCTCCCAATGATTGAGGAAAGTAAACCTTCAGAAAATCCAGATGTTTCATTTAACCCATTTCTTAGAAATTTCCCAGTAGTTATTTATATTAATAGTGCACAAAATTATATAGGAAGAGAATATCATTACTGAGCAAACTTTCCCAAAAGACTGGCTTGAATTAGATAATAGAAATGAATCTAACAGCAGCAGAAACCCAGGTGCTCTGGACTCTGACTCAAGGCCATCTGGTGCGGTTCAGAGAACTGCAATCAGTAGAATCTCCAACGGCTGTGACCTTTCAGAAGCAGAGCACCAGGTCTGTCTTCCAAGATGTCTCTGGGTGGATCGAACCCATCGATTCTCCTGTTGATAACTTAACTGCACTACCCCGTCGACTCCACCTAAGTAAATAATTGCTAGATGTTGAGTGTGTGTCAGTGTGTTATGAGTTGGGTAGTTAACCACAGGTCCCACATAGAAAGAGAGGAGAAAGACGAGACTTTCTACTCCTGTAACAAGTTACAGCCTTGGAAACTCACAAGGGCCATTCTACCCTATCCTATAAAGTCACTATGAATTGGAATCAACTCAACGGCAGTGAATGTGGTTTTTTGGAATGTATGTAACTAGTTTCAAAGTATTAAAAATTGAATGTACTTGGTAGAGAGGGTTCAAAATTGTATCTGGATTGAAAAAAATCACATCTTTAATGAAAGGAAATGAAATACAAGAGAGCTTAAAAAAGTCTGTAGAAAATTCCCATTATCTTTCAGTGCCATGTTTTCATTAACATTTTGAAGTCCCTTCATACAAAGACAACTCTAATATAAGGTAAGATGTGATGTGCACATAATGTTATATAACTAAAATATTAAAAAGCCAAAAATAATAGTTTGAGTTAAGATTATCAAAAAGGAGGAACTTAAAAGATTCTATTTAAGTTATATAACAGTAATTTTTCATCATAGTCATTTAATTCTCCTTATGTTTTAGGTTTTTTAGTTTTATAAACTTATAAATGATTTTAAATTAGGGGAGGGAGGGGATATGGGGGAGCTGATATCAAAGAGTTTATAAGAAGAAAGAAAATGTTTTGAAAATGATGGTGGCAGCAATTGTAGAATTATGCTGAATAATGGATTATTAGAATATCTGTAATAGCACCCAATAAAATTAGTTTTTAAAAAATGATTCTAATGTATTTACCTGCATTTTATAGTGTATAAGCCTCATATACTAAGTATCTAAAGCAGCGGTTATCAAGAACGACCCTTTCACAGGGGTTGCCCGATTCATAACTGTAGCAAAATTATAATTATGAAGTAGCAACAAAAATAAGTGGATGGTTGAGAGGGTCACCACAACATGAGGAACTGTATTAAAGGGTTGCGGCATTAGGAAGGCTAAGAATCACTAATCTAAACAATATAATATTTTATAGCAATTCCATTGTGCAATAAGTGTGGTCTTAAAAGCGTTTAGGGATGTAAAAATGAAAAGGTCTACCTTTCCCTCATCCATTGGATTATCACTTATATGAACAACAGGTCCTGGGTGAGATTTAGATGACCTAAAAAGGAAAAGTTAATAAGATGAGAAAAGTTAGTATTATGTATACCTTTGCAAACTTTAGAGTGATTGAAAATGTCAATTGCCAGTATATAATCTTTACAATAAGAACAGATGAATGAAAATGAGTATCTATTATGACAGATGATCACTAATGGAAATGTAGTTTAATATATATATATATATATATTTAGTTTAATAGTTTAATCTTAATATATATCAAAGTAGCAAGAGGGGAGAAATGGTAACGCTTAAGTTGATGCATGCCAGCAACTTTTACAATTAAAAGACTTTCTATACAGGAAAGAGTCTTCAATGTAGCCAAAGTTTCAGTACAAAAAACCTGTCCTGTTGTATAATTTTCAGAGTTAATACTTTAAAATGAAGGAGCAGCTAAAATGTTGACATTTACTTACAGGGTAATAATTACAGTGTAAATTCTAGCTTCTGATGAGGCATGTCATCCTCAGACTGGAAAGAACAAAAATCCTATTCTATTCATACAAACCATTTACAAAAGCAATGTCACTTATACTTGTGATCAAAATAAGCCCTACAGATAAGAATATAGTTGAAAGAATGCTAACGTAGTAGGAATAAGTACAGTCCTATTCTAAACTCCTAGGGGGAGAGACCATTCCACTTCATAAGCATCAGTCATCTGTACCGTTATACAAACACCGAGCCAGCTCTACCACTACACATTATAATCCCTTCAAAGAACAAATGTGAAATTCACACAAGAAGGGACTGGTTGTATGGTAGTAACCTCCCCTCCATTCTCAGGAAAATGAGGCTTTCAACATTATTACAGCGGTACCAACATTTTACTTTAAAGACAAGTCATACAACTATCTTTGTGTAAAGAGATAAAAATGCCCCAAGGATAAAATACTGAAGAGAGATTCTTAAGCTTAGATTTTTATACCTGAATAAAGGAAAAACAAATTTGCAGAATAAGATACAAACATGGCATGATCCTTGTATCAAAACGAAATAAAATGAACTTTCAAGCAAAGTCTGCAATACGTTAACTGTAGCAAACATTAACATGATATTTGTTAACTATAACATCATAGCAAGTAATGGTTAAGATCAGAATTCTTCAAATTCCACTGGCAACCCTTCTGTGGGTGAGTACCAGTAAATCAGTGTAGTAGGTCATGACCAGCGTTGAAAGAACAACAATTGCAGGGTAAATGCACAGAAAAGAGGAAGTTCTTTGTACCTAGTCAGATAAAAGATTGCCACATTAACTTGTGCTGTAGTTCATACAAATACTAACAAATGAACATATAATAGGTGTGCAGGTATCATATATACAGCTTTTACATTAACAAAAAGAGAGTAATAAATCTGTACTTAACAACACAACCCTCCGGAAACATATTTCTTATTTTATTATATTTGTTATTTCAATGGATTACAATTGGTTGTTAAAAATGATATTTTCATATAGCATATTGATACTTTCAGAAATGGAGCACTTGTTCAAACTCACAGTTCAATGGCTTTATTCCACATAATGACGTAGCCTGAGAGCGTGAAAGACTCCACGTTGACAATATGTATATTACCTCGCTCAGTGCCCACATAGAGCCACTTACTCTGGAAAGGCAGATGGCAAAATGTTACCCTGAAAAAGAAAAGATATTCCAAAGGAAATCAGAAAAATGCTGTGAATTATTTTATAGAGGGCCGATCATGATGCTTGTAATTTAGAAAAAATAGAAAATTGCATACTGTTTTCAGTTTTACCTATCCACTGTGAATAATATCTAGTAATAACCAATCAACTTAAAAGCAAAAAATAAGGCAATACAGTAATTAGCACGGCATTATGGGAAAGATAATGACATTTGAAGTGAGAATGTAAAAGCAAACCTGGCTATGTCATTCACTCACTGTGTAACCTAGGCACATCACAAGCTCAACTTTCATGTAACAAATTATAACCCCAAGGCTCATATCACTTCTGGAAACCAAGGTATTTCTTAGGCGCCACAAAGCACCCTCGTCCACGTCTGTACCTTTACTTACTGTGCTTCCTCCAGTGCTATCATCCTTGGGTTCATGATCCACTTCAAAGACCACCTCATCTGGCCTGCCTTATATGATAGTAAAAGTCTATCTTCCTAACTAACTTGCAAACTCCTAAAGGGTGGAGAGTCTTTGTACTCGGGCGTACATGATGATTTTGAAGTATATTTACACGCTTCCCTCCTATGCTCTGGTACATAGAAGTAATCCTTAACGTAATTTATATCCATGTACTAAACTTTCATCATGAGTCCCAAAACTCAAACATTTTCGACTCTAGCTTATTTGATTTCAAGGCAAAGGACAGAAAGTACCTCATCTTTTTTGTTGTGCATATTTTCAGTCAAAGAGGTAGCATGTTGTACCAAGGGGAATAACGTTCATGAAATGTGTGCTACGATATATACTCACTGATACAGAATCCAGGCCCACTCAGAGCCGCCCTCTAGGAAACAGTGACAAATAGAAACCCCCTTTTTCCCTTGGACCAGCTGGTGGTTTCGAACTGCTGATGTGGATCACAGGCTGGCGTGTAACCACTGGGTCACCAGGGCTCCTTACAGCATATAGTATGTACTAAATACTTATGTTAATTTGCAAATGAGTCAACGCACATTGCTATAGGGTTCCAGTTCTTAACTGCATGGGTTTCTTCTACAAAATACATTCAACCTATGTCTCTGTGATCAGTGAATGGGTGCCTTCAAAAGAAAGGTCAATTAAAAACTGGTTTCCTTGAGGATGTGCTGAGCCAGTTAAATTCAAAGCAGAAAAATCAGTTAGAAGAGTATGTCAACGGTGTTTTAGAGTTCCTAAAAGGCAGCCGTGATAGATATTCTCAAAGGACACAGGAAAATCATGTGGGCTTATTAGGAAGGAATGCTAAGAAAATAGAAAGTTGCACTGGTGAGAAAGGGCCAGGAAAGTTGTGCTGAGACCTATTCCCCCCATTTCATCTGCTCATTCTTCTCTGGCAAAGGACGGTCCTGTGAGAGCTTCACTGGGAAACCCTAGCCCAGATACCCACGTGTCTGATCTTGAGTCTTCAGTCTTCTTTTGTGTTTCCACACCTCAAGAATCTATAAGAGGAACACACTGTGTGCCGTGAGGATGCCCTAACTGCCGGTTTCATGAGGTCTAACCTGAACAGCACAGAATTCTCTGGGGTCAGGGTTAGAGAGATGGAAATGATGACTTCAGAAGTGCATAGACTCCGAGGGAAGATATATCAGGTGACCTCACATTTTGCTATTTTGTTTATTAATGGCTTATGTGTTTATTATTTTAAAGCAGTACTTTTTGACTCACCCTTTTCTATGAAGGAATGTTAAAGAGTTTGTGGAGAAACTGAATGCAACGTGAGGTAGTTTATTGTGCCAACCTGGCCGATAAACACATGTGGGATTAATTGAAGGGCGGAGAGATAAATGGTGAGCCTCACCCTTCTTGTCTCTTGCTCTTTGATCATTGGACCAGTGTGCAGCTGCCTTGCTTGTTCTGTGCCTCAATTTGCAAGCTACACTACCTGTGGGACACCTAACCTGTGGACTGTGTCGCTGTAATTTGAGGTTCCTTCAAGGCCTGCTTTGCCACACCATTGGAATTTACATCTCTTGAGCTGGGGATTGTCAGACCCTGTCATCTGGCTGACTGTTGGTGACCTGCCTTGCTGTTTGCTGCCTGCGCCCGGATAGCCTGAATTGATTTACAGAGGACTACCCAGTGGCCCTCAAGACTTGAAGGACTGCCAGTGTCTCACAAGTGTCTCACGGGAGTGAGTTGGACTGAGCCATTTGTACTGCTTTATAATTTAATTAACTGTTTATTTCTTATGTTATCTATCTGTCTGTACAAATATATATATAAAATTATTAGCATTCTGGTTTTGTTTCTCTAGAGAATCCTGTCTAACACACAATGATCATGCAATTTTCCCATGAACTTCTGAAACCCCTTCCCGGAGGCGCCGTATTACGTATGGAGCTGTTTAGTAATTTGACCTCACCAGATGCTAGGTGAGAGAAAGATGAGGCTCTCTGTTCCTATAAAGATTTACAGCCTCATAAACCCAATGGGGCAGTTCTGTTTTCAGAAATCTCTGCCCTATTCATTATGAATACTCACTATGAATTGAAATCAACTCAATAGCAGTGATTTGGTTTGAGGAAACATAATGTCGGGTGTGTATACAGTACATATGTAATTTAATTCTTTGCTATTGCCATTGAATCAATCATAAACATTTGATGTATTTTATTTCATATGTACTTACTGAATGTCTATTACACAAAACTATCATAAAGCATACATTATTGACCCAAAAGAGAGAGAGAAAAGCATCAACCCAAGAGGTATACATAACTGTGCTATAACAGCTTTATCTGTCTACCAACAGGTGAGGAGATGACTAAACTGTACTATGAACTGTACTAAGTAAAACACTGTAAATACAGTAAAACACTGGCAATACAAAGGGACATATTGATAGATGCAAAAGTACTTATGAATCTCAAAATGACGACACTGACAAAAGCCAGACAAAAAAGAGGGCATACTGTATAATTCCACTGATACACAATCCTGGAAAATGCACACTAATCCATAGTGAGAGAAAACAGGGCAATGGTTGCTGGAGACAAGCGCTCTGAGAGATATCGCAAGTGGGGAGGAATTATCACGCGGGAACTTTCAAGGCATTCCTCTCAGGATCAAATAAGACAAACCATGTAGCACATCAGCTTGTTAAGTCTCTTAAAGCCGGTCCTCTTAGGGATCCTACGTACAACAGAGTGACTCACTGTCTGGTTCTACACCGTCCTCAAAAGCACTGCTATTTCTGAGCCTTTGTCACAACCGCTGTGTTGAGCTATCTTGTTGAGGGACCTTTTCTTTTTCATGGACTCCTTACTTTACCAATCATAATATCCTTCTCTAGGGGACTGGTGGGTCCTGATAATGTGTTCTGATAGTATGAGAAACAAAGTCTTTGATTCCAAGCAAGACTGCATCCTCTCAGTACTGCAAGTTGGTGATGAGTCTTCCTCTAATCCTAATGCTGAATTCTTCATCTAGTCCAATTTCTTGGATTATTTGTTCAACATTCATACTTTATGTATAGGGTTTTTGTGTGCCAACATGGTGTTAGAAGATATGGGTGGAGTTTAGCCTGTCAATCAGGCCGCAACCTGATAACCTCCCTTGGAGGTGCAACTGAGACATATGGCTCTGAAGGCTGCCCCCCACCTCTCTCTCCTTGCTGGTTGGACCAGCACGCTGCCTAATCCAGCTGCCCTGTCTCATCACATGTATTATGAAACCTATGGGCCATGCAGTGCCCTGCTCCACCTGGCCCAGCCAACCGTGGACCATGGTGGGCTGCATCGCTTTACTGTGCTGTTCCATGCCATGGCGCCACCTCACCTTGCCGTGTCTGCTGCCTGTGGGCTGACTCAGCTTGTCCTGGCACCACTCCAGACAACCACTTTGCACCACTACCCAGTGAAGCTCCACCACGAACTGCTTCACCATGCTACCTGCCTCTGCTATATCTCAGCACTTCATCTTCCTATTGTCTGCTTCCTTGGCCTTGGGCTAGTGGCTGCGAGAGTTGGAAGGGCCTCATGAAAGTGAGTTGGACTGAGCTCTCTGTACTGTGGTGTGGACTAATTTGCTGTTATATTGCTTTTTGCTATAAGAGAATGTTGCCTAATACACTATATAAACATGATGAAAAGATACAATCCTGAGACTCACCTGCCTGCATCTGAAAGCAAGCAAATACTCCTGTTCTAATTGCCTGACTGTCTCCTGGACTAGTACAGGCCTCACACGAGCACACTGACATATTCTGGAATTTCCTCTCCTTGCAATGTTGTGTACAACTTGTAAAGAGTCACGCATTTTTATGCCTTTGAACAGTCAATAAAGCCTGGGTAAACATCTTTCTGATATAATTTCCTTTCAGCCAATTCTATACAGTACCAGCAATGACAGTCATCATTCCACATCCTCTTCTGAATCTGGCTTGAAGGTCAGGCAGTCAGTTCCCTGATGATGAACTGCTGCAGTCCTTTCAAAATCATCTTCAGCATGTGACATTGCTATATAATACCCACATTCGGTTGGATCACAGATATGGCTGGTACCACAACTAGTTGCTCAGGTAGCTGTTTTCAAATTTCTTGGCATAGACAGGTGAACATTTCCCTCCAGTATAGTAGTCATGGGTTTAAACATCTCAATTGGAATTCCATCAATTCCTGGAGCCTTGTTTTCCAACAAGGATTTCTTCCTTCAGTAGCATGATTAATAAGTCATATGCTCCCTCTTGAAATGGCTGAAAGTCAAGCAATTATTTTTGTATAGTGAGTTTGTATATTCCTTTTATCTTTCTTTGATATTCCCCGCATTGTTAAATGTTTCACCCATAGAACCCTTAAAAAGTTCAACTCAGGCTTCCCTTTTTAATTCCGTTTTAAAAAAGGTTTTAGGTTTTCTAACTCCAGGTCTTTGCACATTTCCTTATTAATGCTTTGTCTTTTTGAGCCACACTTGGAATTCATCCTGTTGGCATTTTTCTTTTTCTTTCTTGGTCTCCATTTCTTCCATTCTCTTTAGCAACTCTATGTTCAAAACAAGGGTCAGAGTGTCTTATGTCCACTGTTTTGATCATTCTGCCCAGTCTTTCGGAGGAAGCCCTGGTGGCGGAGGAGGTTATGCATTAGTCAGCAAAGTCACCAGTCACTTCTAGGTAGAACGATGGGTTTTTCTATTCCCATAAAAAGTCACAGTCTTGAAACCCGCAAAGGCAGTTTTACCCTGTCCTACAGGTGGCTATAAGCCAGAACTGAATAGATGGTACTGTTTGGTTTTTGGTTTCTTCATGTACGATGTCCTTGATATCATCCCACAATTCATCTTGTCTTTGGTTACTGTCAGTGTGTCAAATCTGTTCTTCAAACTGACTCTAAATTCAGGTGCAACATACCGGTACTCAAAGTCTCGGGAGAAAGATGGGGCTTGCTACTCTCGTGAAGAGTTACAGGCTTGGAAACTCACCGGGGCAGTTCTGCTTTGTCCTGTAGGGTTGCTGTGAGTCAACATTGACTTAATAGCAGTACTATACTCCACGTCATGCTTTGAGTCTCATACACTTCCTTTAGTTTTTTTCAGCTTCAATTTGAGCTTGCACTTGAGCAACTGACGATCTGTTCCAGAGTATGTTCCCAAGCTTGCTCTAACAATGCTGAACTGTCTCATTATCTCTCTCCACAGACATAGCCGATCTGATGTCTGTATATTCCATCCAGCGAGTTTCATGTGTGCAGTTGCCCTGTCTTCTCTTCCAACTTTCGCATGCCAGTCAACATGAACTATCAACACATCTTGAGTGAAGGTAATCACTTTCAGACTACAAAAGTTGGCAAAAGTCTTCATTCCTACCCAATTGGCATTAGTGGTTGGGACATAAATTGGAGTAACAGTTAGACCACAGTTGGATAACGCTGGTCTTCTCTGTCATATTAATAATCTCCTAACACTGACGATGCTGTTCCAACAATTGAAGGTATAAGTAAATTTTAGCTCTGTGAAGTAAGCAAAGCTATAAAGAGGGCATGCTGGTTATAAAATTAATAATGACACAGAAAAATCATAATACAAAGTAACTACTTTGAAACATGCCTTAAAATATAAATAGTGAAAAACATTATAAAAGTTTATATTTCAAAATAAATAACCTTAAGTAATAACTGGCTGTCTGTAATATCAGAATAAGTCAGTTTACTGAGCTGTTCTACTGTTTGCAATTCTTCATTATTCTCCACTCTATGAAACAGTAGCTACTGACTTACTCAGTACAACTGCATAATCCATCACTCAGCTTAATACTGAGGGAATTATTTAAATACAACAACATGTTTGTTTAACTCTCTTTCTCAAGGTTTTGGAACCCAGGCACTGTGTGATGAAGCCTGACGGAGACACTGGCTCAGTCCCAACCCAGCATCAACCACGAGACAAGCAAGTGATGCAAGCCACATCACCTAATCCAGCTGAGCCACCAGATGTCTGCAGCTGCACGAATGAGTACAAAGGAGCCTGGCCCAAATCACTGCCCAACAGAATTGACCAAACAAAATGGTCATTATATTAGCCTCTACGTTTTTTGAAATGTTTTGATACGCAGCAATAGATAACAGGTCCATTACATAATATAACTCAGACAACTAAAATTTTCTTGGTTGTATACATACTAGTAATGAATATTTTATAAGTAGCATATTAATGTATATTTGAAAAGGTGCCTTAGAGTGGATAAGCTGAACCAAACAAGTCTGACTGAAACAAGTATATCAGAAATACAGAGAAAACAAAGCTGAATTCCCTTAGCATACCACTAAACAAGGAGGGCAGAACATCATCTTACATACTTTGGTCATGCTGTCCAAAGAGACCAGTCCCTGGAGAAAGACTTCATGCTTGGCAGAGTACAGGGGCAGCGAAAAAGAGAAAGGCCATCCAAGAGATGGGTTTACATCAGTGGTTCTCAACCTGTGGGTCACGATCCCTTTGGTGGTCGAACGACCCTTTCATAGGGGTCGCCCGATTCCTAACAGTAGCAAAATTACAGTTATGAAGTAGCAACGAAAATAATTTTATGGTTGGTGAGTCACCACAACACGAGGAACTGTATAAAAGGGTCGCGGCATTAGGAAGGTTGAGAACCACTGGTTTACACAGTGGTTGCAACAATTGGCTGGAGCATAGAACAGTTATAAGGATTACAAGGAACTATATGTGACCTCCTCCCTCGGGGACGGACAACAGAAAAGTGGGTGAAGAGAGACGTCGGACAGGGCAAGATATGACAAAATACCAATTTATAAACTATCAAGGGCTCATGAGGGAGGGAGGGGAAAAATGAGGACCTAATGCCGGGGGTTCAGTGGAGAGGAAATGTTTTGAGAATGATGAGGGCAATGAATGCACAAATGTGCTTTACACAATTGATGTGTGTATGGATTGTGATAAGAGTTGTATGAGCCCCTAATAAAATGATTTTAAAAAAAATAAAAGATGGCACAGGACCAGGCCGTGTTTCTTTCTGTTTGTGCATAAGGTGGCTATGGGTCAGATCCAACTGGGTGGCACCTAATAACAACAACTTGACTCCATGTTAACATAGTTATACATGGTATTACAGGGGACATAATTCTCATTTTTGCTGAAAGACTTAAAAATGTTATGTGCTATGGATATGTGTGTGTGTGTACATATGGTATATGTATAGGGCAGGACAGACACACAAAAACACACTCATCCTATCCATTCCTTAGCCTAGTAATAGCTTTCCAAATATTATAAAGTCAACAAGCATCATATTTGGAAGATTCTCCTATTTTCAACTTTCTCTGCCAGGTGATTAATCATCCATAAGCAAGGTCATAAGAATAAGTACAACACACAGGTGATTAGCATTTATACTTTAATCTATTGAAAGGGTATGAGCCTGTAGACTCACCTAGATGTCATGTTACCACTGTATTAGTCCAGTACACCAGAAAATACATCATCGCTTTCATATTCTCAGCAAATGCCACAGTACCTAACACCTCATAAGTGCTCTGGTTAAATGAACTAAAGAGAGTGTGTGTGTTTATTATGATAATTAACAAATAAAATCAGCAGAGTTTTTTGACTTATGTCACCCACTTTCATCCTCATTGTCTAATTCAGCCATTATTTGTCAAATCAATTCCAACAAGAATTGTAAAGTCAAAGACAATGAGATCAATAGCATTTTTTAAAGTAAGCACTGTGTTAGAAGATAGAATTCCATTAATGCTTCTCAGGCAACATCAATGACATATCTAATGACATATATACGTCTAGGAAAAGGAGGTAGAGATAAGTGTGCTAGAGTTGGTCAATTGGTAGTTAACATCCATTTCCACAGCATTCTATATGCCTTCGTGTACCACAGAGGCAGGGAAGGCACAGCTTAATATTTCTAACTCTCCAACAAGGGTTCCAGATGAGACTAAGTTTCTACTAACGGATGGTAAGATGCATACATGACAAGACTTCATCTCACATATTTCATACATGTTGTCAGGAGAGACCAGTCCCTGGGGAAAGTGTGTGTGTGTGGGGGGGGGGGTTGGAAGGGGGGCAAAAAGGAAAAGGCCATGATGAGATGGATTGGCACTGGCTTCATCAAAGGGTCCAAGCATAAGAACAATTGTGAGGATGGCGCAGGACCTGGTTTTGTCCTGTTGTCCTAGGGTTGCTGTGAGTCAGAAATGACTCAAGGTACCTAAAAACAACAACCATGGATGCTCTCAGGCAGATGTGAGGAAGCAACCATCTTCCTGTGGCTGTTTCTGATGTCCATGAAAGACACTCATGTTCATGGTGAGAAGCACTGAGTGGTGAAAGGCACTTAGGTTAACAGTTGCTGTTGCTATTGTTGTTGTTGTTAGGTGCCAAGTCAATTCCAACCCACATCAACCTTATGCACAACAGAACAAAACACTGCCCAGCCCTGCCCATCCTCACAGCTGTTCCTATGCTTGAGCCCATTGTTGCAGTCACTGTGTAAATCCATTGTCTTGAGGGCCTTCCTCTTTATTGCTGCCTCTCTACTGCACCAAGCACAATGTCCTTCTCCAAGGACTGGTCTCTCCTACCAACACGTCCAAACTATGTAAGGAGATGTCTCATCATCCTTGTTAACTATAGGTTAATAGTGGGGCTTGGAAACTGCATTGCAAGAACTAAACATGAGCTTCAAGCGACAGCTGTAATGGCATATAGGAAACATCAGTTTCCTATTCCATGGTTACAGCTACAGTAATACGTTGCAAAATTCAGTAAGTCTAAAGCCTTTCAAACATGATATAAACAGTTGCACATTCACTGCCATGGAGTTGATTCTGACTCACAGCAACTCTAGCACAGGTAGAACTTGTCCCTGTGGGAGTCCAAGACTCCTTTGGAGAGAGTAGCTAGTGGTTTCAAACTCCTGACATTATGGTTAACAGCCTAATGCATTACCTACTGCACTACCTGGGCTCCAGAGAGACGCAGCAGGGCAGAGCAAAACAACTCTATAGGGTTTCTGTGATCAAATCTTTGTGGGAGCACATAGCTTCCTCATTATACTGTAGAGCGACTAATGGGTTTGACCACTGATCTTGCTGTTAGCAACCCAACGCTTAAACCACTATGCAATCCTTGCTATATAAACAGCCACAGGATAGTATAAAATCCCTTTATGCTTAAAATGTACATTCCTGCATTGTGTTAGGCTGGGGTGACTAGTGAAATAGTTTATTGTGCCAGCCTGGCTGATAAACACAAGTGGGATTAACTAAAGGGCAGAGAGATAAATGGCTTGGTGAACCTTGCCTTTCTTGTCTCTCGCTCTGTGATCATCGGACCAGTGTGCGGCTACCTTGCTTGTTCTGTGCCTCAATTTAAAGGCTACACTACCTGTGGGACGCCTAGCCTGTGGACTGTGTCACTGTAAGTTGAGGTCCCTTTAAGACATCTCTGGAACTGGAGACTGGCGGTTGGTGACCTGCCTTGTGATTGGCTGCTGTGCTGACATAGCCTAGCTCTCTCTACAAATAGAGGAAGATCTGGCATCAGACAGAGACTTGAAGGACTGCTAGTCTCTCAACTTTCTCTCACGGACGTAAGTTGCACTGAGCCATTTGTAGTGCTTTCTAATTTAACTGTTTATTTCTTGTAATATATATTTATTTGTATATAATTTAACAGATCATTTCTTGTTATATATCTAATTATCTTTATAAATAAATATATTAAATTATCAGCAATTTGGTTTTATCTCTCTAGAGAACCCTAACACAACTAGATAAAAAAAAACCCAGGGATATTCAGACATGTATAGAAAAGAGCATTATATCAAAGAGCAATTATATATTCAGAAACCATCACAGCCTAGTCCAGATAAAGTCCAAAGGTCTGATATTAGCCCATTTGTGTGAAACTAGTCCATAAATTCCTCTTCAGACTCACGTAGCTACTTGCAATGATGCCAAATGCAGAAAGATCACAGGCTGGTGGCTAGTCTTGTGGATCAAGTGGTGATGGAAGGATCTCAGCATTGACACAAGTCTCCCCATGACTCCTCCAGCTCTGAAGTGTGGCTCCTCAACAGGCGAAGCAAAGAGTGTGTCCCGTTTCCAGGGAGGAAGAGAGGAAGTTCCTAAATTCCTCACGAGAAGGCCACGCTCACAAAGAGGCATCATCAGGCTGTGACCTAATTGACAGGTTAGACTTAACCCCTACACTTATTTATCAATTTAAACATTAAATTGTGTAACTACCACAGACAGACCACCCCTTACCAACTTGACACCTTTACACGACTCTTTAGTCATATATAACTTGTAAAACAACAATTTTAAAATCATAGTTGTACTTAACAGGATAAAACTAAAATGCATACAACTCAAAATGCGCCCAAACATAATACTCTGTAAACGACAAAACAAAAATATTCTAAGCTTAACATTTGCAGTTATGCGAACACCTATACCATAATACTATAATTCTATAAACATATTCCCCAACCCATAAAAGTTTGTAAGCCAGCCACTTCATGTCTGTCCTCCCCATTTTGGGCATCCACTTATATATCAACCACTTATATATCGACCCAGTGCTCTGAAAGGGTAATAATGTTCATTGCTGTGAAGAATCTTCATTCCAATTGGAACCTTGTGAGTCCACATCCATAGGCAAAGTCAAATCAGTATAGATCATCCGTAAGTCAGCAGCAATTTGCACCAATTCACAGGCTCAAATTATCTTTCTTCATCCAGTCAGGATCTAGTCAAATCAATATGGGATGCCTCACTTAGCCTCAAGCGGGTGCCCAATGGCTGCCTTGCCTTTCGACCATGGGTCCCGTCACGAATTCTCAATAACCCTAGTTCCTTTGGGCTAAGTCATGAGCTTCAGACCAACCGACCCGCTCTTGTCTTCTCTAGTCCCCGTGAACCAGGTGCAGGGGTATCAGTGGCCAGATTCAACCCTTCTCTTTATTGCTGCATTTCTCCCACTTCTACTCAACAGGTGAATCCAAGGTGGTAACCTAGGAAGCATTTCAGGGTGCCCACAGGCTCCCTTTAATGTTCCTCCTAGAGTGGTGTTCTTTCATGGCTCCAAATTTTTTCAGGTCCAGACACAAACTACTAGTTCAAAATTCAAAAAGCCAAAGGGTTCCTTTTTTTCTTCAGTCTGTCATCAGCCCCCTAGGAAAGTCTCTTCAAATATGAATGAGCTGAGCACTGAAGACACTGGGTGGGGCGTATCCTTTTAGAGCCCTCTTGAAGGCATGTCCTAACCCATTTAAAGATTTAAATTGACGACTGAAGACAGTGAGCTTCTATTTATATGTCCCAATAATCATTTTATCAATCATTATTACCAATAACAGTAATCAGAAGAAAACAGCCTAAACCCATTATAGCCAGATTCTAAACTCAATTCTTCAAAGTCAAATTCCATCCTTATCTACTTATAATAATTCTTATCTGACCTTAGACCTCTGACTGCATCAAGCCAGGGACAGGCTTTCTGTCAGCCACTTTTGACTAACCAGCATGGTCTCTGAGAAATTCAAGGGGAAATTTTGCCCCCTGAGCTCAAGATTCACATTTTCACCATTTCAGACAGGAACAACCTAAAACAACTTCTATGAATCAAAACTTTCACTTCCCATGTCCTTTTTAGAAAAGAAGTAAATGGTGTGGCCATATCTGATATCTGACTAGTCAAAGAAAAACTGCCATAAGGCAGCGGTCAAACAAGCATCCACTCTCCATCTTCATGATTGTTTCTCTAGTACCCCACTCCCAAGGTACCACAATGTTAGACTGGGTTGACTAGAGAAACAAATCCAGGGACATCCATATATGTATAGGAAAGAGCTTTATATCAAAGAGCAATTGTATATTGAGAAAACATCCCAGCCCTGTCCAAATCAAGTCCATAGGTCCGATAATAGCCCATATGTCCAATACTAGTCTATAAATTCCTCTTCAGACTCATGTAGCTACTCACAATGATGCTGAATGTAGGAAGATTACAGCCTTGGGAGCCATATAGGATAGTCCAACTTGGCTCTGTAGGGTCACTATGAGTCAAGAGTGGACTAGACAGCAGTGCTTTAGGTTTTTGTTTTCTGTTTTATAGCCCACCATGTAGATACTTTTCAGACTTGTGCCTTAATTTCCGTCCTATATGAATCCAGGTTCAATGCATGTGGTAGTTACAAAGTTATCTACATTGAACTTGATAGCCAGGGATGTCTAACTAGATGCACTGACCTAAGATGTGAGAATCCATCATGACTTTATGCCTCTGAAGAGAACAGAAAGTCCCTTGTCAGCAGAGTCAATCTCTACTAACCCTGCAGCTCTGTTCATGCGGGGTCCACTCTAACATTTCAACTAAAATTCCCGCAACATGCTGACACATCCTTTTTCTTGGAAAATCGTTAAAGTTCCGTGTAGAAAATGCCAATACATTCATCATATACAGTGTTTCCATTGCACTGTGCTTTACCACATCATCTCCCTTAGTGAACTATGGCCTGATGTCTCCGCAGAATTTGTCATGGTATCTGCATGAACTAAGAAACCCACCACTATTTGCCAAATGAATAAATGGTTTAAGGAAATATGAAAGACTGAGGTATTATTTCACGTGTCATAAATTACTTTCACCTGATAACTCTTAATATTAAATGAAATGTAAGTTTTCATTAATAAATGTAAAAATGTATTAAAAATAACAGCAGAGTCTGTGGAAAGTAATTTATAAACCCACTCAAAGGACTTCCTCTCTACTTGTAGTCCCATTTATCTCGTCGGATAAGCTGTCACTGCGACTTTAGAACACTCTTCATAGCCATCTGTAACCCAGAAACGTGATGTCAAATGCTCCACAAAACAAGCTTCGGAAGTCTTTGAAAGTTGGTTTCCATTTACATTGACTTACTATATTCATTATTAATTAAATCTAAATTTTTAAACTATTATACATTCCAGAAATATGCCCAAATAAACCATGACATTAAGCTTTCTTATAAAAATGAGACCTACATACAACAGCACCTATAACCCTGAGTATCAAGACGGCAGCAGCGACAACCAATGGGAAGAGCGCACATGAACCATGGAGATTCGGAATGACACCTGGGAGCGGGGGCCCATCGTATCAAGGATTTCTTACTGCTCGGTGGTAAACTACATCACCTCGGGAATGAAAACGCTGGCATCTCAGACAGCAAATACTGAAGAGAAACACAGCACAGCCTGGTAGTCAGTCGCCAGCAACTCTTTACTGACTGTCCTGTGCAATACCTCCTCAATCTTCCATTTTTATAGCAGATTGTTGATTATTTTAATTTAGCAAATGTATACACTGTATCTTCCAGTCTATAGATTTTTATTAAAAACGTCTCTACAAAAACACACATTAGAGCATTAACATAAATTTACTATCTTAATGATTCCCCCTTCCCCAAAATTTAGTCTCCCCTTAAGACACATCATCAACCTGGACTATATCCTTCCATATTTTTCCATCCCATCCACAAAATGCACAAGTAAGATAGGAAAATGGAGGGAGAAGGGAGTCACTGTCTTTCAAATGGGTGATATTAAAAACATTACCCTGAATCATGTTTTCTTAACTATCAGTGCCTGGTGGATGGGGCTTGTATTTTAACCTTCTAGAAATTCCATCATGCAGAATATTAAAATGTTAATATAAATGGATGCCTCCTTTCATCTCTAGTTTGTGCACTGTGTGTGGTATTTACGCATTCCTGGGTCTTACAGATATCCCCTATATCATTTTCTTCCGAGTTTGTTTACTTAGTTTTTCTGCCCGTTATTTTGCATTTAGGTCTTTAAGTCATTGCAATTTATTTATATTCTGAAACAAGGACCACTCTGTCTCCATTTCGGAACAAGTTTCACACAGTCCTTTATCTAGAAGTTCCTTTACTGTTTGCAATGTCATGTGTGTCCTCTCAGCCCTGTACCCATGCACATGTATACATCAACATGCAATCACACACATACACAAGAATGCTTCAAATTGTCTATGGAAAACCATTACCTTCTAATTCCACTTTTCCACAAACTTTCAAAATCTGCCAGTATGTACATATGTGTGTGTGTGTGTGTGTGTAGAGAGAATATCTCTGTGTGTGTGTGTGTGTGTGTGTGACAGAGAGAGAGAGAGAGAGCAAGAGAGAACGCCCTAGTGGCAATGTGGGCTAGGCACTGGGCTTCTAACCACAAATTTGTAGTTCAAATTCACTGGAGTTACCGGGGAAAGCCTAAACATTGTTCCTATAAAAATTCCGTCTTGGAAATCCTACATAGGGGGCAATGAGTCAGAATTAACTTGATGGCACTAGGTTTTGATTCTTGGGCACATTCCGCATATTTGTCTATCCAACTATATAGACTATGTGTCTTTGAACTTCTGTTTTTAAGAAGCCCTGGTTGCACAGTGAGCTAAATACTGGGATGCTAAATGCAAGGCCGATGCTTGCAAGCATCAACTTGGTCCCCATAGCAAGGTGACCCTGCAACTGTGTTCTACACAATCATAGAGCAGCCCCTGTGCTCCATTGGGTTTCTGCTGGCTGATTTTCAGAAGTAAACTCTTGGGCCTTTTCCTAATCCCACCTTAGTGGGAGGCTCTGCTGAAACCTGTGTAGCCATAGAGCAACATATAAACCTTGTGTGTTACATGTGTTTTCAGCTCCCTATCAAGAAGGTGTATTTATTTCAAATTTCTTAGAATCTTTCCTAAAATCAGTATTTTATTGGCTATTTTTCCTAAATGCATGGACCCTCCTGGTGCTGTGGATCAAGTGCTGAGCCAGCGCTCACTCAGCTCTCTGTGGTCAGCTCTCTCACTTGCCCAGTATAAAGCACTGTGGACTCACATGACTCACAAGAACCACACCCACCTGCTGACAGGTGGTGAGCACCCCTGTGGCATAAGCAAAGCAAATCATTTCCAATCCATTCACCCTGGTTTATCAAGACAATCAAGAAGAAGCAAGCGCATATTCAATGAATAAACAAACAGTCACTAACAAATCACATGAAGAAACTGATACAATGGCAACATAAAGCAGCAGTAAACCTTCCTGAGGAACAAAGGGTAATAGATTTTCAATAAGGGAATTAAAAGTCTCATATGGACTTACTGTATATATATATATATATATGTATATGTATGTGTATATATATATATGATACTAAAGATATTAAAGAAGGCAATAGCAACAACACACAGAGAAAACAGACAGAACCCTAGAAGGATTCAGGCAAATACAAAATAAACAGGTAATCGGAACCTATACAAACAAACTAAGTGGAAATCCAGAAGACCAACCAAATAACAATGTAGCCAATCATCATGGAAGAAGCTGTATAAAACATATCAAATAGGAACCTAATTTGCTATGCAAACTTTCACACACACACCCATAAAAAATAGCAAAACAAAAAAAATTAGTATTTTTCACATTCCAAGATGACTTTAAAAAAATAAAAACTCAGTAGGGAAACATCATGTGATGGTCTGAGCAGCAATCTTGCTGAGTCTATTTTAACTGGAATGAATATAGTCAAGAAACCATAGCCCAGCGGGAGCCCTTGAACATCTAGTTCACATTATACTGAAAATATGAAAGGATCCCTAAACACCCCCAACAGAAAACACAATGTAGAGTTGATGGTTCATGTTAAATTCTACTACATTTTTACATGAAGGACATATGTAAAAATATACAGCTATTTGATATATATATATATATTTACAATGACTGCAACTCCTCAAGTTAGTTTGCTATATGCATTAAGCACATTACATGTGTGCATATGTGACTTATGTGACAATTGTGGGAAAAATACAGAATATGAATACTAAAGAGTTTTTATCTAGGTCATCAGATAAACAAATATAAAAAAGAATGGCTGTATATCTTCTCACCAAGAAAAGTTAAAAATAAACACTGGAAAACAATACTATTCATGGGCTGCTGGGTTGTTGTTTTTTAAGTCTATAGTAGTAAGGCAAAAGATATGGCACATTTAAATTAATAAGTTTTAAAACTTTGCTGAAACATTAAACTTAGTGCCATTGTGTCAATGCTGACTAACAGTAATTCCATTGGACAGGACAGAACTGCCCCGTGAGTTTCTGAGATTGTAACTGTTCACAGAAGTAGAAAGTCCAGTCTTTCTCCCCTGGGTAGGCTGGTGGTTTTGAACTACTAACTTTTAGGATCACAGCCCAACTCATCACAATACCACAATCAGGGCTCCTGTGATATTAAATAAATCATAAATAAGGTTATTTTTGCTGCCATGTAGCAAGCAAATATACGTTAGTGTCATGTGTATGATGCTTTTAAACAGAAAGCTGTAGTATTATAAAGACTTAAATTCTCTACCACACTAAACTATTCAATTGGAATGCAGATGGAATCTACGTGACTGATTTGTTGTTGTTGTTTTTCTGCGTTTAGCAATGGAACTGCACAATCACGCACACACACACACACACACACACACACACACACACACACACACACGACAAAGGTTTCTCAGGCATGCACAGTGTGGGCAGTGCTCTCCCTGGCACTGAAAAAACAGCAAAAGCAAACAGAGCGCTGATTTTGGCCCTGTGATGCTGATCGTCAGCGGGGGGAGGCAAGCAATCCATTTTTAAAAACCCATTTTCAAAATACGGCCACAAGAACAAACGACTTAAGAGATCTCAGGAAGAACCACAAGGAAAGCTGCCGCGATGAAGACGTATTCAGAACTCTGAACGATGAAGGCACCGTGGTACTACAGAAATGGGCACAATGGAAGACAACACTTTACAAGCCCAAGACAGCAACAAAACAGGGAGAAATTGGAAGAGAGATGAGCCTTGAAAGTGGAAAGCTCACAGTGTGAGGCCTGCTTCCAGAAAATGTTCTACTTGAGAGAACTCATGAAGCCCTGGCACCCCAAAACTAAGAGAAACAAACTCACCACCGTTGAGCCAATTCTGACTCATAGCAGCCCTACAGAGCAGAGGAGAAGAGAGGGCTTCCGAGACTAGAAACCTTTACAAGAGTAGAAAACCTCATCTTTCTACCGACAAGTGGCTGGTGGCTTTGAACTGCTGACTGCAGTTAGCAGCTACGCACATAAGCCACTCCATCACTGGGGCTGCTTCCCTGCAGCCCATGGGCAGTTGAAACACAGGCACGAAACCACACTCTGGCAGGCTTGAAGAGTCGGAGTTTGACTGTTGAGGGCGGCTGTAACTTGGCTGAACGTGCAAAGGGCAGACTGAGAAGAAAGAAAGAGCCAGAGGAGGAAGACAACCTTGGCTATGAATGCAATCCTTCCAGGCTGACCTATGCTCTGTGTGTGTGGGGAGAAGTAACAACTGAAAACCTAAAGGACTGAGATATCTAGGAAGGGACTTCAGCTGCTGCCGACTTTAGGATAGGTAGTCTGGAGTTCGAGTCAGTCCAAAACAACAGTACGCACTAGAGGAAAACAGCAGAAGCATCCGCCTTTACAACGAACAATCTGCAATATCTGCCATGTAAGGAAAACTAAACGGAAAAATGTAACCAAGAGCGCAAAGACATGACCATCGAACCTGTCTGTGAGACACTCCCTCCGCTTGTTGCAATCATCAGATGAGCTTTGAACCAGCGCTTAGCAATATGTTCAAGGGCTTAACGGGGACATATGGTGAGGATCACTGGGAAAGTTCGGCGGATTCATGGAAATGACTCACACAGCCTGAACCCTGAAAGTGGAAGACAACAGTGAATGAAAAAACAAACAAACTCACTGCCATCAGGTCGATGCTGGCTCATAGTGACTCTATAGGACAAGGTAGGCCTGCCCCTGTAAGCTTCTGAGACTCTTAACTGTTAACATCAGTAGAAAGCCTCAACTTTTCCCCTATGAGCGGCTAGTGGTTTTGAACTGCTGGCCAATTCGTAACCACTTCACCACCAGGGATCCTGGATCCAGGAAAGTGCTCTCCAGGCTCGAGGTGCTGGGAAGCAAGAGTACTGGTACTGGAGGACTCAATTCACTGCCGGAATCAATACTGACTCACAGTAACTCGATAGGACAAGGTAGAAGTGTCCCTTGTGAGTTTCCAAGACTGCCTGTTGACGGGAGCAGAAAGCCTCGTCTGTCTCCAGAGGAGCTCTGGTGTTTCTAACTGCCGCCCTAGGAGATCGCATCCCAAGCAGACTAAGACGAAGAGGGAGAGAAAGCCCTTCCACGATCAGAGAAGCTGTGGTCCCAAGAGGGTAGGACAAGTCCCTGTCAACTTATTTTTCTGTCTGCTTTACCACTGCTTGGCTCTAGCCATGGGCACAAACGGGAAAAGTACAAAGAATGGGATAAATTATGCCTTAACCTTTTTTTCATGGGGGGAGAGTGGGGAGGCAGAGGGAGAGGATAACCAAAAGCAGAGGTTTCAAGGGACAAGAGAATCCCAGGAAGGTGGTAAAGATGTAGAAACACAAAGGCGGCCTCTTCACATTGTTGATGAACTCATGGGCTCATGTCTGAACTCTGCATGGATGGAGCAGTTCCTGCGCAGCAAATCAAAGTTTCTGAACAGAACTGAGATAGCTACTATGACCAGTCCAAAAGCGGCCACTGGGTGGTGCACAAGACAGAGCAGAAGCACACTCCAAAGTTTAGGAAACAACTGACCATTGAGGACACATCTCACAGAGGTTGGTCAGGACTTGTTAAAATAACCACCTCCATAGAATTCACAGAAGAAGGCAAGGCTATCTAGTCCCTTAAAGATTTACAGTATTAGAAGCCCTAAATGCTCTGCCCAGTAGCGTTCTCTGAGTTGGAATTGATGCAATGGCAGTGGGGTTTACACCAGGCTCAGTTGCATAACATAATATTCAAAATGTCCACAATAAAATCCAGAATTACTCAGCATATGACAAACCAGGGAAAATCACAACATGCATGGGTATAGACAGTCTACTGATGCCAATGGTGAGATGCTAGATATATGGGAGGTGAGGGGGCTTCAAAAATGAAAGCTAGAAATGTCTCAGAAAGTGATCAAGGGGTATAAAAAAGAGCCAATGGGAAACACTGGAGAGAAATTTTTAAAAACTCATCTTGCTAGATGAGTTCAACAGCAGAACGGAGAGGCAGAATAACCAGCCAGTGAACTTAGACATGGATTGAGAGTCAGGAGAAACTATCCAACAGCAGAGAGAACAAAAACTTATAAAGACTAAAAAATTAAAATTGAGCTTCATGATTAAAAACAAACAAGCAAAAACTAATGGAGCTGAACAGAGAACACAGAATGCTGCGACTCAGTTCTGGATGAATGTAAAATACATCAGAGCTTGTGTATGATCACTGGAAAACAAGATGAGCAACTCAATAAGCAGTGTGTAGACAGGTGTTTATCCAGAAGAAGAAAATATTAGACAAGCACTTCATACCATGCCAGAGACCAAATTGCAGATGGGTCTAAGTCTTAAAGGTGAAGGTAAAAACAATTCCTAGCATAAAAATTGACAGTATTTTTATGACTCCAGTATAGGAAAGTGTTTTTGTTTTGTTTTTGTTTGGTTTGGTTTTAAACACAAGATTCAAAGTAAATAATTGGATTCATTACAAAATGCATAGCGGGAGAAAGCACACATAACCAATAGAATATTCTAATCCCCTGTACCAAATCTGTGGATCTCTCCGGGAGTAGAAAGCCTCATCTTTCTCCTGCAGAGAGACCAGTGGTTTCTGACTTGAATTTATAGGCAGTTAGCACCTGCGGACTGCTCCATTGTGCTTCCAGGCCCTTTTTAAGTCCTCTGGAAGAAGTAGTGAAAGAATGAATGTTTTCTTTGTGCAGAAATGAGGAGGTCATTTAAACACGTTGTCTGAGTTTTTTTTCACAGCCAGCTACGTTGTCAGAATATGACAAATGCATTAGTTCTGTGAGCAATAAACCGGCGCTTTCCATCTAAAGAATCAGATATTCCGATATTTACACTGCAGCTCCGTCTCCAGCCAGACCTCCGACCATCTCTGTTGTTCTGGTTTTGCCTGCCTATGCACACATACACACAAACCACACAAAACCTCTAGAATAACGCCTCCGTTTTACATCCTTTGTGTCTATTATTACTATCTCCTTTCACCACACTCCTGCCATTGTCTCCAAGTATTTACAAGAAAATTAAATGAATTTTAAGTCAATTGTTAGAAGCAAAAGATGGAAGATGAGTGAAGATGTATACTAGCAAATTAGTATCAAACATAAAAGAATTATAAGCCCACAAACCATTGTTTTAAAAATGATAGCTAAGTAGACCAACTTTGAAAAATTATATTAATAAAAATAAGGCAAAAATAATTAGAGAGCAGATGTAGTGACATAAAATTTTTTAAGTACTCAAAAATACTCTAATTAACACAGGAATTTGAATCACAAAATGTATTGAAGAAACACCTAGAGGACTAATAATTGTGGATAAAATGGAGCTATATTAAAAGGTATGTACAAAAAAGTTCCAGGGCGAACATGTACGTTCCATGTCAAAAACTAGAACTAGGCAACACTTCTATTAATTTCTGTATTCTAGAACCAGAAAGAAAAAGTGAGAGAAAACAGAAGAGGTTAGTAAAGGGAAGAAGGAAGGGGAGGCAAGAAACTCCCTGCCATAAAGTACCGTATACACTCGAGTATAAGTCGGCCCGAATATCAAATGAGGTGCCCAATTTTACCACAAGAACGGCATTAAAAGTGTGCTGAAAAAACTCAGCTTATACACGAGTATATATGGGAGTCCGACTCATAGTGTGTCTATGAGACAGAGTAGAACTGTCCCCTTGGGTTTGTAAGACTGTTGAGTCTTTATACAGAAAGAAAAAGCCTCATCTTTCTGCCATGGAGAAGCTGGTGGTTTTGAACTTCTGACCTTGCTGTTAGCACCCCAATGCATAACCCACTATGCCTTACCAAGGTTCATTTTGAAATAAGAGTTACATATACATTATATGAAGTAAACACACCCAGAGAACAAAACTTCACAACTATAGAAAAAGTGATATTCTAATTTCACTTATGAAGAGAAATAAAAATGCAAAAGAACATATTAGTAATCATATTTAACAATAAAAGCCATCAACTTTAACCCATATCTTTTACAAACATGCAAGAATGGTGTAGTATTAGAAATTCTACTAGTATCGTCGATAAATTCAATATGGTAAACGGGAGGTGAAAAAAATCGCACAATATTCTGAGTAGATGCTAAAAAGAGCATCCAATCAAAACCTAACTTCTATACATGAGAACCAACTTTTAGGAGGAAGAATATTCCATCTTAAACTAACATCATTATGCTAAGCAGTAAAACCTTAGAAGCAATGATTCAAGTTTAGAACTAAGAAAAAGACACTTGATGTTAACAATGTCACCCACTAAAGTTCTAGGAAGTGCTGCTTATACAGTAAGGCAGGAAAAGGGGAAAATACAGTTTGTCCTCACCAGGGAAAGAGAATCAGAGTGTGTCCCCAGAAGGGGGAGCCGCTCATACAAATAGGTTGGTGTAAGGCCTGAAATGAAAAAAAAAAGTATGTGTTCCCTGGACATCCAGTGAAACCGGGGGCCTCCAGTGATCTAACCACAAGCCCATGTCTACTCTGTTCCTAAGGATAAGGTCTCTAGCCAAACAACACTCCTTGTAAAACAAACCAGGTACAGTTCCTGGAGTAACAGCTGTTGATGTCAGTTTCTGGCCAGCCTGTGAAGAACTCCCAAGAGCCAATCCTTCCCCCAGCCTTTCCCCAGGGGAACCCAGGCAACACCAACATTCTTCATACTAGAAAAGGCCCCTGCATACTCATGCTCTTCCTGAGAGCACCCTCCTGTGGCCCAGGGTGGCCTGTAGCATCCTCCTCCCCGTGGCTTTAGTATACCCAAAACTAAACCCATTGCCATGAAGTCTATTCTGACTCAGCCACTCTATGGGCAGAGTAAAACTGCCCCTGTGGAAATCCGAAGCTATAAATCTTTATGGGAGCAGAAAGACTTATCGTTCTCCCACTGAGTGACTGGTGGATTCGAACTGCTGACCCTGTGGTTAAACAGACCAAGACATCACACGCTATGTCACCACGGCTCCGTGTCTGTGTATATACATGCCTTAAAACTTGCTGTCTGGTTCACCTGCTCATAGCCAACCGAAGGAGCCCTGGTAGTGTAATGGACTACTGTGTTGGCCTAATTGATGTTCTCCATTTTACTTATTTGAGCTCCAATACCCACTGCAAAAGCTACACAGTACTCACCGACAAAACTCATCTTTAAAGAGTATATGAGAGAAATTAACAAATTGGAATGCCAGTGAGAAACGCTCCAGGTAGTTGTTTATCAGGGCACGACACAAAGTTCTTTCAGGTCTCCAAAAAAAATGCCCAAAGGGGTGTATCATTGTGAACACTAACTGCAAACTTAGCTCCATGAATTAAGTGCCCAGAGGCACCCTACTCCAGTAAGTCTAGCCCAAAGACACTCAGAACCACTTCTGTGGGTCAGCAAGCCCAACTTCCCCAATTAAGTGCCCAGAGGTACCCCACTCTGCACAAAAACGCTCAGCTTTAATTGCTCTGTGGGTTGGGAAGTCCATCCCTCTGTTCTATGCTCTGGCTCCTGGTTCTGCTGCTGTTCCTTTGATGGCACAGCTGTCTCCTTAACCCAGGAGGTTCACAGAGCAGGAATCTTGGGTCTGGAGGAATTGGTCCACTCTTGGCTTTCGCTGGTAATGAGATCCCTCCTGCTGCTTCTCAGAGGGCTCATTTTACACACAGTCAGTTGGCACTCCAGAAAATCAGGTTCATAATTACTCACAAGTGAATCCTATCAGTATCTTCTCCTACTTTCTTACTAAACTCGTGCAGAGAACGGTGGTTTTGTGGGAGTTGGAGACTCTGGCTAGAAGAGCTGCATCACATAATTCACTGTAATAATCCTAGTAATGCTGGCACTAGCAACACTCCCTCACTAATTGGGTGACTAAGAGTTAATTAAAACAAATATGCAGAAGAGAGTAAATAGAACATAAAAACTAAAAAGTTATGAGTGGCTGAATTATAACAAGTAAAGACAATTATTAACAAGTAATAACAAGTAAAGTATAATAAGTTATAACAATTATAACAAGTAAAGAAATAAACAGAAATGTGACAACTGGAATCATTAATCTTGCAAAACATTTCAGGGAATCCTCAATATAAGATTCATTTGTGGGAACTACATAGGAGATAATCCTCCTGTGCACACCCTCTACCCCCAATTGAGGGATGAGAGGAAAGTGGTTATTAAACAGAGAGCACTGGAGAGATGAGGATAGATCAAAGGCATAAATCTGCCTTGAACAGTTAAAACTTTGTCAGTTGATCCCCCTCTGATACATACTGGACCTGATCTGGTTTTCAACATTTTATGTATTTTCAGTTTTTATTTTGTTTTAGTTTGTTCACATTAGGGTGAATCTCAGAGATGGTATGTCATTGGAGGTCACCCTCATGAAGTTGTGTTATATGTTTTGATGTGTTTCAGTATATGAAACACAGGCCTGATGATCCTATAGGTACAGCAAGTAGAATAAAGGTTGGGGTTTTTTTTGGGGGGGGGGTGTTGGGAGAAGTGATACAGTGGTGGGGTGTGTGTACAAAGAAGACAATGTCAAGGAGCCCAGAAAGAAAAAGAAAGTTTAGAAACTGCCTGTGATAGCAATTGTACAACTTGCTTGACATGACTGAACCATGGAATGATTGATATATGTATTAACTCTCAATAATAAATTTTTAAAAATAAAATAAAAGCATACACCTCATTCCGAAGACAGTAAAAAGTATAGTGGACACTGCTTAAACTAAATTCAACCTAGAGACAGAGTAAACCGACCAAGGCTGCTTCTATTGCTTGCTGCTGAGTCAAGTGTGACGATCCCACTCCTCTGCTCGTAGTTCTTGCCACAGGTAATCCAAGCCTAAGACCAAACAGATGATCTCCCTGTATCAAGGACAAATGATTAGTGACAGCTGAGAAATGAATCAGACGCTCAGAGAATGCATCGGAATTATGGTGTTGGTAATGAATGTCGAACAAACCATGGATTTTTAGAATAAAAAAGAAATCTGCAAAAAAACGCAGCTAGAATGTTTTTTTAGAAGCAAGGATGATGATATTTTGCACTCAAGTACTTCTGACATGTCATCAGGAGAACCTGCCACTGAAGTGGGACGCCACGCTTGGTAAAGCAGAGAGTCAACAGTAAAAAGGAAGACCTTCAACAAGACGGGTTAACATGGTGACAGTCTAGGGGCTCAAGCAGAGGAAAGATTAAAAGGATGGCAGAGACCTGGACAGTCTTGCAGGCAAAGGTTCACAGGGTTACTATGATTCGGAATTAACTCTACAGTGCCTAACAACAATTAGACTCTCCTACATGCGTCAAAATCCCACTACCTAATTGGAACTTTACTAAATAACTGGAAGTTGTACACACGAGAAGCGGAATCTCTGGAACCATCTTAGAATTCTGCCTATTAAGATCTGCCCTTTAGCCCCAAAGACTCATGTCCTTCCCAAATGGAAAATACATTCATTCCATCCAAGCATATCCCCATAATCTCAACCCACTGCAGCATCAATAAAATTCAAAGACCAAATAAAACTCACTGCTGTCGAGTCAATCCTATCTCACATCAACCCCAGAGGACAGAGTAAGAACTGCCCCTATCGGTTTCGGAGACTAATTCTTCTAATTCGATTTCTTCTAAGTCAAAAACCTCGTTTTTTTCTCCCACGGAGTAGCTGGTGGTTTCGAACTGCTGACCAACATATAACCACTTCTCCATCAGAGCTCCTTGCTATCATCTATATATTTGAGGCAGGTACTGTTTATAAACTCTAGCTCTATAATGAATCAAAGTTTCATTCATGCATTCATTCATTCATTCATTCGTCTTGATTATTTTCACCAGTCTTAGTTCATTCTGCTCATCGGTGGAATGAAATGATACTTAGACTGCCCTTCGGTTATGTAACCCTGTTGCATTGAGTCTCGCATACCTGAGGTACACTGTGAGGCTGCTATACCAGTCTTTTTAGCTAGCTCTCCTTTTCTTAAAGAAAATGTCTTCATTGATTTACATAACTTGATTCCATAAAAATTATCTAACACTTCCTGATCATCTTCTCTTTGACAGTCACAAGACAATCAAGACAAAGATTTTTCCCTTGAATATTAAGAGACTTATTTTTTAATTTTGTCCAAGAACCTACCTAAAATTCCCAAAGCTATTCATTATTTGCATATCACCAACCACTCTGTGTATTGCAACTCAGGGCAGGTAAACACCACTGCCTACCCTTTTAAACAGGCCTGGCTATCGTTCTACGCCTGTCTTCTAGTTCTGAATCACATCCCACCAAATGTTCTCATTGCTAACACAAGCACACTTTTCATTAAGCTGTTTTCAAAAACACTTATTTAGTCAATATGATGCAATTACTACAAAAATGGTAATTCTGGGGCTCTAATTTGCCCCAATATTGTGATAAAATTTATTTTTATTTATTATCTGCAGTGAATTGATTTGAAATCTTTGGAAGAACTTACAGATTTTATCTTGTATCTTGTTCAAGTGCAGACTGAGCAAATCCGAAGTCTGCAAGGTCAAGCATTTAGGTTAATAGTGCAAGTGCACTATTACTCATAAAATAAACATGTAGTGGGATAACAGAATGGTTTTTTCCTTCATGTACCTATACAACTGAGAAAATCTGATGTGAAGGCAACCAGAGTGGTACAGTGGGTTGCACATTGGACTACTAACTGTAAGGCCAGCAATTCAAAGTCACCAGCCAGAGGCTTTTCAGGACAAAGAGGAAGCTTTATATTCCTATAAAGATATGCAGCCTTAAAATCCCACAGGGGCAGTTCTACTCAGGCCTCTGGGCTCGCTATGAGTTGGAATCAACTCCATGACAGTGAGTGCAGGCAGCATGCAGTTGCTTACAGCTGCCAGATCCTCCACTGCTGTGGTGTGGACTTTTCCAGTTTTCATGTGGTCTTTTTCTTCAGCAGACTTTAAACTTTATTTCTCTATTGACAATTAAATGTCGAATGCATGCATGCTTATTTAATGAAACCAATGTAAATCAGAGTGTTAGAAGAAAAGAAAAACAACTTTAGGAATATATTAATTTCAGTACTGAGTCAGCTACTCAGGTGTTGGACATCTTTCTGTGGAAAAGAGATTCATTGAAATTTCACTACAGGGGATTTTTCAGGACTCTTATTAAGCAAACAAGTATCTGGGAATAACTCAAACACTTAAAATAAATATACAACACTAAAAATATTAGCCATTTGGATTATAT
>NW_022107431.1:21354665-21363059 GCF_000313985.2 Echinops telfairi
CACATTTCTTACATCTATGACGAACAAAATAGACACAGAAACAAGCAAGCACAAATGGTGAAAGTTGAGGCCCCAAGGAGATCATTAAAGCATCGAGGAATAGAAGCTGAGACAAGGATTCCCCTCCCCTAAGTGGACACTGGCCCACAAGGGGTGCCCTGAATTCAGACTTTAAGTGATGAGAAAATAAATTTCTGTCCACTAAACCACTCATATGCATTATTTTCTAGGTATGCCAAAGCAGACAAAAAACAAATCTCTGAACAGTGAGAATATGGTGGGGGTTAGTTATTTTATAGAAAGTTATGAAAGAAGATTCTCTAGTCAGGTGATCCCTGAGCAAAGACCTTTATAAGCTAAAAAGAATTTGGGTAAGTAAGTGGACAGTGGGCATAGGAGGCAGAAGGGCAACAAACTGTAAAAGTTCATATACCAAACGGGTTTACTCTGTTTGAGAGACAGCAAGGAAGGCATCGTGGTTGGAAAAAATATTCGAGAGAGAAGCAATTAGGTCAGACAGAAAGGTAGTGTCTGAGATGCACAAGGGAGCAAGGGCAGGTCAGGCCTTTTAGGCAACTATAAAGATGCTGTGTTTTACAAAACTGAAGTGGAACACTTGAAGATCAATTGATATCCAAGGCGATACTGAGCTAAACTGGACTGGTATTGGCCATTCTGAATCAGAGTAATGTGTGGTACGCTAGGCCAGGAAGGACACAACAAAGAGGGAGAGTGTCCCATTCGCAGTTCAAGATTTCCCCTGGCATACAACCCTGTCACCAAGAGGGCAATAACCATCTGGCTATGAGAAAGATGAGATATTATGAATATTATTCAAATGTATTCACCAACCACAAATGCCAAATATGAAAAAAATTAAGATTTTTTTAAATCAACTTCTTCAATCTGAAGTTGGTTGAGCATGCAATCAAGGTGAATGTGTAATCACGACCAGCTGAAACACGAGAAAAGGAAACAAAGGAGGGCCTCTGGTCGAAAGGTATGGTTGTGGTAAGAGAAACAACGCCAGAGAATGCATTACAGAATTTCTGCGACCAATGACATACTCATTAGAAATAACTTTTCCCAACTACATAAACTCTGATCACACACTGCGGGCCTCACCAGATAAACCATGCAGAAAAGACGCTCAACCTACTCAGTCAGAACAAGGCCAGAGGACAACGGTGGCACAGACCCTCCACTGCTCAGAGCAAACTCAAGTGGAAGCTGAAGAAAATGAAAGTAACGCCACAAAACCAAACTATGGCTCTCTATCTATCTAGCTCACCTGGATTTAGAGACCAGACCACCTCAAGAACAGATCTGATGCACTGAATATTTATGGTCAATGATCAGGTAAGTCATGGGACATCATACATGAGAAGAAGGGGGGAAAAAGAAGACAAGAAGAAAAGACCAAAGAGGGTATCAGAAGAGACTCTGAAACTTGCTCTTCTATGGAGAGGAGCTAAAGCGAATGGAAGAAATAATGAAAGAGAACTGCGCAGGAAATTTCAAAAGGCAGCAGGTCAAGAAGGCAGAAGTACCCTACTGAAATATGAGAAGTCCTGGAGCTAAGAAAACCTAAATGGAAGCAGAAGCTCAGCATTTCTCGCATGGAAAGAACTGGAAGGAACATTCATGTCTCAAGTTGAAATGCTGAAGGCCTCTCTGAGGTAAATAACCAATGACACAGGAAGCACCAAATGAAGAAGGAAGGAATACACACTCAGTGCACCAAATGGAAAAGGTTCACTTCAACCATGTATGCAGGTAGCATATTATCAAGAGCCCATGATTCTGCAGGAAGAAGTCCAAGTTGCACTGAGAGCACTGGCCAAAAATAAGGCTCTCGGAATTGGTGGAGTACCAACTGAGATGTTTCAACAACTGGATCAAACACTCGAAGCACTCTCTGCCAAAAAACTTGGAATCCAGCTGACTGGAACGTATTGATATGGGTGCCCTGTCCAAGGAGGGTTGATCCAACAGAATACAAAAATCACCAAGAAATATCATTAATATCACATCCAGGCAAAATTTTATTACAAAAATGAGCAACTGCTTGGAACAATCCATCAACAGGGAACTACTAGAAATTCAAAATGGATTCAGAAGAGAATGTGGAACAAGAGCTATCTTGCTTTTTGTTGTTGTTTTTTGTCTGATGGATCTTGGCTGAAAGCTGAACATTCCAGAAAGATGTTTACTGTTTTATTGGCTATGCATTCCATTTCATGAATCATAACAAACTATGGATAACATTTCAAAGAATAGGAATCCTACTACACTCGATTGTGCTCATGGGGCATCTGTACATAGACCAAAAGGCACGTGGCCTAAGCCATCGTATAAAACCAAACCAAACTCACTGCTATCCAAACATCAATTGACTCCAAATGATCCGATAGGACAGGGTAGAATTGCCCCTGTGAGTTTCTGAGACTGTAACTATTTAAGGAAGTAGAAAGCCCCATCTTCTCCCAAGGAGAAGCTGGTGGTTTTGAACTGTTGACCTTGCAGTTAGCAGCCCAAAGCATAACCATCATGACACTACGGCTCCTCAGTCATAGAATAAGGGGGTTTCCAAAGTTCATGGGAAAATTCCATGATCCTTTAATTCCACTTTTCCACAGTCTAAAGTGCCCTCATAGTATCTTCATCTGCCCCATATGCATGTGAAAACTGGACAATGAATAATGAAGCCCAGGGAAAAACTGATGCTTTTGAATGATGGCGTTAGGAACGAATACTGAAGATATTAGAGACTTGCAGCAAAATGAACAAATCCCTTTTGCAAGAATATCAGAATATCCCTTACAAACAAGGATGGGGGGACTGTCAGATGTACTTGGGGCATGTTCTCTGGAGGGACGAGTTCCTGGAGAAAGACATCATGCTTGGTAGAGTCAGCAACGGAGGAAGAACCTCAACAGGAAGGAATGGCACAGTGGCTGCAGCTGGCGGTGGGTCCTTCTGCTCTCCACAGGGTTGCAGAATGCCAGAACGACTCGCTGGAACGTAACAAGTGTGGCTGCAGAGTCTAATTAGATTGGCCTCGAGAATGAATAGGAAAATAAGGATGTTAAGGGACAGAGACGTGGGTCAATAGCTAAAAGCACAGCATGCAGTGAAGAGTTTTTGTTCTGTTGAGATGAGAGGAAAAAAACACACTTTCAGAGTGAAGTCCTAACTGCTGGGAGATATAATTCTACATTAAGGGCTCAGATTTCTGCACAGTAAGGGATTTAAAATTTTAAGCAAATTGACAAAATGCCTCTGAGCAAAGGTATTTACAGAAAACATTTGGATAAGGAAGGACACACTGCAGGGTAGAAAAGTTTAAACACCTCCCTCTCCAGAGACTAATATAGTGAAAATAATTATCCTCAACCCTGCCCCAGAGGAGATTCGCTGACAACATATAAGAGGAGAATGTGCAGGGTAAGTCCTCAGATCATCTACAAAAGAACAGAAACTCCTTATTTGGGGTTCCTCTTCTACAGTGCACCCCCTATGTAAGTGCAGCTAACAGTTGGCCTTCACCAGATTGCCCAGTGGGAATCTGGATTCTGGGTACCAATGCAGCGTGTTCTGGCTACAGCTTTTGCATTGAGTAATAACCAGTCTTTGTCTCTGAGCCAGAGTCCCTGGTTTTCTGTGTACATATGTTAAAAAATGGTGGTGGAATAGCATGTTAGCTTGTAAGCAAGGTAAACTCAATCCTTAGTAGTTTGACTTAATAAAATAAACTAAGCATGTACAGTTAAACAATTGAGAATTGGCTAAGTTACAATAAATATACACTCATGTAGAATTATGCTTTCAAAATAATATTTCCAAATAAACCCACAGAAGAACATGCCGAAAAAGTGATAGAAAAAAAATGTTAAGAAAATGGGACATCCCCTCACAGAAAGGTCACAAGGAAAGGATGAGGCAACTAGGGCACAGTATAGCACCGATGAAACACATAATATTCCTCTGGTTCCTTGAGGTGTCCTCACTCCCCACTATCATGACCCCAGTCCTGCCTTTCACTGCCAGCTAGACCCGAGCATGTACACAGGTAACAGATCAGACCTCACGACACACGGAATCCAGGTCAGATAAACCCTTCAGGCACAGAAATGAGAGTAGGGATACCAAGAGAGTAAGGAGAAGGTGGACAGAGGAGGGGACGAGGGGGACCGACCACACTGATATAGACACACACACACACACACTGGGTAGAAGAACAACAAAAACTGTGGGGGAAGGGAGATAGCAGTCGGTGTAAGATATGAAAATAAAAATAATTTATAATTTATCAAGAACACTCCATGAAGCAGACCATGAGAAACACTGCTTATCTCATTCATTACAGCAGGGAAGAGAAGAAATCAGGACTAAGCATGTTTTTAGTTTTAAAATTCAACAGGAAATGGCACAGTCAACAAAGATTTATGGAGAAGTAGGAAGTCATGAGACTTCCAGCATCAAGAGATAGACTATATTTCCTAATAATAGCCTTCTCACCGGACGGGGAAAGAAAATGATCAAATTCATTACTAAGGTATGGATCATCACTACAGCTATTATAGGACTGTAATTAACACACAGCACTTTCTGTGACTTCTATGAGGTAGTATCTCCACTTTACAGATTATAGAGATTCTCAAACTCATTTGGATTACTGCCCAGTTAAAAAAAAATTCTCAGTGTGCCCCTGGCAATTAAAAACGTTTGTACTAGATAGTCCATCATCCAGGATGATGTGTAGGTGCCTGCCTTTTCAACCGCAATTTAAACCTGAGAAATCTGCAACCAGTGTCCTTTCTCTTAACTCGTCTCTGTTACCAACACAGGAAAAGCAGAAGCAGCCCCACACTGAAAACTAAGGAGCGGTCCCTCCCAGCCAGCGTCGTGGGAATAAGGAGGGGAAGCCGTAAGAAAGAAGCCTGAAGTGTTGGACCACAAAGGGCCTTAGCTAGCTAGCATCTAAAGCAGTGGTTCTCAACCTTCCTAATTCCGTGACCCTTTAATACAATTCCTCATATTGTGGTGACCCTCCCCCCAACCATAAAATTATTTTCGTTGCTACTTCATAACTCTCATTTTGCTACTGTTATGAATCGGGTGACCCTTGTGAAAGGGTAGTTTAACCCTCAAAGGGGTCGTGACCCACAGGTTGAGAACCGCTGATCTAAAGAGTTCAGCCTACAAGTAATACTATTAGGGATTGTAAACATAAGCCTACTGGTATTTACGTATTTTTAAGATGTATATGATATGTACATGAACTGTGTAAGGTAAATCTCTTGCACATAGAATTTGCTAAAAAAAAAAAAAAAGAAAAAACACTGAGAAAAGTCATCTAAGGAGTGTGGCTATCCACTGGGAAACAAGGTATGAAAAGTGGCCTTCCTCTAGAATTCTCACTCCGGCCATCAACAGACCCGTACAAACACAGAAGATGGCCAACCACATTTTGGCAAAGTAGCAAAGGCAATTCAACAGAGAAAGGACAGTCTTCTCAACAAATGGTGCTAAAACAGCTGGACAGCCAGAGGGAGCACACATGCACTCACAAATCTAGGACCCGGCAAAAACTCACAAAATTTGACCTTTCATAAAATTCCACAGAAAATAGGTCATGTACCTAAATATACAATTAAAAACTATCACATTTCCAGAAGACAGCAAAGGAGAAAATGGTGGGTTTGATAGCAACATTTTAGACTCAACACTAAAAGCACATCCCATGTAAGCTGGGCTTCATTAAAAATAGTATCTGCTATAGAAAAAAAAAATCTTCTAAGTCAATGAAGTGACAACCCATACCCTGGGAGAGAATATTTGCAAAATACATATTTTAGACAGGACTTGTATGCAAAATATACAAAGAACTCTTAACACTCAACAATAAGGAAATAAGTCCAATATCAATAGGGCACACAAAAATCTGGACAGACACCTTATTGACAAATATACACAGATGACAAGCAAGCATATGAGAAGATGCTTGACATCCTATGTCATTAGGAAATTGAAGGCACTACACACCTTTTGTTGCCATTGTTGTTAGGTGCCTTTCAATAGTCTCCACCCGCAGGGATCCCACATAGAACAGCAGGACACACTGCCCAGTCCGGTGCCATCTTTACAATTGTTATGCTTGAGCTCATGCACTGTGTCAACTCATCTCAGTGAGGGTCTTCCTCTACCTGTCTGACTCCAAGCACAATGTACTTCTCCAGGCCCTACTCCCTCCAGATCACATGTCCAAAGCGTATGGACCAAGTCGTTCCAACCCTGCTTCTGAGGAACATTCTGACTTTACCTTCTGCAAGACAGATTTGTTTGCTCTTCTGGTAGACCATGGTAAATTTAATATTCTTCATAAATACAATAGTTCAGATATATTCATTATCTTTCTCTTCTGTCTTCCTGATTCATTGTCCTGCTTTCACATCCAGATGAGATGATAAGAAATACCAGGAATTAGGTCAGGAGCTCCTTAGTTATGAAAGCAACATCCTTACTCTTTACATTTTTAAAGAGGTCTTTGCAGTAGATTTGTCTTGGGCAATGCTACATTTGGTTTCTTGGCCGTTGCTTCCATGAGCATTGACCACAGACCCAAGTAAAATGAAATCCTTGACAATGGCAATCTTTGCTCCATTTATTGACTTGTTGTTTATTGATCCAGCTGTGAGGATTTTGTTTTCTTTACAAACTCATTTGAAATGTTAAAAACAACAACAACAAGCTAGCATCACCAAATGCTGGAAAAAAAATATGGAGTAAAAGGAATCCCTAATCACTGATGGTGGGAATGCAAAAAGGTAAAAGCAATTTGGAAGACAACTGAGCAGCTCATTATAAAGATACACATTATTCTTATATGATACAGCAACCATTCCTCCAAGTATTTACCCAACTGTGTTGAAAACTTACGTTTACAGAAAACCTGCACATGAATATTTGGTGCATACAAGCAATCCCAAAGAGCCAAAACCTGAAGTGAGCAAGATGCCCTTCATTAGGTGAATGGATAAATAAACTATAATACATCCATATAATGTACAGTGTATTACTCAGCAAGATTTGTGACAATGTCCAATATTTCTAGATTCATACTTTGTACATTCCATGGCCTAATCACTGTTGCATGTTTGCAGCTGTTTCTTATCACTTTGAGTCCTGCCCCGTCAGAGAATGAGTCACAAAAGCTTTGCTTCATCCACATCATTAAGATTGACTACATTGTAAAGGTAGTTCTTCCCCAGGTGTATGTGAATGCATTCCAACCAGAGGGACTCACCTTTCAAAAAATGTTTCACTGCTATCCATGAGGTTTACACTAGTCAATCTTTTTCAGAAGTAGATCAGCAAGTCCTTCCTCCCTAGTATGTCCTAGTCTGAAAGCTACATTGAAACCAGTCCACCAGGGTTGACATTGCTGGTATTTGAAATACTGGTGACATAACATTACAGCAACACAAAAGCCACCAAAGGCAAGAAACTAACAGATAAGTGGTGGAACATTTACATATTAGTGAGAAAAAGAAACAACAAGGAAAACACACAGAATTCAAGAAAAGTTTATAAAAAGAAGTAAAAATACCTCAGAGATACAGAAAAGATGTTCATGACACTGGAAGAGTAGCAAATTTAAACAATATGGTATCCTATTTTAGTTTTAAGGCCATCAAACATTAAGTAGAAGGTGAGAAATTAGCATTCTCAAACAGTACCAATGGATGGCACTTCTTTGGAAAGCAAAAAAAAAAAAGTCTTGACGTCTAAAATACCAATACTTTTGACCCAGCTGATCCAAAACTACAGTCTACTCCTCACTTATACCTAGTTACCTGACATTTTTCCTTTACGGCATTACTAAAAACATCCATCTATTATGCACATGAGCAATATACAAATATACAAATAGGTCTGGCAGTAACAAGCGTTGGTTTTGATGGTTTTGAAGATTGGGGTGATGTTTCTCAATGCTTTTGCAGTGATGTAAGGATATAATCATACTCCATTTTCTCAAGTACTGTAATTGTACTTTTCTATGTTTACAAAGACACATATATATCATAACAGTGTCAGACGACATCAAGTCACTCCTAACTCATAATGATCCTATGCCCCATGGAGAAAAACACTGCCTGGTCCTATGCCTCCATCAAAAATTTTGCCGTGTTTGATCCCATTGTTGCAGCTGCCGTGTCCATCCATTTCTTTTTTTTTAAATCGTTTTATTAGGCGCTCATACAACTCTTATCTCAATCCATACATACATCAATTGTGTAAAGCATATTTGTACATTCATTGCCCTCGTCATTCTCAAAACATTTGCTCTCCACTTAAGCCCCCAGCATTAGGTCCTCATTTTTCCCCTCC
>NW_022107431.1:21364340-21376548 GCF_000313985.2 Echinops telfairi
GTTACATTACCCTTGATCATGTCCTACCAGGCCTCCCACACCCACCTCACCACCAATTTGGATCACTTGTTGTTTCCTTGTCCCTGGGTTGTTAACACCACTTCCTTTCCCCCCACCTCCCCCTCTCCCATGTCCCCCAGGAACTGTCGGTCCCGTTGTGTTCTCCTCCAGCTGCCGTGTCCATCTATTTCATTGAAGGTCTTCCTCCTTTTCACTGACCCTCTGCTGTGCCAAGCATGACATCCTTCTCCTGAGGCTAACCCTTCCTGATCACATGTCCAAAGTATGTACTAAGAATATAACTTTACATCGAAGCAAAATGAGCAGCAAACTGGAAATGCCATACATTTCCATCGATGAGGCACGGTTGAATAAGCCATCACTTCAGAACAACAGAATACCACTGTCATTGTGAAAATGACCACAGAACACTGAAATATCCCGATGTGGAATACTCTAACAAATACACTGATAAGCAAGAACATGTTCCTGAAAGAATGTGCAATGCCCTCCTTTTTATGCCAAAAAAAAAGAAAGAAAGAGAGCACAAGCTATATATAGAGGTTTCTGCTTATACACAGGCTACAAGTATTTTTAGAAGAACAAACAACTAATTTGCGTGGTTTCCTTGGGGGTGGAAGACAAGCATAGAAAGGAATAAAAATTTATTTTCACTGTGTGGCCTTTTAAATTTTTTTCACATTGAACATAAATAAAAGAATAAAATTCAAACAGAGTAAATTTCAAAATGGAATAGCAAACGTCCTTTCTTACCTTTCTCTGCAGAATTTAAGTGAATGTAGTATGGCGGGTCTCTTTTGACGTAAATTCCATAAGTGTAAAGTATCATCAGCCAAGGCACTCACAAGAGCTCCCTTCAAAACAGATTATAATACATTTTATATACAATACATTCTTCATGCATTATGTCACTACTAACTAGCTGCCAAAAATCTCTTCCCTAAATCTCAAAGCCTTCTGCCACACATTCAGTTCCAAGACACATTGGCCTTACCAAAATTCTAAGCAGATCTATATATACTTTAAGTCCCTCAGTAATTTAAATAAAATATTATAAACCAAAAGGTGGATATTGTGATTGACATCTATATACCATCTGACTGTATATCACTTAGTCAATGTTGCACATACTTCATGGCCAATACATTGTGACATAACGGCTGTTTTACTAGGCTCAAGACAAATCCTATGACAGTACTTACTGTGACTAAATCTACTAGACTGAGATGGAAAATAAAGACAGCAGGCAATGCACTGTGGCTTCATTGTCCAAAGGATTACAAAATCTGACTAGTCTAGAAATTTAAACAACTAATACAATGAATTACTATTAGGTACGAAGAAGAAAATTCTGGCAGGCAGCAGAGGTAAATCAGGAAGGTAGCGCAGACATACTCCAGACTGAACAAAAGAGAATGTCTGATCTCTGGGGCTCTCAAGGTATATTATAAAAGCCTCCAGAAATGATTCTATTGTGTGAACAGGATTAAGAATTTACTAAGAGTTGGTTTGTGAAGGAAATCACTAATTTTCAACAAGGGAATCAGATAAGATTAATCGGTAACTGAGAGAAGAATGACAAAAGATGTAACATGAATTAATATGAAGTTCATTCAATATTTGTAATCCCAAACATTTAGATTACTATAGGAAATCTTAAAATATCCCTCTTTTTAAAAAGTCACCTCTCACAAAGGAAAAAGAAAATGTCAACTATCTGGCAAGATTCAAATAGTTCTAAAGACAAGAATTATATTAAATAACTTCTCAATTGCCTTCTAACTTCAAAATAATTCCATGAGAACTAGCTTATTGTGTTACTCATATTGCTACAATTTAACTGCTTAAAAGTCTACTCTCCCTTTTACTAGGGGAATCTTTTTATCTCTATAATTTTGAAGTAAAGAAGTTCAAAAGATTCAGGGCAGCAACAACATACACTGTTCATTCTTATTTCTATCAGTTTCAGACTGTGCCATCTTCCTTCTCGTGATATTTCCCCATCCTCAAATCTCAAGGTTGAAGCCTCAAGTAGCAATAACTGCTGACCTCCTCCTAATCCCCTTTGCCTCTGGATGGCTCTACGAAACTGACAGCCCTGCACACTCCCAATGTCAGATTATCCCGTTTAATTCTCCTACATTTGCTGATCAATTTTTTAAAAATAGCGATGTTAAAGTGCTTTTTAAGTATTTTAAAATAAAACTTTAGTATATAAAATAAAGCAAAATAGACATTTTTAAGGAGCTCTAGGGTGGCTCTTATTGAAAAGAATGCTGTCATGTTGAGTAACAATTTAAATCACAATTTCTAAAATTTAGGTGTTCAAGCAGTTGGTATGCAGTATGTTATTGGCTCACAGTTTTAATGACTATTATTTGGATCACACTTTTCATGAGTTTTTATATTGCCATTTTTAGCTCTGTACCCTAGATACCGCTTTTAAATCCTCTAGCATTAAAAGCAAACAAAACCTGAAGTATTCAGCACTTTTGCACTCATCGACAGTTAAAACAGTTTTCCGTGGAATCCAGGGACTTAACAGCAAAAACAGTGTCCACAAAACATCCTCCTCTCTAAAGACAGTAGTCTTTTTTTGGAGTCCTTTCTCTTTCTTCCTTTCTAAGATCACAATTCCCTTACTTGGCACCAGTTGGGCATAATGTAGTCTTAGGACTCCTCATACTTAAAAAAATAAATAAGCAAACACAATGTGTCCTTTGGTGAAAAAACCACATGTCCACTATCTCCTTCCAAATTTTATATTCCATGACAAGGAAAGACATTGCCAATGACTTAAACAAACAGCAATGCAACTTAGCGTGCTACTGTAGACATTTGCCAGTAACCAGTTGCTGGTGGATGTTGGTTTCTTAGCTGTACATATTTAAAAATCCATTAACATGCACAACACTTAAAATCTTAATACAGAGCTTAGTACTACCTAACTTTCAATAATTCTAAAACTTAAAATACAAAATGCTCTACCAAAACAAGGTTTACTTTACATTCAATTTTCAATATTTTTCTGAGAAAATATGTTATTCATTGCTGTCCAAGAGGATGCTGTTATACAAATTACTATTATGTATGACCTACACGAATTTATTTGCTGAAAAAATCTAGTATGAATGCATGAGAGAAATTTGAAAGAGAAGCCGTAGCCCTGTTCATAGATAAGTAGGAGAGATTAAAACAATTCACTAACCTCATTAATCAGGAACTGGAGCTGGATTACTGCAGCTCCACTGTCGTGTTGGCAGTAGCATTCTACTCCCGGGCGACCAAAGCTGTCATTAATTCCATTAAGGAGCTTATGGTATATGTGGGCTTTTTTGGATAAAAATAAGTTACATAATAAACTGATAAGTATTCTGATGACCTGGGAAATAAACAGGCTGCACAGTGAAGTCCAGATATAGAGCTAGGCTTATTACACAGCAATTTAATCTGTAAACTAGTTTCTGCTGATAATGAGAAGGTTTAAAAGATTACAGATCTAAAAGAAATAGGATACTTGTTCCTTCTAGTAAAACTGAAACACTAAAACCAGCAACATACAAAAACAGGATTAATACTTAGATGTAGTTTTACATTGGTCCAAATTTTCTTCTTCAACTTAAAAAGCAAAGCAGAGAGAGAAAAGGTACTTGTGCATCTACTTTTACCTGAGTCAACAAACAACCTTGAAAAGTACACACAGCCTTTTGGAATACTGCTTCTGAAAACAAGCATTTTTCCTGACATTTTTCATTCTTGCACTGGTATTTTTATATAATGAAGAATGGTATGATTGCATTTCTCTAACTGAAGCTTGATGCACTACTACCAATAAATTGATTACTCCATTAAAAGTCATGAATACAGATTAATATGCAAATACATACATATGAGTTTTATTATCATCACAACAATCACATAGTATTTGTATGGGTTAGGCATGATAGTAAATGTGTACCATTTCATCCTCAAAACCCAAGAAGAATGTTTAAACAGGTACAACTGAAACAGAGAAATTAAGTAATTTCCCCAAGTGACACAGCTCAAGAAGCACCCCCACTTCTGCTGACACATCTTTTTTTCAGATGACAATTGATGAAAATTCTAATATTCCCAGTTAAGTTATTCTTCTTGGCACTAATTAGTACACTAATTATCATATTAGCATGAATGGAATGAAACATCACTTATCTGACCTGGCTCGAAGGCAGAGGATAAGCTAAAATACTAGCAATGCAATCAGCACCATGCTTAGGGAGTCTCATTACCTCTTTTCTAATCATTGAAGTCCTTTATCCGCACCTCATCAGGCTTATCTGATTCTTGGTAAGCAAAGAAAATGCAAGCCGCCCTAGTAATTTCAAACTCTTAGGAAGTAGCCTACTCGTCTTGAAACTTTGGTACTCTGTGGGCATCAGTCAGTATTTTAATCCCTCAAAATGAAATGTGTCAGTACCACCAGGCAGGCAGTCACATGAGGTCAAGAAAGGTTTCACTTCAACTCAACTACAGACAAGGCCATACTATTTTTATGACATAGTACAATCTCTTAACTTCTAGCCAAGATGACCAATAGGTTTTGTTAATACAATCTTAAGAATGACTTACTGTATATCCGTTAAATTTCAAGCACTGTCCCTTAATTCTATCATTGTACTTAATCTTCACAGGAACTCGGAAATATTCTTACTACCCTTACTTGCAAAAGGCAGCAGCCCTCAATGAGATGGAGTGACACGGTGCCGGCAACCACAGCCTCAGACATAGGCACAGCGGTGAGGATGGCGCCGGCCCGGTGGTGATTCTTTCAGTGGTGCATAGGGCCGCTGTGAGTTTGAACCAACTCCACGGACACCTGACAACCACCACCACCTTCTTTCACAGATGGAAATTCTGAGACTCAGGCATGGGAAGGGATTTTCCACCACACGGTTGCTGACTCCTTCGCCCAGGGCAATACTAGACAGCTGCAGCCAGGCCTACAAAGTGCTTTGGCTAACAGTCCTAAGAATTGGGAGGGGGGTGGGGCAGAGGGATGGAAGAACTTCATAATATATCATTACTTCATAAAAAAAGGCTTCAAGTGAAAATTTAAAGAACAGATCACTTACATATAGTAGAGTGGAAAGAAGACCAAGTTAATTGACTCACAGGGACCCTGGTGTAGGAGCCTCTTTCTCCTGGCAGTGAGGTTATGGCTCTATTGCATATTTAAAAAATCCAAAACATCAGAGGTGAAGAATGGGTAGATATTATTTTTCTCAAGGGCTACCAGAAACAGCTGAGGCACAGCGAAAACTGAAGACCATTTGCTGTGACTGAGGAGCATTATTAAACCTGTTGATTTTCTAATCTGGAGAACACAGGTAATACCTATCTAGCTTGCAGGATGCTGTGAGAAGCAAGCCATCTACAGTATCCTCTTGGCGGCTGAGTTGTTTTAATTAATGTCCTCTATTTTATCTCTCTGGGTTCTAGAATCCATTGCAATAGCTACACAGAACTCACAGACCAAATTCATGATGAAAGGATGTATTAAGGAAGTTATTAACAAGTTGTAAAGCTAATGACAAATTCTCAGGATTGAGTTTTCACGACATGTCACAAAGTTCTCTCCCGTCTGCTATAAAGGCCCAAAGGGGCATGTCACTCTGTTGTCAGCCTCAGCCTAAAGGCACTCAGGTCTAGTTCCATTAAGTGTCTAGAGCAGTGGTTCTCAACCTTCCTAGTGCTTTGACCCTTTAATACAGTTCCTCATGTTGTGGTGACCCCAACCATAACATTATTTTCACTGCTATTTCATCACTGCAATTTTGCTACTGTTATGAATTGGGCGACCCCTCTGAAAGGGTCGTTCGACCTACAAGTTGAGAACGGCTGGGCTAGAGGAACCCCACTCTGCAAGCCAACCTCCTTCACAATAGTACTCATCTTAATGTGCTCTGTGGGCTGGGTAAGTCCATTACTCTGTCCCGTGCTCTGGCTCCTACTTCTATTGCAGCTCCTCTGATGGTAGTTGACTACTGAACGTTCACTGCACAGAGATTTGGGTCTAGAGGCTGTGCTCTTGGCTCTTGCTAATAGTAAGGTCCCTCCTTATGTTTCTCAGAGGCCTCGTTTCATACACTGCAGGACGGCATCCTAGGGAATCCTGGTCACAATTACCTACCAGTGTCTCACCCACCTTCTGAACAGACCCATGCAGAAATAGGTCATTGGGTGGCAAGTGAGGACTGTGACTAGAAGAGACACAGTAAATAATGCATTGCCCCTGTAGGAGTGGCCATCACTGTTATTTAACTTGATGCATTAATGACTTTGGCTTGAAATAACTGTTGCCTTACAAGGGAAAAAAACAATGAAAGAAAAGATCAACCTTGAACACAAACTGTTCCAAGCACTCTGCCTCAGCAACTTGCCTGAGACCTTCATTGCCTTAACATAAACAGACGCTACAATGAAACCACTAGACAATGTTTCAAGTACATAAGTTCCCTTCAATTTCATGTAACTGGTGTAAAATCTTTCTTGTGACTATGGGTTATGCATATGCAAAGTTTTATTAAAGACTGCAATAGTCACCTGTTCTCAGGGTCAAGCCTACCTCTCAAGGGCTAAATAATCATTTTTGCAAGGGGCAGTTTTAACTTCAGCATTATTATTGTTGTTGTTAAGGAATAATCTTATGCCAGGTATAAGGGAAGCTTTTTTAAGTGGCATGATAATACAAATGTTGGGCTTTGTAGGCCATGTGGGTTCTGTTATTCTCAAGTCTACAGATGCACTGCAAAAGCAACTAAAGACAGTAAACAGACAAAAGCAAATAGGTGTGTCTGTGTTCCAATGAAATGCTCTCTATGGACACTGGCAAGTGGGTTTTATGTAACTACTTATGAAAGCAAGTAGCGGGTCAGATTTGGTCTGTGAACTCTAGGTGGCTGCCCCATGATTTATGATCTAATAAATGTGGCTTTTAAGAGACAGTTCCATAACCCCCCAAAAAGAAAATCTGATCTACCTCTTTTTATGGCTAGAATAAATTGAAATACACACACACACACACACACACACACAAAGAATTGTAAAAGTATGCTTTCAAAAATGTGAAAAGAATGGAAAAAAGATAAAACAAGGATGCCAGAGACAGGGGTCGAAACAAGGAGAGAGAGGGATAGGATACTGAGGAGGGAGGGAGGGAGGAAGGGAGGGTTTACTGCCCACGCTAGATGCAATATGGAGAACTATGTGTGAGTGTCCCAGAAGTGAGGTGTAGAGAGAGAGGTACACAGGAATGAGTACACAGGACTGGGGCCTACATCTGACTCCATTTGGGAAATGGAACTTTGTGAGTATGCAACAAAATTTTCAAGAAGCTAATACAACACAAATCTACACCTGTGACCCATGTCATCAGGTTAGCTAATTGAATTAGAGGGGCAAACTTAAGCGAGACTGTTAAGTTCCACTCTAAGAAGGTTAACCCTAGGTAATATAAGGCTACATTTGCTCTCATTATTTTCTCTTGCTCTTGATACATATCATCCTACAGAGAATACCTTGGATAAAAATATTCATAACCTTCAAACTTTGATGACTATTTCTTGTATATAAAATCCTTAATACTGCCATTACAGAAACATGAGTTTTACCAGAAAATAAGCAGTCAAGCACTGTACCCATACCCACTGGGGAGATGGTGCCTACTTATCATGTCGATGTTCACAGTGGCATAAGCAACACTCAAATACCTGAAAATGTGAATAGCTACAGTTTATAAACTATTGAGTATTCCTATTTATAAAAGTTACTATATATTCCTTAACTCTGAACTCTCAATTCCAGTGTGCTCTTTGGTAAATAGCATAAACACCATCCTGCCCTTGAGTGTCTTTCTAGTCTCAACTTTCTACTGCTTGCTCATTAACTGACACCTACCCAGTCCTTCTGGTCATTTCCCCCATGGAACCAACCAGTCAATGTCTCTAATGCTTACTGCTGAGCTAGACTCGTGGTCCTTGTCCACACAGCACCATCCTACTTGGCTTATTGATGAAAAGGAGATGCAGAAAAAAAGGCTCAAAGATTAAGTTAGGCGGGGTCTTTGAATGCAAGGTTAGAGAGCTTAGACATGTTCCTTTAAAGTATGCAATAAGAAATAAAGACATACGTAAGGAAGTGGGTAGCATGATGAAACTAATGAAGATTAATCAAGATGAGGTGGATGAGCAGGAATTTTTTATAATATTGGACCATCAACCTCAGAAATAAGCATTTAGTTCATTTCCTAAACAGCTGTCTGACTTTTTTTAAGGGGAGGTTATAAAGGAAGAAAGAATCAGGCAGTCTTTAAGGATCTCATCATCATCATCACAGCAGCTAATATTTATTGAACACTTAATGTGTTCTAGGCAATAAAAGGGGGCTTCAAAAGGTGGTGAAGCAAAATTAAAAGTTAATAACATTGTCCCATGAATTTTTGAAATCCCCTTTGTATAGGCATTGAAGTCCTGGTGGCTTATTGGTTATGAATTGGGCTGTGATCCCGATGGTCTGCAGTTCGAAACCACCAGCCGCTCCACGGGAGAAAGACCGGGCTTTCTTCTCAGGTAACAGTTAAGAGTCTCAGACCTCCACAGGAGGTCGATATGAGTCAGCATTGACTTGATGGCAGTGAGTTTGATTTTCTTTTGCTTTATACGTGTTTGTTTTAAAAAAACACTATATTCACAGTACCTCACGAAATTGCCTCTGGTATAAGCCCTGTGGTCCCAAATGAAAGGAAATTCAGGCAGAAATTTAAGTGTTTTCCCAAAGACACAGAGCCAGTGAGTGAGGAAGTTGGGATGTGAATTCAGACAGTCTAACTGTGAACCTTTAATAGAAATCACCAAGCCTTGGTGTATAAAAAAAGAAACATGTGATAAAAGCTAATTTCTATACATAAATATCACTTCTTATCTTCCTATAAATCATATAAAACTGGAGCGTATATGTAGAGGAAAGATATTTACAATCAATAGCAACTGAGTGGCTAATAGAAGATTGCTTTATGAAACTAAACCACCTTTAGTGGCAAGTAAACATCAAAGCCAATCAATCAGATATGCCAAAGAGATAGTACTCTAAAACCCTCTTTTCTAGTGGGTGGGAGACATTCCTTAAAAATCAAAAAGTAAACTGCAACAAATTAAGATGCAGTAGGTAAAATAGAATAGTAGGCATGAATAACTCCTACCCATGTGGCTGGAAGCAGGTGTTCATTACATGGAATGGGAGGAGAGAAAACTGGAGAAAGGAAAGGGAGACACCACAGAGGCCTTATAGAACTGATCAATTTTATTTTTCTAAGTAAGTATAGAGTCCATAGGTATTTATATCCTAGGGACTTTATACATTTCTGGTGCAAGTGTTAACATTACATTGTTCGAGGCTAAGTATTTTTTTTATAAATAATTTTCAAAATTTGTCAAAAGCCATAAATATGTCATCTACAAAATCAATTTCTAAAAAGTTATCATAAGACAAAAATGTAGGTATAAGAATTCTTATGACAGTGGTAAAATGAAAATGGAATATATATGAACATTTTGGTTAGACACAGATAATGCTGAAGAATATTCTTCATGAATGTAAATCCATAAAAGCAGTAAAAAATACATAAGAGTTACGAACTTCAGCCTCAAGACATCACAGGTAAATAACACTATAAACCAGTATGTCATGATTATAATTACAAATGATCCGAACAAAATACTAGTAAATAGATCAATATAAAAAGATAATGTTCCATGAGCAAGTGTGAGATGTTCCAGGAATGCTAAATGGATTTGCTATCTGGAAAATAATGTAAAAGACCATATGAGGAGAATAAAAGACTAAAAAAAACCAAAATATCTCAATGGACAAAATCCAATACTGTTCATGCTAAAATAATTCCACATAAACAGAAATAAAAGGGAACTCTTTCAATCTAATTAAAAACTTATAGCTAACATCATACTTAATGGCAAAATGCTAAATGAATGCTTTTTCTCTTGCCATCAGGAAGATGACAAAAATGTTTGTTCTCATCACTTCCATTCAACAGTGTACTAGAGACACTAGCCAGGGAATTCAAGCAAGAAAATGAAAGGCATTTATATTAGAGACATAAAAGTAAAACTTTCTTCTCTATTTGCAGAATTCATTTGTATAGAAAATCCTAGGGAACCCACTGAAAAGATTATTAGAACTAATAAAGTAGTTTGGCATGTGGCAAGACACAAGTTCAGTACAAGAGGGCTTTAAAATATTAGTGGAAAAATTCCATTACCTTTTAATTTTTCCATAAATTTTGTGAAACTCCCTCATATTAAAAAATCTATTATATTTTAACACACTGCCAAAAACAAATCAAAATTAAGAAAGTAATTATATTTACTATGTTGTATTGTTGTTAAGTGCCACCGCGTCGGCTCTGACCCATAGTGACCCTATGCAGAACAGGATGAAACCCTGTACCATCCTGTGCCACACTCAGAATCATTCCCATTCCGTTGCAGCCACCATATCAATCCATCTCATCGAGGAACTTCTTGTTTGCCACTCCATCATTTTACCAAACGTGATGTCCTTCTCCAGTGATTGGTATCTCCTGACAGTATGGCCAAAGTATGAATGATGAAATCTTGCCATCCTTGCCTCTAAGAAACCTTATTTCTCAGTCCTTATTTCTTCTGATATATTTCTTCGGTCCTTTTAGTAGTCCATGGTACTTTCAATATTCTTGTTCAGCACCACAGCTCAAATGCATCTATATTTCTATGGTCTTCCTTATTTAATGTCCAACTTTCACATGCACATGATGCAATGGAGAATAACATAGGTTGTTGTCAGGCTCACCATAGTCCTCAAAGTAACACCCTTGCTCTTCAATACTCTAAAGAGGTCTTGTGTAGCAGACTTGCCCAATGCAATACCTCTGCTGAACTCCTGATTGCTGCTGCTATGAGGATCCAAGACAGACAAAATCCTTGACATCTTCAACCTTTTCTACATTTACCACGATGCTACCTACTGGTTTGAGAGAATTTTGTTCTTCCTTATATTGAGTTGTAAAAATATTGAGTTGCCATCCTTGATCTTTATAAACAAGTGCTGCAAGAGTCCTCCTCCCTTTCAGCAAGTTGTGTCATCTGTTAATAAGCCTTCCTCAAATCCTAATGCCATACTCTTCTTCAAATAATTCAGCTTCCTTAATGATTTGCTCAGCATATAGATTGAAAAGGTACGGTCAGAGGCTACAACCTCAAGCACACCTTTTCTGATTTTTGACCATTCAGCATTTCCTTGTTCTGTTCACGCAACTGCCTCTTGATCCATATACAAGTTCCAAATGAGCATAATGAAGAGTTCTGGAATTCCCAGTCTTCTCAAGGTTATCCACAGTTTATTATGGTCCACACAGTCAAATGCCTTTGCTTAGTCAATGAAACACAAGTGAACATCTTTCTGGTATTCTCTACTTTGAGCCAAGATCCATCTGACATCAGCAATGATATCCCTTGTTCTATGTCCTCTTCTGAATCCAGCCTGAACTTTGGCAGTTCCCTCTCAAGGTACTGCTGCAACCATTCTTGGATAATCATAAGCAAAATTTTATTTGTGTGCCGATATCACTGATCTCATTCTGTACTTCCAGCATTCGGTTGTTCATCTTTCTTTGAAATGGGCATAAATATGGGTCTCTACCAGTCGGGTGACCACCAAGTAACTGTCTTCCAAATTTCCTGGCATAGACGAATGGGTGCGTTTTACTATAGCATCACAAATAATAAAACACTCATGAGCAAATTCCTACCAATAAGTATAAGACCTCCAGACTAAAAATTACAAAACACTGTTGGTATTAAAGAAATTAAATAAAAGGCATCCCAGCGCCTTGGATCAGAAGTCTTCATATGGTTACCATGTCGCTATTCACTAAAATGATCTAGAGTCCACATAACAATCCTAATCAGAATCCCAAAAGTCAGCCTTATCAGAATAAAGTTAGAAGACTGACATGTCTCAACTTGTCCTACTTTTCAAAATAAGCCACAATGATACAACAATCAAGACAGTAAGATACTGCTGAAGGCTAGATATACAGTCCAATGGAATAAGACTGAAAACAAAGAAGACTGAAAGTGAAAATAAATAAAACTGT
>NW_022107431.1:21377514-21379509 GCF_000313985.2 Echinops telfairi
ATTCTGACTCAAAGTGACCTTAAAGGACAGAGTAGAGCTGTGCCTTTGGGTTGCCAACACTTTATATTGTTACAGAAGTAGACAGCCTCATCTTTCTCCTGCTGAGGGGCCCAGTGGTTTCAAACTACTAAACTTGCTGTTAACAGGTGAGTACATAGCCCAGTATACCACCGGGCAGCCAAGAAAGAGAATGCCCAAGGGACCTGAAAACATTTAAGTCTGGGAGAATAGTTGACAGTACCAATATTCCTAAGAATCAAAGTAAAAAGCCAATTGACCATCAACTGATGACAGGATAAACAAAATGATATATATACATAGAGTGGAATACGATTCATCTATAAAATGAAATACTTATAGATGCTATAACACAAATAAACTTAATGTTTTCAAGGGTTATCCATATATAACATTTGTGAGTATTCCACTTTATTGCTGAACCGTATTCCATCGTATGTATGTATTTTTGTGAAACACATATGAAAACATTATACTAAATAAAATTATGCTAAGTGCCAAAAATGTTTGTACTTAGAGTTAGCAGTATGACCCAAATCAATGAAATGATCCACTCTGGGGAGCCAAGGTGGGCTTGAGGTGAGGCAGACCCTGTCTGACTGCTTTCCATTCACAGCACCTTCTGTACGACTTAATCTTCAAACCATAAACATGACTTTACCAAATTAGTTTATTTTAATGCGTATAATGTAGAGAAAAACAGCAGTACAGAATCATACATGCTATTAGAAAGCAGGTGTTTGGGTTTACTTCATTATATTCAGCAAATCACCAGTGCTATAAAATAAATTACTTTTATAAAAACCATTTCAAGAGCCTCTCACAAGATTCACACCATGCAGAACCTTGTTTGGACTCAACAAACAACTTGCCTAATTTCTATTTTTCCTCCATAGCCTCTGGTTCCATTCCAGTTTTCCTCTTGATTCATGATTTCTATAGACCAGGGGAAAAGCAATAATAATGGGGTCAAAGAGCGGTGCTTCTCATATGAAAGATTTATTTTGTCTCCAGATACTTGTACTTTCTAGTTCCCGAGAAGTCAAAGTGGCATCTAATAAAATGATATTCCTTCTTAATCACATTTGCTTAATGCAATCACTTAATTGTTCATAATTGGTAATTTTAATAGGCATTGGAGACATAAAACATCATCCCTATTCTAAGGATCTTACAAAATCTAGTGACCTAAAGGTGCCCTGGTGGTGTAGTGGTTATGTACTGGGCTGTGAGCCACAAAGTCAATTGTTCAAAACCACCAGCTGCTGCACAGGAGAAAGACAAGGCTTTCCACTTCTGTCAAGAGTTATAGGTCTTGGAAACCCACAGGGGGAGTTCTACTCTGCCCTTCTGGGTCATTATGAAGCACTCAATAGCAGTGAGTGACTACGCAGACAAACAGATAGATCAGTCCGTCAAAATACGCCCCAAGAAGTATGCATTTTGAATTTATCTTGTGAAACAGAAAAACTTTCCATTATTTTTTCAACGCTCAGTTTATTTGAGGCTCTTTAGCCTGTCTTACACGATCCTCATATGCACCCGGTGTTCTCTGGTTTCCTTCCTTGATTCTATAGTCACACTAAACTCAGCAGACATTTCCTTGTTTCTTCCAATAAAGGCCACATGAGACCAAATCAAGCCATTCTTTCTACAAGCCTGCCACCCCACAGCCTTCTAAGAGTGTAAGGTGAGAGGAACACAGCAGTCATGTCTGGACTCTCCTGTACCTGCGGAATCTGGACCGATGTGTGACACGTAGTCAGTAGGCACTCAGTTAATGTGTGTGAATGAATCCGTTTTTGTCTATTTTCAACTCTAAGAATCATGCTTATGTCCGACAGTGCTTCCTCTGGATTCTTTCACTTTTCAGAGCCAATAAAAAAATGTACAGTAGCAGAAAGATTCTGTCTGTTTTGATCTGCCTCAATCAGGGGACAGGATTAGATGGTGTCTGGGGCCTAATACAGTGTTCAA
>NW_022107431.1:21380286-21382506 GCF_000313985.2 Echinops telfairi
GAAAATGTTTTGAGAAACGATGTACAAATGCGCTTTACACAATTGATGTGTGTATGGATTGGGATAACAGTTGTATGAGCCCCTAATAAAATGTTAAAAATAAATACATTAATTAATTAATTTAAAAAAAAGAATTTAGTATAGTATCTGCTCAGAAAAAGCTTATCAATTGCAAACAACAAAGAGACAGAAAAAAGTAATGCAATTATTCAAAAATCCACATAAGTGACATACTCAATTTTTCAACCTGGGAATAGTAAACTAAAAGAAATCTAAAATGGAAAGCAACCGAGGTTCATTCTGGGCAGCTTCTGCAAATCCATTTACGTCACTGGCGCTAAGGATGTCTGGAGAGGAGAATCACTCGCTGTCACTGCGTCAGCTCCACTCACCGTGGCCACAAAGAGCAGAGTAGAACTGCACCCTTGCCTTGTGCTTTTTAAAGATCACTTTATTGGGCGCTCCTAGAGCTCTTATAACAATCCATACATCAATTATATAAGCATATTTGTACACATGTTGCCATCATTATTTTCTAAACATTTACTGTTTGAGCCCTTAATACCAGCCCCTCTTTTCACCCCCTCCTATTTTTATCTTGATAAATTATCAATTATTATTACTTGCATATCTTACACTGACCACTGTCTCCCTTCCCTGCAGTTTCGTCCCCCCTTTTCTCCCCACCTTCCCACTACCCTCCTGGTATTGCTACTCTACTTCTGGTCCTGAGGGCTTTATCTGACCTGGATTCCGTGCGTCTTATCTGTACCTTTGTACATGCTACTCTTGGGGTTTTATGACTTGAAACCTTCACTGGAGAAGACATCCTCATCTTTCACAGAGACATGGTGGGTCGGAACCACTGAGCTTGCAGTTAGCAGTTCAATGTGCAGTGAGCTCACGACAACAGGATAACTATAGTCACTATGACTAAGTGACTAATGCATTCTCTTACAGTATTACACATTTAAAGCAAGCCCTGCTCTCAGAGTGGTTAAGTAAAAGTTCAGTGGTTTGAAACCATCTGCCACCGCAGGGGAAAGAGGCAAAATTGTCTGCGCCCTAGAGCGCTGCTCTCCTCTGTCCTGCACGGCGGCTACAGATCAGACCGGACAGCAGCAAGTTTGGCGAGTATGGTATATTTAATTATGGAATATTCTGCGAATGTAATTTACCTTGAGTAGCTATTCTACCACCAAACCAGGAAGGAGTTTTAAGTCGTTATAGATTTTAAATTGTTCCTTCCTTCCATCGTAAAAGAGAAAAGAAAAAAAGTAAGCCCCCAAGAGAATACTTTTAATTCATCAGAAACCTGAGGATTTCTATTGATCTGTATTAGCATTTCTTTTAACATAACCCTTCGCTCTTAGCAAACAGGGAATCTGTAGTAGATTTTGAGGTTTCCTAGTGAACTTGCAAGGTGGTACTTTCTCAAAACTGACTTACTCTTAGAAAGGTTAGGGAGCAATGTTTCTTTCTAAGGCCCTAAGTTTCAAAGAGGTGGAACCAAATGTGATTTTCGTATTACATTTCAAACTGTTTCTTTGTGAACACCAGAAACAAATCACTTAGCATTTGAGAGCTCTAATTTCTTCATCTGAAACTCCACATTGAATGTGATGGGGTCTCAAAAGGTCCCGCTTGCTTTCGAACCATGTCCCCGCTGTCCACTCTGCACTAACCATGTGTCTTGTCAACCATCTGCTACACAGCCTGCCAAGCATTGAACTGAGGGCCTCTCAGATCCGGCTCTACAGCAGTATATCCATGAAGATTCAAAAACATTAAATTACAAATCCCATGAACATCATTCCAGATGTGCTGAGTCAGAATCTTTAGAAATCTCAGTGTGAGGGGCTCAGAAAGTGTGTGGAAGTCGGAACTAAAGGAGAACGGAATTTTCCCTGAAACTTTTTGAAGCCCCTCCCTCATATGTTTGGACATTTATTTGAACACTTTGTTTTTCTCACTCCCCAAAGAAACACTGAAAAGTGCTGTAGGTACAAGTATAATTCCTTACAAGTAACTTATGTATTTGAATCACTCAATAATTCCTCAAGCTTCCTTTGTCAAAACTACATCACCATTCCCTTCTTAATTCCTCGTAGGTTTCATTTGCTGGTTTAATGATTTGCAAACTCTTTGAACTAGCTTGACTGACAACAGGCACACATGCTCAAAATATTTCAGTAAGTCCGTACCAAGTATGTGAGCCCC
>NW_022107431.1:21383129-21388071 GCF_000313985.2 Echinops telfairi
GAAGACTGAAAAAGAATCAGTGCATTTTAATTATGGGACTGACATAAGATACTGTGAGTACCAAGGACTGGCAAAAGAACAGATCTGTCTTGCAAGAGTACAGCCAGAATGCTCCTTAGAAGCATGGATGGTGAGACTTTGTCTCCTACAGTTGGGACATGTTGTCAGGAGAGACCAGTTCCTGAAGAAAGACATCATGCTTGGTGAAGTGGAGGGGCATCAAAAAAGAGGAAGGCCCGCAACAAAAAGGGCTGACACAGTGGCTGAAACCATGGGCTCAAACATAGGAAAAACTGTGAGGATGGCGCAGGAGTGGGTAGTTTCTGCTCTGTTGTGAACAGGGTCACCAGGAGTTGAAACCAACTCAAGGGCACCGAAAATAACAACAGCCATCAATTCTACAATCTCTTTTTGGAGACCGTGGGTCTTTTCTTCACCTGCAAAATTTAATGCATTAACAAATCCTCAGGATGGTAAGAACACATATACTTAATGTTCATTGCTGACTCAGAACCCCTACCTTCTGCTAGTCCGCTATTTAAGTACAACTTCCTACAATGCACAGAATCTCTACCGAAAAACATTCAACCAATGCTAAAAAATAGCTGAGAAAGATGCTTACGTCAACATTTAAAGCTTCTTTAATGGGATACAGTTGTAACATTGTACTTTTAATGTCCAGTACGATTTCAACTGCTTTATTTTATGCCTCTGAAGCATAAAACACAAAGAGTAGCAGAAGCATGCACATTTATCCAGCTCTATACAGCATCTGACTTGAGTTACCTCTCCCAATCTCATTTTGAACAAGTTTTATTACTTAGAATATTTGAAGATATTCTTGCTATTTATTATTCTGGAGTTAGGATTTCCTTTGAGGAGAGCAAAATGGTTTATCATTATTACAGGCCTTTCTGTAGAATGGCTTTTGGTATATGTTTACTTTTACATGAATCCCTTGCTCAATCTATCATGAAATCTAGTCCTATATAATAATGGCCCAGGTTAAATCAACAAGAAAGGATGTCTACTCTCACAGATCAAATTAAAAAAATTCTCCATCCCAGCACCTTCGCAGATACCTAATGGTTAAGTTCTTTAAAACAGAAAAATACAACACTTCATAAAAAATACATAGCATAATGAATAAATAGATGGAAAATCTGTTTCAACACTTTTCCCCCTTTTCAAAAGATAAAATGGGGAGAAAACACATAAAAGGAAAGCAATTTAGCAGAATGTTCTGCAATAGCAGATGACATCGATTTATCGTCACCATTGGCGGAGCACAGCCGTGGAAAAGCGGAGGTACTGCGATTGGAAGAAAAGATGATGCGCTTACAAGAATGGGGAGCATCAATCACGCCCCGATAGACAATCTCCCCAGAAAGGGCTTCCAACGTTCTACTGGACACTGTTTTTGGAAACAGGTCCAAAGGCGATCGTAGAAAGGTCTCTAAATTAAAAGAACAAACTGATTTCACGCCTGTCACACAGTAGTTTGGAGAAAAGAGACGATTTTCCAAGTTAACATCATGGATCAAACTAACCTGAATTTTCAAATGAAGATGATATAAAACTAAAAGTGCCAGCTAATTAGAAAACAAAAAAACTTCGTATTTGCCACCATTTTATGGGGGTCTAATTTAGCCTTGATCACTGCTCATTTTTAAATCATGGGGCCAACAAATCCATCACCTGTCTGTCCAGTTTGTCTCAAGTGTGGTGGCTTACATGTTGCCGTGATGGTAGAAGCTTTGCCACTGCTATTTCAAATACCACCAGGGTGGGCGGGGTTCAGGGGAGCTTCCAGGCTAAGGCACATTGGGAAGAGGACCCTGGAGATGACCCTCTGAGGAAAAGAAGAAAAGAAAAAAAACAAAACGGAATAAGCCAGGGGAAAACGTACGGATAGCAGGCCCTCAGGTTGGCAGGCACTCAAAATAAGCCTGGAGAAGAGTTGCCTCTTCAGAGGATCCCCCTGCCACTGAGTTGATTTTGACCCACTGTGGTCACCAATCGGGTTTCGGAGACTATAAATCTTCATGGTAGTAAACAACCTCATCGTTCTCCCTTGGACAGTGATGGGTGTTTTTAACTGCTGACCTCTACGTGAGCAGCTCAGTGTCCAACCTACAGCACCACTAGGGGTCCTTACTGATACTCCTTGGTGGAGTAAAATCTTCTTACAGGTTTCTAAGTAAATCTTCATGTATACATTCTTATGTCAACAAAACAATTACCTGGGAATCTTATTAAAATGTAGGCTCTGCTTCAGTCTAGCACATGGTGGAAATGCATATTTTCAGCAGGGGTCTAACTAGAATGAATCGATTTTAAAATTATGGTCTGATCCAAAAAGAGCCTTAGTCCATGAAGGCTGACTCTCTGGTGGTGGGTTCCAGGCACGACCTCCATTGCTTTGAATCCTGGTGATTTCGGTGTGCAGCCTAAATTTAGTTGGCCACTGAAAGCACTGTTCATTCCTCCTGCTTTGAACTTAGTACTTATACTTTGACTACTGTGTAATTTCTGGACTCTGCATGCGGCAAGGGATACTGATGGATTCTGCTGACTGACACAAATTTCTGATTATACTGCTGTTAAGCTTTTTCATGTTTTTTTGGTTTGGTTTTGTTTCTTTTTAAAAATATCACTCAGTATCTTGTAGCGATAAATTTCCAAAAACATAACATTTTTACACACCCCATGGTGTATAATATTACTTACAAAGAAAGGAAACATAACCATCTAGATTTTAGATACTAAATTAAGAAAAAAGATGGCTAAACAGAGGCGGAGAGTAGAAATGGAATCAAGAAGAGAAGGGCATGGGGTTTTAAAGTCAACAATTATTTTAACAGGAAAAATAATGCTCTAGACTCATAGCCCGTGAAAAAGGGCACAGAGGCATGTAAGCACCCGCTGTGAAACACTAGGTACTGAGGGGCAAACTGGGGCAACAACCCTTCTTGTATCTCCTCCCTCAGCCTGCCTTCTACCAAAAGCCGAAAGAGGACAAAGAAAAGAAAAACATTTATATGGTAAGCAGGAGTAGTGTCCCAAACCTCTTTAAGAGGGAATAAGGATGATGAGAGATTACAGAAATTAGGTTTGCTAAAGGTCTTCAAAAATGTTTAAAATGATAATATCAATACATGGAACACTAACGTTTCCTTATTCTTACTGTTGCAGATAAAAACGAGATATGGGTGCAAGTTAAAGTATAAAGTAATTATACAGAAGCCTAAACATCTACACAGGAAAAGAGTTTGATCCATTAAATTGGAAGGATTCATTTCTTCTCCTTTGAGGGAATTATTGCATAGGTGTCTATCTCTAATAACTTTTGGAAGTCTTTTCTGATAATTTTATGAATTCTTAAAATACTTAATAAAAATCAAATCAGCCATCACTTTGTCTCACTTCCTGAGATGTTTTGAGTACTAAATTTATTTTTAAAAGTCTTAATAAGAGGCATGCATAGGTAGTATATAATCAAATGTCATTTTCTTCATATCATTCTGTTGGATTCTTAAACAGATGGTCAGATGTCAAGCAAAAAACAAACGAATTCCATTAATCTCATATCCTAAGATATTGAGTGAGTCCTCTTATGATAATATGCAAATCAGGCCAGAAAACTCTATCTTTAAAAGATTACAAAACTAGTCATTACTGATATTACTGATTATTTCATTTTCTTCTTGTACATAATGAGCCTCTTTCAGTGTCTGAAGTTAAAGCTACAAAAGTTCAACCAAAGTTTCTCTCTTCGTTAGTAACGTTCAGTCGTAGGTCCATAGTTATTTACATGTAAGCTCCCACTTCTTACTGTTCCCAGTTGCTATACAATTATCAAGAGTAGCACTCAAATTATATGCTAGCAATTTAAAGATAGTCTTTACATTAAAGGTTTTACATTTTAAAAAATAAATAAAACATTTAAAGTCACATGACTTAGAACAACTATCTTTAAGTACATTCCTTTTAATTTTATTTCTATCCTGATCATTAACACCTAAGGAAAAAAAGGTACATAAACTATTGCGAAAGGTATTTTTAAATGTCCAAGCTCCCCATGTCGCAAAGAGACCTCATCCTTTCCACAAAGAAAATGCTACCAACTCAGTATTCAATGTGAGCTGCTGTTTCAACTACAAAAAAACCTTAGGCTAGTTCGTTCATATACTCTTTTCTGGTTCCTTCTGTGAACAAAACCTAACACTTATGAGTCTCCTGACTTCCATCACGAATGCAATCAAAGGTCACCACGCAGAGGGCCCCCCTAGAAACAGACAGAGAACAAGACTGCATGCTCTGTAACAAGTACTCAGAACAGTCCATTCCAAACACACACGCCCCGCAGACTTCAAAATCCTCGAGAGAAAAGGAAGCCCTCCCGCTCACAGCGAGGATTCTTGAAAATCATGCGTACCCAACTTCCTCATTTCACATGAATGGAGACAGGCCCAGGTACTCTAGTTTGCTTTTCCAAAATCAGTCTGAAGACTAGAACATAAACCTACCGATTAGGGAGGGGGTTAGAAATTGGGAGTTACAAACCATGAGTACAAAATGCAGAAAGTTCTAGAAATGATAGTGGTGATGACTCCACAACTCTTTTTAATATATTCAGACCACCGAATTATATGGCATGTGAATTACAGTTCAATAAAACAGTTGTGTGGTTTTTTTTCAATTTTTAAAGAAGGCATGCCGGCGTGGAGTAGGGAACCAGTGGAGAGGTCTGGGGGCCCGCCCCAATCCCAACTAATATGTGGACACCTGCCCCTCCCCCCAGAAGAATTTATTTCAAAGGACAGCATTGAATCTGCAGCTCGGGGAGAGGGACATATCTTATCGGAGCAAACGGGAGCAGATGAAGGGTGAGGAGGAGACAGTGGAGCACATCCTGGCCCACCAGGCCATGAGGACGATG
>NW_022107431.1:21390111-21398470 GCF_000313985.2 Echinops telfairi
CAAGACAAACTGCTTCCAGGCAGAGGCAGAGACGGGTGGCTTCTAAAGTAAATGGACTTCTTCCTCCTGCTGCAGTGGTCCACGCTGTGAACTGCACGTTCATGGCTGATACAATTCTCATCTTTCCCTTTACGTAAAGTCCTCCTAACAACAGCTAGGAGCTGGGAGGAAAAATCATTTCAGGGTCTTCGCTCCCCCTCTATGGCTAAAATCTAAATGACCACAACTCACCTGTGAACAAAAAGGAGGAGGAAAAGAGCAGTTGGAATTCTATCAGAACTCCAGCCAAGCAAATCATTTCACTTTTAACTATTTCAAAAAACTGTATTGATGGATCTCTTTTCCAGCTGTCTAATTCTTTCTGCAAAACAAAATTTAAAAGCAGCAAGTGATAAGAGTCTAACGCTATCTTCCAAGTGTAGGAAGACACTGACCACTTACTCAGTACCTACCGTGGGTAACATGTGCACACGCACTTCTTATTACTTCTACACCGCAGTTACGTAAACTGTGGGGGAGACGCACACACCATGCTGCAGGCACACAGCTGAAGAGAAAAGGAGGGCTGCCCAAGATCGTGTCTTCAAAGGCTGCATCGGCCGTACCACACGTGAAGGCTCACCTACCCAATGCCTTGGCACCTATCTGCCTCTCAGTAAATGTTTGCCAAACAAGTGGAGGATAAAAAGCCACTGTTACCACGCTGATTTTAACTCAGAGTGGCCCACCAAGGCACAGAAGAACTGCCCCAGAGGATTTCCCAGGCTATGAATTTACAGACTCGGGATACTTCATCATTTACTTGAGGGAATGGCTGGTGGGTTCAAACCATTGACCTTGTGGCTGGCAGTCCAACCCTTAACCCGCTGTGCAAACCATGGTTCCTGAAATAAATATAGGCCCTGAGAATTAAAACCACAGGGGGGAAAAAATCCCTCATCTTAATACTAATAATAACCATACACTCAATCTGCAACACAACAGTTTCTAACCCACTGCCGTCCACTGGATTTCCACACACACCAACCCCACAGGACACAGCAGTCCTGCACCATATGGTTTCTAAGGCTGTAAATATTTATGGAAACACTGCCTCCTCTTTCCCCCGCTGATGGGTTCAAACCACCCACCTTTCAGTTAGCAGTCAGGTGTTTAACTACTGTACCACCAAGCCTCATAAGATGGTCCCTACCTGGGCTTAAAAGTTACCATACCCAAACCCCTGCCAGCCTGAAATGGATTCCGGTTCATAGGGACTCTACAGGACAGAGGAGAACCACCCGCTGGGTTTCCAAGGCAGTAAATCGTCACAGAAGTAGATGGTTTTTCTCAGAAAGGCTGGTTGGTTGGACCCACAGACTTTTCGGTTAGCAGCCAAGCACTTTATGGAGCACTCAGCACACAGGACATTCTATCCTGGTGTTGCTACCAGATAAGCAAGGAGCTGCGAACCACGAAGTCAGACCCACTGGCAGCCTGGGTACAAATATGAGATGATCTGTGCCTGTAAAGATTTACAGTCTTGGAAACCCCATACCGGGTCACTAGGAGTCACCATCAACTTGATGGCAGTGGGTGTGGGTTTAGAACCACATAATGAACTCCTGGTGGCATAGAAGTTATAAGCACGGCTGCTAGCTAAAACATTCAGGTTGGACCCCACCAGCCACCGGTGGGAAGCAGATGTGGCAGCCTGCTTCCATCAAGTTGTATGGCCTTCCGGAACCTTGTGGGGCGGTTTTACATCATCCTTCGGGGTTGCTCTGAGAATGGACTAGAATGCTCTGGACTTGGATTTTTTTGTTTTCCCCAGAAATGCTGCTGTTTTAGAACCTCCTGAACTAGAGGGGTGGTGTTATCATTTCTACTGAACTGGTAACGTTTTTAAACTAAACGCAGCGGCTCTGCAGCAAGATGAGGTGGAAGCAGCCTCAGCTTCCACATGGACGGCATTTAGTGGGAGAACGCCAGGGACGTGGCACATCCTGCAGAGTGCTGGCCAGGCAAATCCACAGAATGACCCTGCCCAAACTGCCACACCAACTGAGCAGCACAGTGACAGAGCATAAATGAACAGAGCCCAGCAGGGAACAACCTCGCCAAAGTCCTACTCAATAACACATCTCAGGAAACCACCGGGGGCTGGGCCAAAAGAAAACAGATGTGAAAGTGTATCAACTGCCCAAGCCAAAACAATAACGGTACGTACAAGGGTATGTACGACTCCCTCAAAAGGCAATATGATGACACAAGTAGGGGATGACATACTTCCAAATTCAGCATCACCGCTCTAAGTGTATCTGTCTTTCGGTGCCTTGGGGGGCTTTATTTGTACATTGTTATCATCTTGGTTTATTCCCTCTTAATATATAAAAGCAGACTCAAGCCCTTCTCCAATTCCCATCACACTCCCTTGGTGGAACCACATTACCACTACGTGAGTTGACAGGCACCTGTGTGGTTTTGCTTGGTCTCTCCCTGCAATCCGTGCCACCATTAGCCCACTCACCACCCTACACCTCATTTTTCTGGTAGTATTCCCTTATATAACTGCACTACTTCCTAACTGGAGGATTCCTAAGACTAACATTCAATGCTTTCCACCAACTAACTGGCTCGTTATTTCTCTCCCAGACTCAAACAGGACCCTGAGGCCAAGAAGTCTCTTCAGTATTCTTCCCAATGCCACCGCGCTTAATCTACTTTCATGCTTTTGCCCATGCCGCATACCATGTCCTGAATAACCCTCTTAGTCCTTCCTCCCTGCCAGTCAGACTCCTCTCTACCAACAAGTACAGATGGCATTCAGATGCAACCTGGAATCCCAACTTGTGTGTAAGGTCAAGAGGCGCCTCGATAGTTCTCTTAACCTCAGTTATGTTTGCATAGCTCCGGTCCATTGTTTAGGATGGAAAACTCTGTGCAGGAAGGATTCGTATTTTTATTTTACATCTTTTTTGTTAACTCAACTTTTTGGTTACTCAACTACCACAACACATTAAGAATCACACATAGACACAAATGTTTCTGCAGAATAAAGTCTCTGACACGGCACCTTCATTTTTAAAGTCAGAAAAAGGCCTTAAATGTTAATTTATACAAGGATATATAATTTCTTAGTGGCCAGATAAGAACCAGCACTTCGGCTACATTTTAAAACCTAATGTAGCTTGAGAGCAAATAAGTGCTTGTTAAATGAAATCCCAGTATCAAAGTCATTCTGTAAGTTCGCACTCAGTGACATTATAATGTAATCTAGTTGACAGTCCACGCCTCACGTAGAGATCCCCAAAAGCCAAGAAGACGAAGGAGGTTCTGAGTGATATGAACAATTTTAGGTTATTGAACAACTTCATACATTTTTACATAAAGTGAGTGATTTCAAACTCCATTTTTTGGCATAGTCTTGGAAATATTCATACATACCACGACCTCATTGTATTTACACAAAATTTTACCTTACAAGTAGGACCAAGTTGGCATTGTAAAAGTTATACTAGTAAACTAAGGGTGCAAAGACACCGCAAGGATACTAGGTGTGCCATCACTATTTAGTTAGAACCTCTTTTTAAAATGCTACATTATTTGATCCCAATGGTTCTGACCCCTAAATTACTCAGCAGACTAAACCAACTTCTACCTAGCAAAATAAGTACATCTCTTCTATGTAACCCAGTATATAAATTCAGTGTTTTCCAGCTTCCCATCAAAATTATATTCTAACTTCAATTGCTTTTCCAAAACCAAGAAGGTTGACCAATGCGCATATTTATGACATTAGCAGTCATGTTGTATACATTCATACAGTAAGTGCCCTGGCTTTATTTTGTCTCATTATCAGTTAGATAATAGATATTTTTTAAACTAATTCTTCTCTATAACTTTCTCATATAGATTTCTAACTCAGTCTATAGATAAACTTCCTATATAGCCCACCATCGTTCAGTATGACATCCTGTTAGTCCAATTATATATGTACTTTGAATTTCAATGGTCCAATCCTACTTCTGAAAACATCTCAGCCTTTCTTCTCTGTAGCTAAATGAAAGAGAGAGACTTTACCTAGAAATGTATCTCTGCTCAAAAGACCTCTTTTAGTACAAATGTACTGCAGGTTCTGAGACTATAACATAAAAAGAGAATAATGAGAAGGATCAAAAGACCATCTACAAAATGGTAAGATATGAAAGAAGGAAGTCACTAGACTTATGGTAAGTCGGCATGTTATACCAACATGGGGGCTTTGAACTTGGAGTCTATACAATCTCAGAGAGTCTTGCATTAACAATAACAAAAAGCGGAGAATCCACTACATATCTTAAATCACAAATGTGGAAAATCAGATAAAAATAAAGTGGGCTTACACCTTTCCTTTAAAGTAAAGCCCACTTTAAAAGCTCATCTTCTACTTCAGCTTAACAGAAGGGATGGATAGGAGGTACTAGTGGTAGGCAGACCGTGATGTCACTCTGGAAGGGTCACAGAAGTCTCATAGAAGTGGACAGTGGAAATAAGTCCAGTAATTTAGCTTCCTGACTTGCTTTTAATACAGAAAACAAGGTTCATTTATTAGAAAAAGTACACAGCAAAACTGTGAACTAATATTACAGGTTCATTCTAGTTCATATACTATTTAACTATGAAACTATGTATAAGAGAGTCACAGACAACTGATCATTTCAGACAGCTGATCCTTGCTTTTAATTCACAAGTATCTTCCCACCTAATACTTTAGTTCCATCCTTCGTCTCAACTTGCTAGTCACTCAAATGTGGTAAGACTTAAAGCGTAGAGCAAGAAAAACATTTTTTTTTTAAATTGGCTTCATAAACTCAGCCTTGCTGTTGGCACTCACTGATTAAATTAGGAAGGGCCAGATAGCTCTTTTTTTAAAGTTACATGCCATAAAATTAAAACCATATTGGGAAGATACTAAAATCTAACCCACTTCAGAAGCAAAGGAACATAGTCTAAAATCAACCAATTTAATTCAACTGTTTCCCCCTGGTCCAGGGATGAAACTCTTTGGTTGAAAAATTGCCAAAATCTGCTTTCGTTTCCAAGGGTCTATCCTGCCGCTGCACTTCTGCTGAAGACTTTGCAGTCACGCCAGCAAAATTAACATTATGTCCATTTTCACAAGACGGAAAACAGGTACTCTAGGCTAGAAGGTTGTGGTCATTGAATTTAGCAATAAAATTATACCCATACAATTAGAGTCAAAAAAATTATTTTAGCTTCAACTAGCTGGGTACTGTGCCAGAAATTCAGATTTGGTTTTAGCCTGGTCAGATTTTATGACTTTAACAGGTATGCCCCCAAGACTAGGATTTACTTCAAAGGGTCAAGTTCACTTAGTAGCACAATGCAGTGGGTCATTTGAAAAAACGTAAGTGCTTGGAAGAAAGCATACTGTACCCCAGAGGAAGGCTGAAGAAAATCCTGACACCATGCAGAACTACTTTCACAGGAAGAGATTAAAAGATTGAAAGTAAAATGATTAGCACATGTTTAATTCAAATGCTGGGTCCTTACACCCCTCTTGAGAGCCCAGTAAATCTCTTTTTGCCTTTACTTTTCACTTTCAAAAACAGAAGTGCCTATTGTGATAATCCAATGGCTTTTCTTTTATTAATAACACATTACCCAAATAATGTATCGATGGCATTATGAGGAAGATGGATGCACAAAGCATTTTCTTCTGAAACCCTTTTGTTTAAAAGGGAAGGGAAGATTGGTCAAGTATGGTAAAATACTATACCATAAAAACAAACACAGTTTGACTTCAAATTAAATAGTTTAAAAGAGAAACTGAGACATTCTCCATGATTCAGACTAAAAAATAACCTTGAAGAATGAGTAGGTATGTGAAAAAAGTTTATGGACAACGACTACAATAGTACATGGATAACCAGGAAGGGCAATTCTCTCTATACAAACACTTTCAAGGCTAGTTGTAAGAGTTTAACTTATGAATAACAAATACAGGCTTGAAAGCAGAAAATATTCTGGAGGGCGTATTTATCTGTATGTACTTTTCAACCCAATGCACTAGGCTTCTAGAAATGCCAACTCTTCACAAATGTTTATATGAAGTTAATTTGCTACATGTGTCCTGCTAATGATTTTTCTAGATGAACAAAGCAGAGACCACAAAATTTAAATCACAGCCCAACCTCTGATTCCTTAGAATAATTAACAGGGCATATGTTCAACACCTACCTCTCACCATAGTTTTAAAAGCACTGAAGGTGTGCACCCTACTGATGTCTTTACATTCCATCCTTAAGAGGGCCATTCATCAGACCACTAGAAAAAGCAGATGTATTCCCCTCTAAAAAATTAGAGCTCGTTGCAAAGAACATAGTTACTGGAGCAAAACTACAGACCTCTCTTTGGACAGTTCAACTGGAAAACAAAAGAGCCAGCGTCTAACCTGGAAAAGGCACCACAACCACAACCACATGATTGCAGACACCGCCTCTCACTTCGTGTCTTCAGAATGAAATAGGGAAAGTAGCAATACAGAGGACTGGGGGGAATAAAAGGTAACCATTCAAAACGAATGAAGTGAAAGGATACAGCCTTAAAGCACCAGTCTGAGTTCCCACTGCCAGGATCTTCTGCACAGGATCGAAGGCCAAGGCTGAAGGCTGATAGGGAAATCCATGGCGAACAGTCTGGGGATGGGCGAGTGACATCACAGCGACCAAGGCAGCAAGGGAAATTTAAAAATAGAAAAGTCAATCGAGGTGTTAACATTGAGGAGAACAATGCAAAATACATACACATGGCACTCGCTGCCTAAAAAGAAAAGGCAAAATCCACCACAGACAAAACACGATGAAATCTACAATGCTAACAAACAAACGAAGAAAAGTTAAGCGCCAGGAGCCTGAAACTAAACATCAAGCCCTGTGTGACATTTTAATTTCTCTAAAAGCTTTAGCAGGTTGAAGTTTGCAGTGGTAAAAAAAAAAAAAAAAATCTATAAGCTGATTTTAAATGGGCTCCCTAATGTGACCACTTTATAACTTTATATGTATGCTCAAAGCAAGTATTTCTAAGGAAAAACACTGTCATAAGATGACTTCAGCTGAGGGTTCCAGAGGCAATCAAGCCTGTATTCCAACATCTTGCCATTGAAACACAAGGGCTAACAAGCACAGCATCTCTCCCGCTTATTCATTTATTTTTGGAGGGGGTGGTGTTAGGGGCATCTTATTACTAAGTCTAAAATCATTTCAGAGCATGAGGGAGAGAATGAGTGCTACACACTTTGAAGAAAATATGCGATAAGAACGTGGCTATTTCTGAGGACAGCAGGTATGCATACCAAGATGCCCAAGATGGGTTCTGGTTTCTCAGGAAGCAGCTGGTGAATTAATCCGCTGCATCATTCTTTCAGAATCACAAAATGCTCTGGCAATGACCCTGTCACGTTTAGGGGAGGAGAGTGGGGGAGGAATCACCGTTGGAACTTTCCCCCTACTGAAACAAGGTGGTAAAAGCGAGAAAACTCTGCGATTTTACAACTTAAGTCCTCCACACCGGTGTTTTAAGGGGAAAGCGATGATAAAACTATCCAGCGGAACAGGTTTGGCGTTTTGATAAACCATATTCCCCAGGCACTGCGTCCAAAAGGAAAGTTGAGAGTTGGTGAAATCTATTAAAAAGCTTGCACATCACGACTAGGCTGGCAGGGTCAGGAACAAATGAAAGGTCACTAGAATCCGTGTGCCACATCCTTGGAATGATTGCTGCATAGGAAGGCGGGGGATGGGGGGGGGTGGTAAAAAAATCAACCAAAAGGTGTAAGATGATGTCAATCTTCAACAGAACCCAACGTTTGCCAGATCAGGCGTGCGCTCTTTCTGGCGCTAGGATTATTGCCGGCGCGAGGACTCCCTTGAGCGCCCAGGTCAAAGCCCGAGTGGCCCCAGGAAAACGACCCCGGATTTTCAAGGGCCAGGGTGCCCCAGGCGGCGCGCTGGGCTCACCTTGCAGAGCTGGAAGTGCTCGGACTGGAGGGTCTCCTGGATCTCGGGCTCCCGGGTCCCGGACGGGTGCTGCTGCTGCTGCTGCTGCTGCTGCTGTTGCGAGGCCGAGGACGAACCGGCGGTCAGGCCGTCCAGCACCTTCCTGATGTTGAATTTCCTCATGGTCTCGCCCGGGCTCCCCCGCACCCCGGGAGGGAAGGCACTGAGCCGGGGCCCAGGGCAGGGTCCACCCGGGGGGCGCCGGAGTGTGCGCGGGCTGCAAGGGTGAGGGCAGGGGGGCAGCTGGGGCGACGCGAAAGGTAATCCAAACAGGAAATGCTGCGACGACGAGGGCGCGACGGCCGCCCGAGCCCCGGGCG
>NW_022107431.1:21399198-21418858 GCF_000313985.2 Echinops telfairi
GTACCCCCTCCGCGCGCAAGCGGAGCTGGGGCTTCAATTATCCTCTGCGAAAATCCCAGACGATGGCTAAATATCTTCCACCCCGATCGCTCTGCCAGAAGCTGCAGCTGCTGCTCCGGCAGCTGGGATAGTAAAACTGTGGACGCCCAGCAAGCTGCAGGAAACCTGAATTTCCAATTCAGTCCTAGGAGTAGGGGCGGTTATGCGATCGCCCTTTCAGGAGGTGCGGACTCCGGGCCGCTGGCTGCCGTGGGATTGTTGTTGCTTTCTGGATGGGCTTTGTTTGGGGTTTGGTGGGAAGGGGTCCCGTGGAGAAGAGCGACTAGGTCGGTGTCCGGGGGAGGGCGGACATGGGGAAGGAGGTAACGCCAAGGAGAGGAACCGCGCGCCTCTCTCTAGGAGAATGACAGTCTGGGCAGAGCAGGTGGCTGCCAGAAGGCAATCGGCAGCGGGGAACGGCTCCCGAGCTGAGCGCCTGCCCTGGCCAGCGACAAAACCCCAAACCAAGCCCGCTGCGACCCAGCCAGCTGGACTCAGGCACCCTAAAGGACAGGGTAGAACTGCCCCCATGGGGTTTCCGCGGCTGGCATCGTTGCAGGAGCAGGCTGCCACATCGTAATCTTGAGGAGCAGCTGGCTGGGTTGAACCATCTACCTTTGTAGCAGAGCGCTTAACCCACAGCACCACCACCGGGCGCTTGCCCCAGGGGCAAGCTACCCTTCGATCCAGCCCACACGCCGCCCGCCTAGCCCGCCGCACGCTGGGCGCTAGACGCTGGAAGTAAACACCAAGCTGTCACTCTGCCCAAACCCGAGATCCGCCGCTTCAGCAATCCCCCGGCGGCGGCCTCCGCCCGCTTTTAAAAGGGACAGGGACAGTGGGATCAAGTTTCTGCTCACACCTTTCGGCCGCTTCCCTAGCAGAACCCCGCCGCTTGGGTGCTTAGAAACAAATGTCTGGTTCAAGTTGGAGTGGGGGTGGGGCGGGGATTCACGCTGCGAGGTTGCAGGGTGCCTTTCCCAAGGAAGCAGAGGTACTTGCCAAGGAAGGATGTGGGAAAGAGGGGGAACTGTAAGGAAGGAAGAAAACGCCCAGAGGGATTCAAATGCGAGAGGTGGGGAAGACAGTCTCCAGGTGAGTCGTTAACCAACCCCGGTGCAACTGCGCTAAACCAGCAGGCAAGCGACTGTGGGTGTTTGGAGCCGAAATCCGAAGTATCCGCCCTCCTCATCGTGATTGGCCACTTCCTGTCTAGGTCACGGCCAATCTCGTGCTTCTATTCGTTGATCTAACATCCTTCAGGAACCGTCAGCCAACCAACTACGACTGGAGCCCGCGGGTTTGGGGGAAATGTAGTTGTTTGTGGGCTTCCGCATCCGAGGATGGTGTCCAACACCGAATCTGTAAGCTTGTTCTGCAGTTCAGAATTACTATACATTTACTTCTCTATGTACAACGAACCGTAAAGCAAATTGGAGGGCTTCCTCAGACGATTTCTGAGTGGCTCTGAACTTTTGGTTTAATAATTCAGTTTTCTGAAGATACTTTTATTTTAATTGCGTGCCAGGCATGGTGCTAAGTACCCAAAATACGTAAACAATCCTCTTCAAAAAGTTCATCAATCTAGAGGGTGACCTTCTTATAAATAAATAATTGGTAGACAGCATGATGAGGTAAATGATGAAATAAGAGGTTTGGAGGCATGGAAGTCATTTAACTTGCTTGGGAAGACCAGGGGACTGTCCCCCGGAAATGGTGACCTCAACACAGTTGAATCCAGATCAGTAGAAGTAGCGAGGTGTGGGGCAGGGGAAAGGAGAAGCAAGTTGTGAGGAGGGAAGGGTCACAATTTAAAGTTTTTAAACAATATAAATGGCCCACAGAGGGGAAATTGCAAAACAGATCGCTTTCCCACAGAATTCTATGATGACACGTTTTTATTTAGCTGGTTAGTTTATCATCGTTGGATTAAAACAAATTTGGAGAAGGGACAGCTTCTTGCTGAGAGGTCTTGTGAGTGAGAAAATGCTAGGCTTTCTTGTCTGCCAGAGAGGAATTTTAATCTAGGCCCTGCTAATATATGTAATCTTGGGCAAATTAGTTCCTTTTCCTAAGGATCAAATTCCTCATTTGTAAGCATAATACATCCTTGGGGAGGGGGGGGGAATAAAAGAGGAGTAGGGGAAATGTAATTTTTGCAGTACATTGTTTTGAGCATCCTGTAGAGGTCAAAAATGTCAGTCTTCCCATTCTATTTTATCCGGGTTCTTGAGCAAAGGGGACTGGAAGAGGTTCCCATGGAAGCCAGTCCCTACCGTTGGACTTTGAAGTTTGTTTGATTTTCATATCCAATCCCTCTTATGGGATCCTGAATTCATCCTGGCACTCACAAAACATTGATTTTTAGATGGTAAGTGGATTTTAAGATGAATGTCAGCTAATGTAGTTTAGCTTTCTAGAATTGCAATCCATTCTTTCCACGGTCAGGAATCCTAAGACATATCCAGCCATATGTTCAGGTATAAAGAAAACTTCCAAATTATCGACCCTTACTAAAAGAAGATGATGATGGGTCCACAAATTCATGATATGTTTTGTTAATTTCAATGGCCTATTGAGTTGGGGTTTGTTGTTATTTGTTTGTTTTGTTTTGTTTTAATTAGGCTGGAAAATCCAAGAATTCAAAAACTCAGTTAAAACTTTTAAGTTTCAAATCAAATTGTTAAAAATTAATAACCTTGTGTGTTCATTTTTAAATTTAGCACATACCAATTTAATACTCATATTAAAATCTCAATCAATTTATTTTCTTTTAATGAATGACTCAGTATGTTAAGTCCAAGTAACTAAATATATTTATGCCTTTGGGCAAGTAGCATTCTCCCAAATGGAATTTGTTCTTACCTATTTATTGAGTAGCAGACCAGGTTCTGCTGAGGTCATAGTAATCACTGAGAAGTTATAGGCAGCTATATTGCATTTGAGGTCCCTGGGTGGGGCAAGCTGTTTGTGTCCAACTGCTGTCTCATAGGTTGGTGACTCAAAGCCGCTGCCCTTTAGTGCCCCTGAAGAAAGATCTGGGTCTTTCAGCCACAAAAAACCTATGGAGAAGTTACACTCAGTAGCACATGAGTGGCATCATTAAATAATACTCAATAAAATAAAACTAAAACCTCCTTTAAAAAAATGCACACATGCAGGCAAACACACACACACACACACACACAGAGGAAGGCAGTCCACACAATAATTAGTCATGGAACATCAAAAGCCAATAATTCATTACATTCCAAAATCTGCCAGTTCTCATCATGCAGTTTATAAGCTAGTAAAGTCTCTGGTATGAGTCTGGTAGAGGTTTTTGGGTGCTGATTGAGAGGAATAAAGTAAAATCTGAAATAAGTGATGAGAAATTACATTACTGGCAAAAACTTTCTTTTGAAAGATATGGCAAATCTACCTCACCTGCTAGCATTCATTGTTACTGGCTTTATTTCCATGTGTGGGATATCAAAGGATGATCATTGATTCCCTACAACAGAATATTGAATTAAAATAATTTTCAAACTGCCCCAGAGGGACTAATCACTTGGTTCCCCTAGTCCAAGCCCCCATTTCTGTAAGAGTCCCCCACCCACTGCTGAAAAGCTGAGCCTATACAGACATACTTTGATCAGATGGCTCTGACTGAGTCAGAGGTGGAAACCAGAAATAAATGTACTCCCTGGATCCTTTTCTTGGGGGAATTTGGACCGGGATCATCGAGATGTTAATTAATCTAGACTAAAACAGAATCAAAGGTGCTCGGGTGGCATGGATTGAGCTGCTACCACAAGGTCAGTGGTTCAAGCCCACAAGCTGCTCAGCAGGAGAAAGATGAGGCTGTCTTCCCCTTAAAGATTTAAAGTCAAGGAAACCCAAAGGGTTTCTACTGAACCCTATAGGGTCACTTTATGGCAGTCAGTTTGGAGGGTTTTTTCAGGGGGTGGGTGGGGGTGGAGGGTTGTTTAGATCCTTTTGAAAAGTAAATCAAGGAGCCGTGGTGGCGTGATGGGATACAGTTTGGACTGCTAACTACAAGGTCAGTAGTTTGAACCCACCAGCCACTCTGCAAAGGGAAGGTAATGCTTTCTGTTCCCATAAAGATTTACAGGCTCAAAAACCCAAAGCAGGCAGTTCTACTTAGTCTTATAAGGTCACTAAGAGCCAGAATCGGCTCAATGGCAGTCAGTTTAGAAGAAAATTGTGTCTAGGTAGGGTTCAGGTGGCAGGCAGGCTTTTCTGAAACTCTGGTTATGATGGAGAAATGCCCAACTAACTCGTGAGTGAAGAGAAGGATCGCCATTCCTGACATCACAGATCTCACTCTCTCTCTCTCTCTCTCTCTCTGAAGTGTGCCTCTGCTCCCTTTCCCTCTTTGTGTAAACGAGTGTGATTCTTCCAGTCAAACAGGGGCTCTGATTGAAAATTTAGAAACAATCTGTCCCCAAATGTAGAAGAACAAAGAGATATTGTAGCCATCTTTTACCTGCATTTTTGCTTCTTATTATCAATTCTTCCTATAGCAAAGAACTGCTACAATAAACCAATAAGGCCTGGGTGGCTGAAAGCCAAGGCAGGTGTGAGAAGGGTTCCGGTTCTGGATTTCCTTTTCCTGGTAGAGCCCAGAGGATGTGCAGAGCGTACGCTGAAGAAGAAAAGAGGCCAGGATGATACCTCGATGTTTGCCCTGACTCCTTCAGCCTGGCACTGCAGTTCATTTCCTCAGTTATGACTCCTAGGCAATTTCCAGTCACCATTTGTACCTTGGTGTACTCAACAAATATCATCAGCTAAATAAACAAACCCTGTCTGTGAGCAAGCAGGCTCCACTACATTGTGATCTTTCTCAAGCACTGGCCTTTCTAGAAAAACAGATCCGACAGATATTGCTGGGCCTTCATTACTTCGTAGCTTCCTCTGTTGTGTTTCATGTGATTGGTAAGACTGGCATTCAGCTATAGGCAAAACATCTAGCCAAAAGTCACTGGACTCAAGGGAACAGAAAATTCCAGAGGTGCAAAACCAAACCAAAACAACCAGTGAATGCTGGCATGTGACATGTGAGCCATTCCTGTAAGAGGAGTGAAAATATTAGCAAGTTCTTGAAAACATAGGCACTTACCAAGTTCCCCGATGAACTCTCATACTTTCCAAATGGTTTTTCCACAGTGGGATATTTGAAATCAGGAGTAATACTCTCCATAGTTCTAATTCCAGTATTTCATGTTAAGATTTAAATATTAGTATGAAATTTTTTTACAATCTTGCTGAAGTTTTATCAGAGAGTCTGCTTTTATTTTTAAGTAACTCCCTACATTTTCATTTATGGAATGAAGAACCAGTAGGACAGTTTGCACTTACTTGCAGTGAGTGGTGGTAACTGAGATTTGTACCACGTTGTTGGGGAACTGGCAACATTTAGCTAAATTGCACTAACATTTGCATCGCACAATGATCCAAAGTGAGTATGTTTGTATGAAAATTTATTTTGTAAATATCTAAGGTTGCAGGTTTACTTTTAAAAATTAATCTGTTGTTGTTGCTACTAGGTGGCCTTGAGTCAGTTCCGAACCATAGCGGCCCATGCACAACGGAATGAAACGCTAGCTGGTCCTGTGCCACCCTCACCACTGTTCCTGTGCCTGTCCAGCGTAGTAGCCACTGCCTCAATCCATCTCACCGAGGGCCTTCTTCTTTGTCACTGCCCCTCCTCTTCACAGCATGATGTCCTTCTCCGGGGACGGGAATAAACACAGAGTTAAAAAAATTCCTAAAGATATACTTCATCTTGCATAGGGAAACAATAAATATATTTAAAATATCAAAATAAAATAGCAACTACGCACCAAGATAAACCTTAGGCACCAGAACTTTGAAAAACAGAGTTAATAGTTTGTTCGCTCCACCAACGACGATTGTACATGCACGAAAAGGAAGAGTTTATACATCCCTAATATTTTACAGGAGCCTCATAGACTTGTGAAAGCTGGCCAATGAATGAGGAAGCCAGAGACAAAATAATGCATTTAAATGACCGGTGTTAGGGAAGAATATGGACTATACCAGGGGCTGCCAGAAGAATGGTCCAATTCGTCTTGGCCAAAGTACTGCTGGACACAGCCTAAGAAACAAGGAGAGTGAGGCATCATGCTTGGGAACAGAGAGGGCCGGTGAAAAAGGAAGACAGCGTGAGGTGGGCTGGCACAGTGGCACCAACAATGTGCTTAGAACAGCAAGAAAGAGGATTGCTCAGATGGGTAGGGCTTCCGTGTGCATAGGGATGCTATGAGCTAAAACCAACTCAAGGCACTTAGCAGCAGCAGCAGCAATCTGGCTAAAGTGGATTCCCTTTGGGGAGGTCTAGCATGCCGAGTGTTAGTCTGAGGGTTTTTGTTTTTTTTTAATTAAACACTACTCATCACAAAACTCTTTTCTGGAAAGTAGATCAGTAATTAAGTACCAGCAAATTAAGTACTAGTAATTAACTACTGAGACACACTGGACTTGTCTTCTCCCTTCAGAGAGTTTCCTGACAGGGCAGACCAGTGAGATCATGTTGATTGAGGCTGACTAATGTGACAAGACCTCCCATCTCAGGCTCCAGGGCTCGACGCGGAACTGTGCCACATCTCCTTATTCTTCTGGCCTTTTGGAATCCGACTCTTCTTTCTTTCTGGTCAACCTTAAAGACGCCCACTTGAGAAATGAAGAAGCTCCGAACAAATACCTCACGTTAGGAAAGTAGAAGCAGGCTTCTCTCCCGGGAGCCTTCATTGCTGAGAGAATAGGACTAACAAGGAAAACTAATGAATTCTCAGAGGTTTTACACAAACGGTGGAAGAGCACAGCCTCACTACATGGAATAGCGCCAGACTCCAGGTTTAAATGCAGAGTGGATTCCTTGACTGTGTTTGCAAGGAACACTGTCCACTGTGTCCAGCAAACATGCCTGCAGGACTAGGATTTCAATAGCTGCTTCCCTCATCTCTAGATCAAACATCTCCAGGGTAGCTTTCTGGCCTCCAGGCTAGCTGTCCCTCTGTTGCTCTCTTTTCACATATCCGTAGTGCTATAACCAGTGGCACAAACTAAGTTCTATTGACTATGCAGGGTTTTTTTATGCATCATCTCTCTTAATTGCCTCAAGTAATATACTAACAGGAGTGCAATGAATGTCTGAAACATTGGCAATAACTGAGCCTTTTTTGTCTCACCTTATGGCCTGAGTCAGCACACACAATAGCACATATATACTCAGGCACATTCACTCACATCTACTCCCCCAAACCTCGGAGAACAATTTAGATGATTTTGTGAATGATTTTTTAAGCTTATTTTGAAGGTTTTCAGCAGCTACTTTCCTTCGACTTGATGAGCCGAATCCTTGTTCGTTGTCCATTCTTAGTCTGAAAGCGCCACTGAGACCTATTCCTATTGGGTGACCCTGGTGACATCTGAAAGAGCAGTGACATTGCTTCTAGCATCACGGGAACATACAAGCCGTCACAGTACGAAAGACTGACAGAGTGCTCCTCGGAGGCGAGAAAAGCAAGGCTTCATCTTTCATACTTTGGACCTGTCGTCAGGAGAGACAGGTCCCTGGAGAAGGATATCATGCGAGGTAAAGTGGAGGGGCAGCAAAAAGAGGAAGCCAGTCAAGGAGACAGATTGACACCGTGGTAGGAACGACTAGGAGGATGGCACAGGACTGGGCCCTGGTTCCTTCTGTGGTGCATTGGATCCCTATGAGGTGGAACCAGCTCACTAGCACCTAAACAACAACAACAACTTGTGAAGGAAAGGGCAAAAGCAAACGATACAAGAATATTTCCTTAAGATTCTCTCTGCCATTTCTCAGGATCTCCACCCACTCAGTCTTACCTCATAGTACATCCTCCGTTCTTCTTTCCATAGAACACCCAGAGCACTCCATGGCCTACTCCCTTTCCCTAAATTCTCCCTTCCCTCAACTCCCAGCCTTTTCCTTTTCTGTAGACCTGGATCTATTATGTAGCACCACCTATTCCTTTCTCGCCGACACCCAGCTAATATTCACAGCTCATCAGAAAATTAATAGTTCAGTTGCCCAGACGCACCAAGAATATTCTGCATGAGAAAGAGTTTTGGGAAAGCAACAAGGAGAGTGATCACGGACGTGTTGATAGTTTGGCTCCCGTTAGTTCTTGGCACACACGTGTGGAAAGAGATAGTCACAATGATCTTGGGGACACACGTTGATGAAAGACTGGGAAGTAAGGTACAGGTGGAAGAAGAGCACAGCGCTAGGACAATCTCCCAAACAGCAGATCCCGATTTCCAATCTTGCTGCTGATCGTTACCTCCCGGCACACTCATCCTTTGTGTCCCACGGATGTTTGCTGTGTGCCTACTATGTCACCGGTAGTTTGCTGAGTGTGGTTTGGAATACAAACTTAATAAAATGTGGCAGTAATACAATGTTAGTGCCATGCAAAGAAAGTAGAATCCCTTATGGGGAACACAAGAACCAAAGCCAGAGGCATCTTTTTGTTCCGCTGAGGACCATGACTACAGATCATTTCAATCTCTCTCTGGCAACCCTCTCCCAATGGACACACACACACACCATCCCATCCCCAGGGGATGGGCTTCCCGTGGAAGCAACCTGGGACACATGGAGCGTGGAGAAGAAAAGGCACTGAAATGATCCAGCTCCCTATTATTCATCCAAACTCTCTGACTACTCCAGTGAGGCTCCTTCCAGACCAGCATGACCCAGTTATTTCCACCAAGTCTTAAGCTGGTTCAACAGGCCCCACGTACAACTTCCCCTGCTGGGTTTCCTCATAACTGTAATGAGGGTGTGAAGTCAAGGTGTGGTTTCAAAATTGGAGCGAGTGGAGGTTCTCACATTTGCATGTGGATTCCTTCCTGTGCACCTTCAGCTGGGAGCTCTGTGGCTCTTGGGATTCTTGTAGTGATAAAGTGAGAGATGACTCCTTTCAGCACAGCCTGAAGGTACAATGATTACCAAAGTCAATGAAGTGGAAGTGGGGTGGGGAGGTTTACAAAACTTCTTTGGGGGCTTTACATTGTTTTTTACCAGGACGATTTGACTATCCTTTCCAGAAACCAAAAAAAACTCTTACTTATGGTTGCTGCATTAGTAACAGAGTGCTTTACTCCAAGGATTTGGCTTCCAGTGGGGGGTCACATCTATTGTGGAGGATTATGCTGGCTCTGTGCTATATCCAATGATTCCTACGCAGCTTACAGACAGGGCGTTGGTTTCCTATGACCCAATGTTGAGTCCTCCTAGCGTCCTATAAGAGCAGCCAACCTTAGTAGCCTGCAGTCTGCCTAAGATGCGCTATATCTGCAATGCCTGCCTCCTCTTCTGCTCCTTCCTCTAGAAAGGCATTGCTTATTCATGATGAGAAGGTTGGTCAAAATCAGGAAGTGGAGGAGGAAGTTCCACGATAACTTATCACTGTTCACCCGTCTAGTGGTTTCCTTCTCGCGTCTCCCTACAGTTGAAACTTGGAGAAGAGGTGCCCATCTGGTGACCGTAATAGTGTAGCCTACTTGTGTAATTCTACCTCATTCGCTATTCAAGTAGGTGGACCTAAGGGCTGCTCTTCTGTATTTTGATTTTTTATGTTACGGCCTAACAAAGAGGTCTTAGGCCACTGAGGCAGGCAGACCTGGGTTCTGTCACTAGCTCAAGCAGACTCAGGCAAGACAGTAAGACTTCTGTTATCATTTCCTCATCTCTAAAGTTGACCTGTAGTCACTGGATGGTGCAAAGAGTTACTCCTGCACTGGGGTTCAAGCTCACCCAAAGGCACCTTGGCCAAAATGCCTGGAAATCTACATTGAAAGTCTTATAGGGCTTACTCAGCACTCACCGACTTGCCGTGAGTCAGTGTCAACTACAACTGATTAAAATGGAGCTTAGAAATATCTCCTCTCGGGGTGGGGAATTGGGGAACTCATAACAATGAGCACTAGAAAGAAGAAAATGTTCTCAAATCGATAGTGGTAGTGATTGTACAACTCTCGGTATGCTTCAATTATGGAATTGTATGAAATGTGGATTATATGCCAATAAAATTATTTTAAAAGAAAAAACATTTTTTGACCTCGTTAATTGGGAAATTGTGCTCTGGTTTTTAGGAAGGGATTGTGTTTGTGTATCATTTCAGGTCTCATAAATGTATATAGAGAAGAATCAGAAGTTTTATTAAAAATAATGAAACAGAAAAGAAATACCTCCCCAAGTATAGAATGCTGTAAGTTTAGAGACAACACATCTGTGTTAATCCAGGTAGACTAGAGAAACAAATTCACAAGCACGCATATGTATATAAGGGAGAGGCTTATATACAAGAGCAATTGAACATTGAGGAAACATCCCAGCCCAGTCCAGATCAAGTCCATAAGTCCAATATTAGCCCATATGTCTGATACCAATCTAAAAAGTCCTCTTTGGACTCACGAAACACATGACACCACATGTAATGACACCGAATGTAGAAGATCACAGGTCAGTGGGTAGAAAGTCTGTGGATCCAGTGGCACTGGAAACATCTCAGCGCTGGCAGTGGTCTCTGCATCAGGGTGGGTCCATGTGTCTTGTCAGCTGCTATGTCTCCCAGGGTGTGAACAGAGAGTCTCCCACCTCCAAGGAGGAAATTCCAGATTTCCCAGAATTTTCAGGAGAAGGCCATGCCCACACAGAAGCCTCATTGACTATGATCTGATTGACGAGCTAGACTCCACCCGTACACTCTTAATCCTCAAATTGACAAACGATTATATATATCTACTACAGCGTCCAAAGGTAAGTGATGTGCAGTGATTCCAGCTCACAGTGAGTCTATGGACCAGAGAAGGAAGCTCTGCCCAGCCCCGTGCCTCCCTCCCCATCTTTGCTGTATTTGAGCCCATGTGGGTGAAGCATTGCATCAATCGTTTCCATGAAGAATCTTCCTCTTTTTATTGAAATAAAATAGTAGCTATTCAAATCTAGATGATTTTATTCTAGACTCGTGACTTATCTCAGCATTCGTGGTGCCTACCAACTTTGTTGTACATTTCAAACATCTCTCATGGACTCTAAATTCAACTCATATCGGCATCCCTGACGTCTTCACGCGGATTGACCATAAACATCTGAAATTTAATATGTCCAACTCACCTCTTCATGTCTAATCGCAAATTATACCTTACATCTGTGATGATCTTCTTCATGTCTGTTAATGATTCTATCCTCCCGGGTCTTAAGGCTCAGAAACCTGAATAAACTTTGGAACTTTAGTTATCAACTTCTCTAGTCTTACCTCATGCACAAAACACACACATTCATATATATATATATATGAATACATATATATTCAAGTCCATTGGCAAATCCTACCAGCTCTACCTTTCCAATATAGTCATAATTTGACAAATTCTTATGACCTCTACCTTCATACTTTGATCCAAGCCTGAACTATTTTTATCTAAATTAATATTTTCCAAATGTACCCTCTCCCATCTATTCTAAAAAAGAGTGATCCATTTAAAATATACATCTGGTTATGTCAGTCCTTTTCTCAAAGCATTCTAAGAGTCTCCTATGTCACTGAAAGTAAAGATCAAAGCTCTTCACAGTGACCTACAAGGTACAGAAGAGCCCTGGTAGTGTAGTGGCTTATGTGTTTGGCTGCTAACCACAAGGCCAGCAGTTCGAAACCACCAGCCAAAGAGGAGTCTGCCTTTTCCTGGAAAGACTTACAGGCACAGAAACCCACATAGGCAGTTCTCTTTTGTCCCATAGAGTTGTTGAGGGTCAGAGTGGACTCAATAGCAGGAAGTTATTTATTTAGTTTGGTCAGAACCTACTAAATACCTATAAGCCTAGTATCTCCTCTCACTCTCTGCTGATCCATTCCACCATAGCTATATTTTCTATCTTTTATTTTTTGTTCTTATTCTTATTGCTACCCATAGAACACTTGCACCTTTGTACCACGGAGCTCTGCATTTGCTGTTTCCTCTCCACTGAACTAAGATCAGCAAACTTTTTGTACAAAGGACCAGGCAGTAAATATTTTCAGTTTTGTGAAGTGCATACGGTCTTTGGAGATACTCTTTATCAAGTGAACACAAAAACAGTTATTGAAATAACTGCATTCCAATTAAAGTTAATTTACAAGAAGAGATGCTAGACCAGATTTTGCAAACCTCTAATCTCCACCTCATTTCCCTCACAAATATTTGCATAATTCCTTCCCTCACTTCTTTCATGTCTTTGTCCAATTGTCATAAATGCCACCTTACCCGTGTAACCTTCCTTGACTTTTTCCCACAGAATAGAATAATTCCACTCTCACGCCCAACAAGCACCATCCCTTCCTACCTGTATCAAAACCCCCAATCTCTATTTTCTGTATGCCACCTGACACAGTCTACATTTATTTGTGAAGGATTTTGAAAGAAGATACTTTATTTTTGTCTCAGTTGAGTTCCCATGGCATGCTGCTACCCAAACTCACTGCCATCCAGCTGATTTTCGCTGATTATACAGATTGTATAGGGGACTGATTGTGCCCTATAGGACAGAGTAGGACTGACCCCATGGCTTCTGAGATTGTAAATCTCTATGGGAATAGAAAGCCTCATCTTTTTGCCATGGAGCAGCTAGTGATTTTGAACAGCCGATCTTGTGTTTAGCAGCCCCACACATTGCCCACTACACCACCAGGGTTCCCATCTCCAGAACATAGAACAGTAGTCTATTGGAATAGGATAAATCAATAGTCCTTGGGCTAGAAGGCATGAGTTCTTCCAACCTCTCGTATAAGCCAATATCACTCTTAGCAAATTGCTGAATCTTTATGTAGCGTTATACATCACCCTCGTTAAATGGAGAAAAGACATAATGCAGAGATCAGATTAAATAGTGTAAAAAGAAAAAAAAGTTATGAGTAATAGAAATATGTTTTGTTGTTGTAACTTTTATTTTACTAAAAATCGATGTAGTCTTCAAATCAAAAAACTTTAACTTGTCCAACATTCTAAATGATCACAATAATGTGCGTTTTATAATTATTTTCTCTGCTTAAAATTCCACATGTGAAGAAGAAAGATTTCGTGTAATTATTTCCCCCTTCCCCTAAAGATGTCAATAATCCCAGTATCTACCAGAGTTATTGAGCCAAAGTGATCACCTGGACCACCATTTAATAATTTCTGAACAAAAGATGATTAAAAATTAATTAAACCTAGAATTGCACCACTCATCCTCTTTACCCCCCTCTTCTCTCAATAACTTGATTTGCAAATGATGACATATTTATAAGATTATGTTTAAACTGAAAGGTCTATGCTAGGACATTATTGTCCAAGGGTGACTTCTAGTATTTTTTTAGCTCATTAAAAGTGACCAAGTTTCAGAGATGTACAAAGCTCGCTCAGAGAAAGCTATCTCGATGTTTTCATATAGACTTGAACGAGTCTTTCTTATGCTGGGGTGGAGAATTGGGACGATATTGGCCAAGAAAGTAGCTTTATGAATCAGAGGCCTTGGCATGAGGGAATGGGGCTCTTATGGTTTGAATTTTATCACAAGGTCAGCAGTCCCAAACACCCAGACATCCACGGGAGAAAGATAAGGTGACCTACTCCCGTGGAAAATTCATCTTGGGAACCCACAGGGGCAGGTCTGCCCTGTCATAGGGTTGCTCTGAGTTGGAATCAACTTGACGGCAATGAGGGAATGAGAAAGAACTGAATGGGTCTTCGTCTGGAAGTAGGGCCTTTGAAGAGTGTTATTCATTAACATGGCGTCATGCTGGCGCAGGGGGGACCCGAATCCAATATGACTGGTTCCCTTATGCAAAGAGAAGAAGAGACTGAGAGACAGAAGTCCATTTGATGGGATGCATCCCCAGACCAAGGAAGGCCATGAATAACCAAAAACTAGGACGGTGGAAAGAGGCCAGAAAGGCAGTTCCGCTGTAGCGGTTAGAGAAAGCACGTTTCTAAAGGTGATTTTATTTCAGCCTTATGAGCCTCCAGAACTGTAGGCCAATCAATTTCTGTTGGTTAAGCTACCCAGTTTGGGGTAAATTTTTACAGCTGTCACCCCGGGGAACTAATAGAGGGACTAACCCCAAACTAGAAACTAAAGTAGTTCTGGCACCGGAGAGCCTAGTTTGCCCGCTGCCCCTGAGCATAAATTGTTAAGTCCAATTAGCAAACGTAGGACCTGAAGGTTTCTTGGCTGCCATACAGGTCAGATTGCTGCTTGCATGGCAGCCAGAAGATTCTCTGGGAGCACACCTGGTAGAGAGACAGAGATGCCCAAGGAGCACGTCTGGAACATTATTATTACAACAAAGTTCGCAGTCACAAATTTGGATGTGTAAAAAGTGAAACTTCCTTCATTTCAAATATTACAAGTTAGCTTCTGACTCGAATCCCATCAGTTTGATCTTGTGAGAACGAGGTTACTGTGTTGTTCGGGGCTGTCGTCCATTCATAGCCACCCTGGGGGCTGTAGAATGCCACCCCGGGTGCTGTAGAATGCCACCCCCCACCCTACCCCCCAGCTCCACACCATCCTCACAATTGTTCTTCTTTTTGAGTCCATGGCTGCAGCCACTGTGCCAGTCCAGCTTGCCGAGGGCCTTCCTCTTTTTTGGCTGCCCCTCTGCTGTGCCCAGCAGGATGTCCTCCTCTAGGGACTGGTCTCTCTTGATAACATGGCCAAAGTAAGTGATACGATGTTCACGATGAGTCAGAGAAAAAGCTCTCCGATGGAGCAAGTGGTTATGTGCTCTGCTGCTCACTGAAGTCAGTGGTTTGGATCCACAAGCCTTTTTGGGGGGAAAGCTGGCAGTGAGTTTCTATCAAAAGTGCCTCTCGGGAGACCCTGGGGGGCAGTTCTACCCTGCACTGCGGGGTCGCTATGCGTGGAGTCAACTGGACAGTCATCAGTAGGTAGTTGTGATTATGTATTTGCACCAAATCAAAAGCACCCAAAGACAATGTTCTTTCAAAGAAAATTCGTCTAGTCAAACCAGGTAACACAAGGGGTTTTTCAGCCAATTCAGATTTTAAACGCAGTCACCTTAAGACATTTGCTCTTTGTCTCCCAGGACAGGTGTCTCCCAAGACAGGTGCGTGGTAGCAGTGTCCTCTGACTCCACCAGGTGGAGGGGGCTCGTTATCAGTATCAACAGCCCAACACTGAGAAGCGGAGATCAGACGTGCCTCCACCCCGCAAATATTTTTTACCAATTCTGCCACAAGCTGCATCGCACTCCCTGCTTCTCTGCCAGGTGGAAGAATTCCTGGCCGTGGCCTCGCCGGACTCAGACCATCCTCACAGTCGTGGGGCACATTAGGGAAGGAAGACATTACAATTCACATTCAGAAATGCAACCTACAGCTTTTTGACCAGGACAAACTTGTCTCTGTAGGCACACCTCTTTCTCTGACCTTTGGCGCTTGGGTCTGGTCTCTACTCCGCTCAGGGATGAGTTATAAAATATAGTGATTTGTTGTAAAAAGGAAAAAAAAAAAAAGAAGCTCTTAAATTCTGTTGATAAGTGCCCACAGGTACCTCATTCTACTCCTGAGCTTGCATTCAAAGACTTTCTCACTCCAGGGCCAAGAAGCCAACTGTGCCGCCAGCAGATCTCCCGGTTCTGTTAGGCTTCCAGAGGGGGTTCTACCTCGGTTCTTTGCTTCCCACACTGAAAGAACTCAAGCCGAAGCACGTTTTGTAAGCCACATGCGTTTTTATGAGGGAAAGGAAAAGTTTCAGGTTCTACAGTCTTAAAAGGATACACACTATCTCTGGAAAGTGTGCCAAGCCGCGTGGAAGCTGTGCTGGGGTTCAGAACAGGGCACAAAAAACCATGTGGAAAAGAACACCCACATGTGCAGAACTGGAGAAAGCCCAGAGACCAGGAGCCGGGCGCCTAAGACCCCAAGCGCACGTAGGCCCCAAGTAGGCCCAGAGCAGGCCCTGAGGGGGCACGCAGGCACACGCGTGCGTGCATGTGTGTGTTAAACTCCGACAGCTGGGTTATTTGACACCTCTGGCTGGGGAGGCGTAGTTGAAAGTATTGGTTGACCCCATTGGCTGAGTTAAGGCCCACCTGTGTGATGTACCTAGGGTTGGTGTGCCCAAGGTATTGGTTTTACCTCGGCCTAGGAGGTCCTAGTCTGTGCATGCTCAGTTTGGGTTTTCCCATAGGTGCCCAAAGACTGCCTGATTTCTTTCCAGCCCTCTATCTGGGCCTTTGTAGGCATTGGTGAGACAGTCCCACTTGTCCCTAAATCTAGCTACCTAATAGTTCTGCAGCCTTGCCGTTGCCGTTTCTGTGCCTTTGCTTCTCATTGTTCTTCAGAGGCTATAATTTTTTCTCTCTCTGTTTCCTGGATCTAGGAGGCTCCCAGCTCAGGGACCCCGTGTCTTAAGGCTCTGCTCCACTCCTACCTCTTCCTTCTTGATGGTCACTAAGTGCTCATTTCTGCCTCTGAGATAACGTCCTTTCAGCCTCTGTGGTTGGAAAAACTGAGTAATCCCTTCATGGTTGTGGAGGTTGGACGATTTCAGGCCAACTTGAAGATGTATGACAGTATAGGGCTGGAGTTCAACCGGTCACTCGGGTCACAGCCTGACGCTACTTCCTTGAGAAGGACTTTTCACAAGGAGGCTCCTGGGACCCTCCCCCCTCTCTGCCTCTCTGCCTTCCTGTGTGCTGGGACTCTCTGCCGCTGATCGGGTTTCCGCCCGCCTTGGATCCACACAATTCTCTACCCACCGGCCTGGGATCTTCCTGCGTTCTGAATCATTGCCTGTGGCTGCGTGAGTCTGAAGAGGGACTTATGGGCTGGTATCAGACTTATGGATTTGAGATGGACTGGGCTGCCATGCTTTCGTGATATATAATTACTTCTTGATATAAGACTCTTTCTTACACATACATGAGTGTCACTGGATTTGTTTCTCTAGTCAGCCGACCTAACACAATTATGGTTCCATAGATAGTATCTGTATTAGCCCACCCTACCACAAGGTGACACACATCATATTTATGTTATTAGCAAGCTATTCTATCATCTTGGTGGGCCACAATCACTTCATTTGCATAGTCCTCCCCAGCCACTTGGACATGCTGTCAGGAGAGACGAGTCCCCGCAGAAAGACATGCTTGGTAAAGTAGCAGGGCAGCAAGAGAGAGGCAGACCTTGGACTGGATGAACTGACACACTGAGGATGGCACAGGACTGGGCAGGGTTTTGTTCTGGTGGACATATGATTGCTAGGACTCAGAACGCTCTCAATGGCACTGAACCAGAACAACAACAACCCAGTCCGTTGATAGGAGTTTCAAAGCCAACAGCTAGAAGACTGGTATCACATTATCTACAGCACTGTAATGGGGAATGGGGGAAGTGTAGCCATCTCTGCCTTGGAGTGACCCACCAGGCCACCGTACAACCATCCTTCAGAAAACAAGGAGATGGTGCTCCGAAGCTGGCTGGCTATGAGACAGAGACGTGACCTCAGCAGATTTCTCGTGGGGAATGTTCACGTCTTTTTCTTGTACTAGAATACACTTTTTGGCCAGTGTCAAAACCCTTCACGATCTTTATGCAATCACCCTCCTATGCTTAAGGAGTTTCTCTCTCCCCCTTTTGGCCCCAGGAAACGGGGGCTGTTTCTCCAGCTCTGTCAGGGCCAACTGCCCTTTGATGGTTTACTTTACTGGCTGCGTACCTCGTATGGGGACTGGTGATTTCTTCTCTGGGAAGCTCAGAGTCTTCCTTGACCTTGTTTAGAACAGGAAGCATAGGCTCACTACTCAGGAATCACTAACTCAAAGGGAGCAAAGAAAGGAAGAAGGGAATTGAAGAGGGGTATGTTGTTGGGCTGCCCATTCCCTACCTCTCCACCCCATAGAGAAAAGAGGGAGGGAGGCATAGGGCTCCTCATCCTTATATGCAACTCATCACTCCCTTCTTGTTCTAGTCCCAGTTCTTAACTAAATGGGGGAAACGGAAGCTCAGACAATGTTCCTCCCCTCCCCTCTGGCCAATCTTGTCTGCTTCTTAAAGATTTTGATTTCAAGTTTAAACTTAAAAATTAACATTTGGTCTTCTTCGTTCTCCAACAAAACTTTCACAACCTCTCAACAGATGAAATAGCCTCCAGGCCGGGTGTGGTGGGAAGGATGGCCAATGAGTGAGAGAACAATCAGAGGGACTAGTATTTTCATGTGCTGCTATGGGTGATGGCTCCATCCTTCCCCTCTTATCTTTGACACTGTATTTATAAACCCTAGAAATAAAGACATGCTTCTCAGACACAAACAAGCCTTCTCTCCTGGAGAGCGCAGTCCCCTTTGTCACTTATGCTCCTCTGAAGAATTCAACATCTCTGATCCCTCTGGGAATTCCTTATGCCTCACACTAACCCTAACCCCATTTCACCCAGCAAAGTGACCCCAGGTGCAGTGGAGTCCATTCTGACCCTTGGCTACTCCACGTGGGTCAGCATAGACTGCTCCATAGGATTTTCCATGGCTGATTGTGTTTGTTTGTTTGTTTGTTTGTTTATGCAAATAAATCACTAGGCATTTATTCCAAGGTACTTCTGGGTGAACTCAAACTACCAGTTTTTCTGCAATATTATTATTTTTGACATTATGAGTTGATAAACTCTATTTTTAAAGAAATGTTTGGTTTTTATTTTAAATATCATCAGAATAATCCTGAGAGTGAGCTGTGATCATACTCATAACTTCTCTCCTCTATAGCTGGGGAAAAGTTCTCTCTCTCTCTCTCTCTCTCTCTCTCTCTCTGTAGGAAGAAAACAAACAAAACCCAAAACAAACCCCCCTGAAATCTGCAGCATCTGGACGTAAAGGAATACAGCCTTTGGTGAACAGCCCGATGCATAGCCCATGGTGCTCCCAGGGCTTCTTGATAAAGCATCAAGAAACAAAACCAACATGTACTGTCATTACAATTTACAGTAGTGACTGTATACAGGCTTTCCGAGGTTGTCAATCTTTACAGGAGCAGATAACCTCATCTTTCTCCTGTGGGACAGCTCATGCTTTTGAACTCCTGATATTGCTCTTAACAATCTACTGCTGACACAACACCACCACCAGAGAAGGAACAAGTATAGGTAAATCTCACAATGCATGACACAGAGACATCACTGTGTCCCGTCCCACTCCCATGGGGTACGCATTGGGCTGTTCACATTTCAGACACCTATTTAAAACATGTTACCAAATTTTTGTTAGTTTATAACTGTGATAGTTAGGTTTTTTTGTGCCAACATGGCTTCCATAGGACCATGTGAGCGGAGTTTAGCCTGTCAATCATGTTGCAGTTTGATTGGAGGACATCAGCAATAAATAGCTCTCTGCTTTCACCTTCTTGTTGACAAGCCCAGTGGAGCCACACTGAGACCTGTAAGAACCCTGGAGAGGCTTATACTGCCACTGGATCCACAAGACTTTGCACTCACTGGCCTGTGATCTGCCTGCATTTTGAATCATTGCTTGGGCTGCGTGAGTCTGAAGAGGGATGTATGGACTAGTATCAGACTTATGGGCTA
>NW_022107431.1:21420143-21421593 GCF_000313985.2 Echinops telfairi
TGAGAATGATGTACAAATGCGCTTTACACAATTGATGTGTGTATGGATTGAGATAACAGTTGTATGAGCCCCTAATAAAACGTTTAAAAAAAAAAGAAAAATTCATGATTCTGAATCAAAGTTACAAACAGCATTAATAGCAAATAGTCCATTAATTTATTTTGACTTTGTTTTCTTTCCCAGAATTAAGCAACCATTCACCAGGGGTTATTTATCATTTCCTCAAGTTTTTATTATATTTCACTTCAATTTGCACACCAAAATCTTTCCTTGTTTTCCACCCAACTGTTGGAATAAGTACTGCCTCTAACCGATTATTCCCCCTGCCTTTGGGTCTTTCCTCGGTTGACACTGACTTTTCATTTACTTTTTGATCAATGGCTTTTCCAAATCACTGCCTTTGAAAATGCAGCACACATATTCCTGATTGCTCAGAGTCAACACAACCCCAAAACTCAAATGACTGTAGGTCATGGGTTGAAGTCTATCTCCCCCAAATCAATCCAAAATATGTATTGATTGGGCTAAGCCATGATTTCCAGTATTGTGTTGTTGCCCACTACTTTTATAATATAGTGTCTAAATTCTAGCCTCTCTGTCCATAGTTATTGTAGCATTTAAGAGTGAGCTGTCTGTTAAATTAAAAATGCAGGATTAGGTCACATTAATGAGGATTAAGTGCTGTTTCTTATGTTTAGAACTAGGGTGGGATATAGCCTGTAGTCTTTGGCAAGCAGAGAGAAGACTTGAGTACTACCAAGAAAGAAAGAGTAGGGACCAGAGCGCATCTTTTAGACCTGGGGTCCCTGTGCTAGGAAATTCCTAGACCTGGGGGGAGATTGGTGACAAGGACCTTCCCCCAGAGCCAATAGAGAAGGAAAGTCTGTCCCTGGAGCTGTGCTCTGCATTTGTACATCTAACCTCTAAGCTAAGAATAACTATGTGTTAAAGCTCTCCACTTGTGATATTTCTGTTATAGCATTGTTAGATCACTAAGACACCATAAAAATCCCAAGATTCAGCATTATCCTGGATGGTCAGTATGATGGTCAGCGTCATCCTGCTGTGACAGTGCCTTATGTCCCCATAATTCCATAGTTTTTAAAAAATGTTTATGTGTAGAGGTGATGTTGTCTGAATTAATAATCTCCACTTGATCTCTAGGTTCTACAGAACTCGCAGACAAAATTCATGATGAAAGGGCTTATTAAGGAAGCTAACCAGTTGTAATGCCAGGGAGAAATATTCACGGTTGAGTTGTTTACCAGGACATGATAAAGCATTCTTTCCAGTCTTCTAATAAATGCCTAAAACGGCATACCACTCTGCTATAAGCCTCAACTTGACAACCTTCAGCTCAAGCTCCGTGGATCAGCAAGCCCAACTTTACCAATTAAGTGACCAGAGGCATCCCACTCCACAAGGCAGCCTCTTGCACAAAAATGCTCAG
>NW_022107431.1:21423406-21424576 GCF_000313985.2 Echinops telfairi
GACATGCAATGTTGTGCTGTGTACTTGGATGATGTCATTATTCTCAGATGCTCCATTTGAAGATTCTTAATTTTATGGTTTGCTATTCAGAGCACTGCTGCATAGATTTAGTTTTCCAAACTAATCGGGGACTTCAGTTACTTGAAAGCCTGGACCTAAATGCTAATGGTTTTTCTAAAGTCCAGAGACAGATTCTGGAAGCAGTGAGATGTTTCCGTGAAACACAGGAAGCCAAAAAGAAAAGGACAATACAGGGATCATCTAGATGATCCAGAACCTTCCAGAAGGGGACTTATTGCTGCAACTGACAAAATACAGCTGTGCCATCCACCCCTGGATGGTCTCATTTTTAACTTGTGTAGTTTTTTATGTACCTGCATGCATTAAGATATATCTGTGAGTTTATATGTAATATTTTCAAACTCCAAAGACAAAGATCATATTTATAAAATAATCATAGTAAAAGGCAAAGCTAAAAGAAAAAAAAGATACTTGACTTAGACTTGCAACTAATGGAATAGAATCTTTTAAGTTGAGGACTATAGTTTAATTTATGTATATATTTAATTTATATATACGAAGGGGTTTCAAAAAGTTCATATAAAAATAGAACAGAAAGAATGAAATTTTGCAATGAACTTTTTGGAGCCCTCTCATAATGCATATATATCTAGTTTTATTAAATGTACACATTATATATATGTATATATATGCTCTCATTTTAATGTGAATTATATGTTAAATACAATTATGAATTATGTATTGACTGTTCCCTTTAGCCATACCCTCTTTGAATGAATATTCTTTTAATGAAACCACACTGGATGTCAGTTTAGCAACTAAACCTTCTATCCAGCTGAGTTCTCAGTAGCTATCATGTCCAGTTCTCATTGGCTCTGCTCCTCTGACCTGGTTCACCCCAAGACCTTGGTTCCAGCATTTGTTCTGGCCCCAGTCGATTCATTGCACGATTTTCTACTCTCATTCCTGGCTCTGGTCTTGCACTCCCTTAAGGCACAATATACTGGCATGCCTCCAGGAACTAAGAGGCCAGGGTGGCCACCTCCCCCACCAGCACAGGCCACTGTGCCATGCCAGACCTGTGAGACACTATTACTGCTGAGTTGACCATAACATATAATTTACTTTCTGAAGCTCTCTCCCACAAAG
>NW_022107431.1:21426142-21427352 GCF_000313985.2 Echinops telfairi
TCCATTCCCTTCAATGTCGCTTTCCTATCAATTCTTCTAGCCCATATCTGACTCATTAATACACGTTTATGACTTTCCAACTGCAAACTTGTCTTCTCATCACTAAACGTGTCCTTTCAAATCCAGTTCCTTGATTGCCGCTGTCCTACAGTATACTCTTAAATTGTGCTGTGAGTATACTAACTCAAGAATTGGATTTTTTATCAATGGTTTTGTATATTTCTAGATGTATCCAGATTGGAATCTTTGTTGGGATACCATAAAAAGGTAATTATTTTGAGTATAGAAAATATTTTAACCTTTACAGGAGTTTATAAACCCAAAACTCACTGCCAGCAAGTTGATGCAGACTCATAGTAACCTTATAGGACAGGGTAGCCCTCTCCTTGTGACTTTCCAAGTCTGTAACTCTTTATGGGAGTAGAAAGACTGTCTTTCTCCCAAGGAGCAGCTGGTGGTTTTGAATCACTATGCCACCAGGGCTTCACAGGAGTTGACATCCTGGGAGGTTATTTTAACTTAAAGAATAAGATCTTTAGCATCTTATTTAGTTGTGTGTGTGTGTGCTTTATCTTCTACTTGAAACACTTTATTGTGAAACTGTCTCTGATTTATTTTGCTTGCTTTTAAAAATCTGTTTCTGAAGGGATTGAAGTTGTTAAATTGTGTCCTGTCAGCAAAGCATCTGCAGATAATAGCACAAATGGCGATTGGAGTTAAGTTGCTGAATGACCTCTCACAGTGCTCAGGGCACTGGCCATATCCTCCAGTCCTAAGACGTGGCTCTGTATCCTCTTTCTTGTTGGCACTTAAAAGTCACTAAATAATCTTCACTAGAAAAGACAGAAGACTCTCCAATCCCATCAGATCCTACCTTGGAGGGATTTGTGGGGTTTAACTTTTTTAGCACATGAAAAAAACATTGTATATAATATCTTTCACTTAACGTGTTCAATCCAAGTTATAGTTATTACAACTGCTATTATTATTATTATTATTATTGCTTAGCATGTAATAGAGTATGAGAAATGAACCCCTTTAAGGTCAAATTGAGGAATTCCCAAGCCCCAAACCCACCACCACCAAGTTAATTCTGAAACAGCAACTTTATATATGGTTTCTGAGGGTAGACATCTTTCTGGGAACAGACAGCCTCAATTTTCTCCCACAGAGGGCTGATGGGATTGAATCACCAACCTTGTGGTCAGCA
>NW_022107431.1:21434293-21436593 GCF_000313985.2 Echinops telfairi
CAAACTGACTGCCACTGATTTGATTCCAACTCATAGTACCTCTATAGTTTTAGGAAACATTTGCCCAGCTCTATCTGGTTTACCTGTCTTTCCACAAATATTTATGAAATGTTGCGGTTGAGCCCTGGTGGTATAATGGTCATGCGTTGAGCTGCTAACTGCAAGGTCAGCTGTTCAAAGCCACCAGCTACTCCGCAGGGAAAGGATGAGGCTTTCTACCATACAGTGTCAGAAACCCGCAGGGGCAGCTCTCCCCTGTCCTGGAGGCTCACAGTGAGCTGTCATCGACTTGGTGGCAGGGAGATTTTGATTTGGTAGTTGAGCCAGAGTCCCTGGGTGTTTATATGAACAATGTGCTCAGTCAGCTGTTAAATGAAAGACTGGCAATCCCAGGGCACCTGAGGCGCCTGGGAAGGAAGGCCTGGCCATCTGCTTCGGAAAAATCTGACACTGAAAACCCTTCGGAGGAAATGCTAGCTCACGTACATTGGGCATGAGTCTGACTTGACTTGATCGTAACTGGCTTTATAAGTGAAACCTACCCAGTGACCTAACATAGTGGTGAATAAAATGTATGACTTAACATTACTTCTGGTTGTGACTTTTTATGACAATGACCAAAATGCTTGAGAATAGCAATGAAAACTTTGTGTATAACGAACACCATTTGATAGCCATACATTATCTTAAATGCACCAGTCATGGCAGTTCAGAAAGATAATTTTAGCTGTTCCAGCTCTCTAGACTATGGTTCATTTTGGCTACTGTTCTAAATACATTCATCACTGTGGATCAGATAGCAGAGTTCAGGCATCTACTCATATTACATTAACTAAAAGAAATAACTGTAATTGAGAAAGGAAAAAAAAGCAAAACCCAAGTGTGACAATAAGAATAATGAACTTCTCACAATAGAAATTTATTAATCAGAGGCATTACATAATAACACTATAATAGCAATATAATATTATGTTAATTTTCAGAAAACAAGTTTCTTTAATGAAACACTGGTAAAGCACCCTTGGACATTTGCCAATCAGTATTGTTTCAAATTAACACAAAGTTATTGTTTTGGTTTTTTTTAAGTCTGAAAATAGACTCTCAAAAAAAAAAAAAGGCAATTCACTCACAGCTCACAGGGCACATAGAGTGCCAGTTTTGTACTAAAAGATGCTGATCGGAAAGAGTGGCTGAGAACGATTAAAAAAACCCAAACAAATTAGAGTTCTAGAAGATTTTCTATATTTGAAATGCCATTTCCTGGTCTAATGTACAAAGTTGGCATATTTCTAAATTTGATACACAATTTCCTCTCTAACCTATGCATTCATTTTCAAATGATGATTTTCCTTTCTCAGGTTAAAAAAAAAGTGCATTAAGAGGGGAAATTATGTCCTACAGAAAACATTACCTTCATACGGTAGTTTCCAGACCATCCTGTGAGTTTGAAGTATCCCACTCATATTGGGCTATTAACTGCAAGGTCAGCAGTTCGAAGCCACCTGCCACTCCTCGGGAGAAAGATAAGCCTTCCTACTCCCATAAAGAGCCACAATGACAGATACGCACAGATGTCATTCAACCCTGTCCTATAGGATCGCGATGAATGAGCATTGACTTAATGGCAGTGAGGTAGGGTTGGCTTTTTGAGTCTATAGGTATGAGCCCTCAGCCAGAGGAATTGACACAGTGGCTTCAACAATGGGCTCATCGCGCATCGGAACAACTGTGAGGATGGCGTAGGAATGGGCAGTGTTCACTTCTAAGGTGCAGAGGGTCACCATGACTTGAAACTGGCTCAGTGACACCTTAAAACAAGAAGATAGGAATACGATCTCTTTTCAGAAACATGCCAGGACTCAATGTTGGCTCTGCTTCTGCTGGAAGGACAGGCAAAACAGTACCCTTTGGACCTCATACAACAAACTAAGAGAATCCATTGGCTTGTGAGGAAAACTGGTCCTTGACTTAGGCCTCTCATTTAAATGTCAGGTGAGCAGCCGACTGTGATAGGCTCCAACTAGGCCTCCATAGGAACATGTGGGCAGAGTTTAATCAGACTGTAGTTTGATTAGAGGGCTACCAAGATAAATGCTTTCCACGGCATTCTGTCTCTCTTCCACCCTGGTGATCAGACCCACATGCTGCTGCTTGAGCTAGTTCTTTGCCTGCAGCAGTTACTGCACTACCTGTGGGTCAAGCCAACCCATGGATCGTGTCCCTACAGCTTGAGGTTCCTTCAAGAACTGAGCCGCCTTGCTGCTGGTGCATGCATCACTTGAACTCGAGGCTGCTGGACT
>NW_022107431.1:21437445-21439459 GCF_000313985.2 Echinops telfairi
CTCATAGCTCACAGTTCAGAGTCAAAAAGCTATGTCCATCAATGGCTAATATGCAGGTCTGGGTGCAGGGTCCTGTGTACCGGGTGTACCACATTCGAATTTCTCTCACGGTTCTCTTCATTTTTAAAGGTGATGATTTCCAGTGTGCCTTCCCATTCTATGGGGCTCTATGCTTCTGCACGATGTTTTTCTTGTCTCCTGGGTTGAGCTTCAGACAACCATAAGGCCATTGCCTCACAGTACTTTATGAGAGCTGAGTGGGAGGAGATGGTCTCCTCAATCTTAATAAGATCAAGCCAAATTATTTCTCTGCATTTATAATGATAGTCCTCTCCTCCCTTGCAAGGGGGAGAATTTGGTAGGATGAAAACATGGTGGGTCTAACCATTGTGTTTATTTGCGAGAACACAGAACAGGAAAAAGAGGAAGTGATAGATCATTGAAAGGCAGGGTGTATCTTACATTTTGTTCAGTGAGTCTATATAAGCTTGGGCCACAGGCCATAGATTTCATGTCAGCATTCATTAATAGCTCATACGAGTACATGAGTAAAACAGATAAAATGCCAGGCAACATTCTGTTTTCTCTACTTCTAAACAGTCAGAAAAGTTTTTGATATTTAAAAGAATAAAAGAACCTCCAGAATCATTTAATGTGAAAGTGAACTTGAGTGAAATAGAATGGCAACTTATGTCTGGCTCAAGCATCTATCAATAAGTTTCATGCTTCACTAACCCCCAAAAAGAAAATAAAAGTCCTCTGATTTTTTTCTGCCTTCCAGCTCTGGGACAGAATGTCCCTGACTTTAAAATGGATGATCTCCAAGGATGGGAAAATGAATGCATAGCTTCACATATTAACTGCTTGTATTTTTAGCACTTCTCCAAATCATTGTCTATATCCTTCTCACTGACAGATACAGTTGTGACATCTTCAATACTTGATGGCATGGACAAGAGGGTGGCTAAGGACAAGAGGGTGGGGGTTTGCCATAGGGAATCTGATATTCTCACCTGTGTTTCCTGAAGAATTAAGTTGGCTGAGGCATCGATAGTGCCAGCTCATTGCTTAATGTGAGACAGGCATGTAAATGTTTGTCACACTCCACCAAACTATGACTTGTGAATAATAATAGTAAATAACTAGCAGTGCTAAGTTAGATAGTGTTTTAAATGCACGCACACACACACCCATGGGCCAACACCTGTCAGTTTTCTTACTGTGGTAACTAACCTGTTGCTGTCATGCTAAAAGCTATGCCACCACTAGTTCAGATGCCAGAAAAGATCACCCATGAAACCATGGTGGACAAGTTTCAGCAGAGTTTCCACACTAAAGTGAAGAAGAATGGCCTGACAATCAACTTCCAAAAAATGAGCCAATGAAAACCTTATTGGTCAGCATGTTATCCTTGCCAACCCTCTTGCTTCCGATGCATCATCATCATGACCAATCAATTACTGGAGGAGGATATATGATGTTTGCTGTAGTAGAGAGATGGCGAGGTAAGGGAGACCCTGGGTGAGCTGAATTGGCACAGTGGCTGAAATGATAGATTCAAACATGCTGTTGATTGAGAAGATGACATGCAGGATTGGGCTACCTTTAGATCTATGTCCATAAGGTCACCACGGGTCAAAGTCAACTACACACATGTGTGAGTGTATGCACATACCTCTCCATATCACCTGTCATGACAATTGTATTTTTCTCTATTTCATACATGGCAAGCTGAGCCCAAAGAAATTGCATCACTTGTCCAAGGTTACATAAGTAGCAGATGATGGAGCAGGTATTCAAACCCAGGCCACCAAACTCCAAACCTTCCCCAGGAGACAGTGCTACTTACCTCTGTACTTAAAACCACGGCTGCCCAGCTATGTAGTCATTCCGAGAGGTTGGACAATGATTCCATGTCCGTTGGCATGACTCAGAAATGTCTTGGGCCTCCTTTAATGTGACTGATGAGAAGCCAATCCAAACAGAGAGAAAATGCCCCAGAAACTCAATCTGT
>NW_022107431.1:21441367-21443479 GCF_000313985.2 Echinops telfairi
TATGTACAAATGTGCTTGACACAACGGATGTATGTATGGAATGTGATAAGAGCTGTACAAGCCCCCCAGTAAAATGATTTTAAATAAATAAATAAAAATAAAATGTTTGCCTTGATCCACGACCCAGTAACTTTTATGCTTTGTTTTACCTGCATGGTCAAGTTGTGTGCGCCCATCTACCAAAACCTCCGGTATTGTGGTTATTTGTTTATCTATACTTTCACTTGGCAGACATGTCTGTGTGCCTGCAACATGCCAGGTTCTTAGCTTCACCAAGCTATGAACTTTACAACCCTGAACTGTATTTCAGAGTTATTATGGAGGATGCTCAATCCTATATTTTAAAATTTGAATGGGGTTGCTGATTTTACTGAAAAAAACAACAACAACTTTTTCACCTTTTAGCTTCTAAATTAGTATCATGACAGGAAGTGTCCTAGATCAATGTGCTCCATGGCCCCTGCTAAGACAAGTGTCTACTTATTAGTTTAGTATCTGTGCTTCATCAGCCTGCTGGCATTGCAAGGGAAGGATGACAAGGTTTTAAATAACTATTTTCCTTCTCTGTTTTTCTGCTCCTATCACTTCTTGAAAATCTGTCTGAAGGCATTACAAGTTCTGTTGCATTCTGTTTGCCATATTGTTTATCCCACGTTGCCCACATCTGAATCCCTCCTATCTTCCAACTGTACCCCAACCCAGTCACAGCAGAGATGTTAGTCAAGCACACCAAGGCTTCTTTCCCTCAAAATATGGCTTAGGTCAGTGAGTAAAATTTTAGAATCCCTTCAATTCTCCCATCAGAGATTAAAATGGTGTACAACATATGGCCTATTGCAATCGTTTAAGGATCCAGAATTTCCACTCAGACAGAGCCTTTAAACAATTATTTATTAGCCCTTCCCTCCTAGTGTTAAATCACAGTCAACAGCAGCATCTTGGCCCCTTATACACTGAACTACTGCAACGGGTCCCAATTGCAGCTGTTCATGCCCTGAATGCAAGCCATTTGTATCAACTGAGTCTCAATGAAGACACAGGGGGAAAGGTTCACCCACCAAATGGGTGTCTTATTGAACGAAAGGAAAGCTGCAGTTCACTATTTCACTCACACTCCTGAGCAAATATTAGAGGTACAAGCTAGAATAAGTGTGTTTTGGGATTTCATTTTCTTCTCTCTCTGTGGCCAGGTATATGATGATTTGAAATGTATTTCCACCTTTACTGTCAAATTTTTTCTCCTCTTATTCTGAATATCTTGGGTGAGATGATTAGGATGTGTATGGTGTGTGTGTGTGTATGTGTGTGTGTGTGTGTGTGTTGAAGGGTAAAGGAGGGGTGGAAGTTGAAGTCCCAGAGAAAAGGAAATCAGGCAAACCTTATAGGTATTTTTTGGCCGGCCAGTCTGGTTAGCCATTACTGAACTCCCGGCGATGCTATCCACCTAACACACTCGGCTCCATCAAAGTCTATGTAGTTGGAGATGAGTGTATGTAGAAAGATATTTCTCTTAAAGGTTGCTCTGATGCTACAAGCTATGCCACTAGTATTTCAAATACCAACAGCATTATCTAGGGTAAATAAGTTTCAGTGGAGCTGCCAAACTACGAAGAGACTAGAAAAAGGAATAAGTGGTCCACTTTTGAGATATTCTCCGCTGAAAACCTTATGAATATCAGAAGAGCATTGTCAGATAAAGTGCTGGAAGAGGCGCCCCTGACATTAGAAGTGATCCATTTGAGCCCCTCAAAGTAAACTGGGGAAGAGCTGCCTCCTCAAAGCAGAGTCCATCTTACAGACCTGGATGGAATGAGACTTTCAGGACCTTCATTTGCTGATGAGACGCCACTCAAAGATAAGAAGAAACAACTGTCACTTCCGGAAGGATGGCAACCGAGTAACAGATAACAGAGGGACTCCATAGAAATCATCAAAATCAGCGCAGGAGAGCAACTGAGAGGGAAATTCCACACTGCCAGGTCACAGGAGGAGTATCATAAAGATAAGTAGACACAGATCCACTAAGTTTTAAGGAGCTGTGGGCTTTTGTGGAAGCTGGCTAAAACGTAACCTTAGCACCGCCACAGTCTAGGCCAGAGCCAGGCTCCTCTG
>NW_022107431.1:21444318-21446176 GCF_000313985.2 Echinops telfairi
ATCATTCAGTGTAGCACCATCCTTGCAGGTCCACAACCACCCAACCAGCATCCCCTAAGAGGACCATCAACTTGCCCTCCAAATAACAGAACACTGGTTGGCTAAAGAATGAGTGAAACCATAGGAGGATACAGTGGTACCCCGACCCTACAGTGCAATTAGTGGCAGGCAGTTCAACAAAGCATTCCTACAAGTTTCCAGAGAGCCCAGTGCTCTTAGAATCTCTGAAAAATGGTACTGGGCTCCTCTAAAACAACACAGCACAAACAGCAATCAACCCCAAAAACCTCAATGAAAAAAACAGGAAAAAAAGGTAATGTCTGAAAAAGTCCTGAACCTAATGACGTGCATAGAAGAAGCCGACATTGATCTGCCACAGAGAGAAATCTTCAGAATGCTGCTTGGAGTCAGACAGCACATAAGGGAAACAAGACAGCAAAAGGGTGAAATGATAGAGGAGATAAAGACCATGCACCAAAGGGAAATACACGACCTAAGGGATGAGATAACAAAATCCAACAGCAAATTCACAGACGTCATCAACAGACTTGAGGCAGAGAATCTTACCAGTGAAAAGTAGAGGATAACCAGGCAGACTTCAACAATTGGGAAAGACAGTTAAATGAGATAATTAGAGAAGTTGAAGAAAACCTGAGAGCCATGCATGATGCTATGAAGAGGAACAACATTAGAATAAGCGGACAACCTGAAGACGGCACAAAGAAAAAGTCAATGGCAAAAATAGCAAGGAAATTCTTAGAGGAAAACTTCCCTACCTTAATGAATGAAAACCAGGCAACCATTCAGGTGGCCGAAAGAACACCAGCTAGACTGAGTCCCAAAAAGTCACCAAGGCATATAATATTTAAACTACCCAACTTTGAGGAAAACTAGAAAAGCATGTGAACAGCCAGGGAAAAACAATCAGTAACATATAAAGTTACCTAAATAAGAATATTCTTATTTGGGTAAAAAGAAGTGGAGAGAGGAGAGTAACATATTCAAAAATTGAAGGAAAATAATGCAAACGGAAGAATACACTATCCCAACCAAATAATCTATCGAGATAGATGGAAAAGTAAGAATCTTCCAAGACAAGGAAAAACTCAAAGAATACCCAGATCTACAAAAGATCCTTGAAGACCCAGTATGGGTAGAAGAACAGCACTCACCAAGCACAAATAAGAGACCACGACATAGAACAACCCCACCAAGAGTGCAACATAGAGAAACAGACCCCAAGATAGCAATGGCTCAAGGGTGGAAAGAAAGCAAGAATGAAACACACACACACACACACACAGAGTCACAACATACTGATAAGTAAGTGAGGTAGGAAAACACCTAACACAAAAGGTACAAGATAACATCACAGAGTCCACAGGTGGATGTAATAACCCTGAAAATCAATGGAGTGAACTCAGGTATTAAAAGGTAGAGGCTAGCAGACTGGCTTAGAAAACACAACCTGTTGATCTGTTGCCTACAGGAGACACATCTCAAGTTTACAGACAAAAATAAACTGACCATCAAAGGCTTGAGAAAAATATACCAAGCAAATGACAATTCAAAAAAAAGCAGGGGTTGCAATCCTAATCTCGGACAAAATTGATCTCCCCTAATAAAATGATTTTAAAAAATAAGAGAGAAAGAAAATTGATCTTAAGGTGCAAGCCATAATAAAAGATAAGGAGGGGCACTATATAATGCTCAAGGAGACAGTAGACCAAGAACCAGTGAGCATAACAAATATATACACACCCAACAAGAGACTCTTGGAATTAGTCAAACACTCCAAAAGATGAAAAAAGAAAGTACAGGTTCAACAATTATAGTAGATGACTTTAATACACCTCTA
>NW_022107431.1:21447183-21462605 GCF_000313985.2 Echinops telfairi
ATCTGGCTGGAGTGGAGGATATACACTGGTACAGATAGGAATTGCAAACACAGGGAATTCAGGACAGATGAACCCCTCAAGACCAGTGGTGAGAGTGGTGATACTGAGAGGGTGGAGGGAAGGTGAGGGAGAAAGGGGGAACAGATTACAAGGATCTACAAATAACTTCCTTCCTGGGGGAGGGACAGTAGAGAAGTGGGTGAAGGGAGATGTTGGACCATGTAATATATGACCAAATAATAATAATTTATAAATTATCAAGGGTTCATGGGGGAGGGGGAGCAGAGAGGGAGGGGAAAATATAAGGAGTGAATACCAGAAAGCAAATGTTTTGAGAATGATGAGGGAAACAAAGGTACAAAAGTGCTTGACACAATGGATGTATGTGTGGATTGTGACAAGAGTTATACGAGCCCCCAATAAAATGATTTAATTAAAAAAAAATTGTACCAGCCCCCAATAAAATGATTTTTTTTAAAAAAGTAAGACCATTTAGTGCAACTATTATTCAAATTTGTACAACATCCTCTACGTCTAAAGTGATGAAGAATTTGAATTCCCTCAGTTTCTTCAGTCTGAAATTGGCCAAACATGTAATCAAAGTGCATGAATAATAACTGGTGATTGCAATGCAAAAATGGAAACAAAAAGGAAAAATCAGTTCCTGAAAAAATATGACCTTGGTGCTAGAAGGAGGCTGGAGATAGCCTGATAGAATTTTGCATGACCAGTGAATTCTTCATGTTAAATACCTTCTTTTTTAAACATAAATGGTGACGATGCACACAGATCTCACCAGATGGAACACACAGGAATCAAATTGATGACACGTGTGGAATGAGACAAAGTAGACTATCTAGACCATCAGTCAAAAAAAGGCCAGGGCTGAAGCCGAAGAAAATGAAAACAACTTCACAAGAGTTAAATACAAATTTGGTACATGCCACCTGAATTTAGAGAGCATCTCAAGAAAGTTCGATACATAGAACACTACCAATGGTAGAAGACCAAATGAATTGGTCTGATGACATCCTACATAAAGAAAGCAAAATGTCATTAAAAAGATAGGAAGAAAGAAAAGTCCATAGCGGATGGCAGAAGAGACTCAACTTTGCTTTTGAATGTGCTCTAGCTGAAGAGAATGGGAGAAATGGTGAAGTAAAATTGCTAAACAGAGAACTTTAGAAGACAGCTTGGGATGTTATTGTAAAGCATGATAATGACATGTGCAAAGACCTGGAGTTGGGAAACCCAATGGGAAGAGCATATTCGGCATATTTCAAGCTGAAAGAACTGAAGGAAAAAACCCCCCAAAACCAAGCCTTGACCTGCTGGATCCCTTAGCCCTCAAATCTAAACAGTGGTCTGAGTGGCTTAAAGAAAAAAAGAGGAAAGGGAAACTGAGATGGTCTTGGAGTCTTGTGATAAACAAGTTCACCTCAAACAATAACAACAACAAAAAAACAAGCCTTGAGTTGAGGTACTGAAGGATTCTATAAGCAGCAAACATCAAAGAAGATGGAAGGGTTACACAGAGTCACTCTACCAAAAAAAGGTCAACATTCAACTACTTCAAGATATGATCAACAACTGATGGAACTGAAGGAAGAAGTCCACGTGCCACTGAAGGCATTAGAGAAAAACAAATTTCCCAGAGTTGACAGAATACCACTTAAAATATTTCGACGAACTAGTGCACCTTTGGAAGCACATGTCAATCGATTCATATTTGTTCTCATTCCAGGGAAAGGTGGCCCAACAGAAAGTAGAGATTATTGAACAATATATTTGATGTCACATGCAAGTAAAAATTGTTGAAGAGATTTCAAAAATGGTTGCAACAGTACATTGATAGGCAGCTATTAGACATTCAAGCCAGATTCAGAAGAGGACTTGGACTATCATTGCTGATGCCAGAGAGACCTAGACTGAAAGCAGAGAAGCCCAGAACGATATTTCCATGTGTTTCATTGCCTATGCAAATGTAAAAGACTATGTGGATCATAACAGACTATGAGAAGAATGGGAATTCCAGAATATTACTTCATTGTGCTTCTGCAGACACTGTACATAGACCAAAAAGCAGTTGTTCTAACCATAAATGGGATACTATATAAGCTATGTCACTGGTATTTCAAATACCAACGGCGTCACCCAAAGTGAACAGGTTTCAGCAGAGATTCCAGACTAAGAACAGACATTGAAGAAGGACTCAGATCCCCAGTTTAGAGGGGGGAAATCACACTGAAAAGCTTATGTATAGCTTCAAAACACTTTCAAATACTGAAAGCCTAAAAGGAAACAGAACATTGTCAGAGATACTGCTGACACGTGGGCCCCTCCAGTCCAAGAGCACCTGACCTGTGACTGAAGAGGAGCTGATGTCTTGGAGGACAGTGACATGGTGATGGCAACTCAAGGTAAAGAGAAACAGCTGCCAAAACCTTCTAATGATTGGACCTTGGAATGTGTGAATTTAAGAAAATTGGAAGTGTTCAAAACTAAAATGGAACACATGAAGGTTGATATCCCAGACACTAGTGAGCTGAATCAGAAAATTGTATGGTCTACTTGGGATGGCATGGTGGCTGCAGCAATGGCACAGACAATGTGAGGATGGCTCAGGATGGTACAGTGTTTCATTCTGTTTTGCATAGGGTGGCTATGGGTCGGAGCTGACTTAAGGTCACACAACAATAACAACAGCAACAACAACAACAACAACATATGGTTCAATATCAAGAAAGATGTGTATCAGGATTGGATCATGTTGCCACACTTATGCAATCAGTATGCTAAGCAAGTAATGTGAGAGGCTGAAATATATCCAGATTGGAAAAAGGACTCATTACCAACATGCAGTACACAGATGGCACAACCTTGCTTGCTGAAAGGGAAGAAGATTTGAGGCACTTATTGATGAAGATCAAAGACTACGGCCGTCAGCATGGATTGCAAGTATGTAAAGAAAAGGCTGCCAATTCTTTGATTGATTCTTTATGTGGGCACTCTCTGTACTTTGGCATGGTACCTCATCACACGTAGCATGGAGAGTGACTTACTTACTGGGCTGAGTTTCTGGGTAGACTGTAAGTGCCAAAAAACAGGGCTCCCATGTGGCTTATTTTATATCGCCATTTCCTAACACGTAGTAGGCATGATGCAATTGTCATCCATTTAAAGATCGATCTGAAGACAATCAGAGTCTTAATGAAGGGAGAAACCCATGATTCATGACTAATGTGAAGGGTGAGAGCAAAAGCCAAAGATGACTCTTAGTTTTTAATAGTTGGTAGCTGGGTGGTTGATGATATAATTGAAAAGAGAAAGCAGAACTTCTTTTGTGGCAAAATGACAATTTTGATTTTATACCTCCTGAGCTCTGAATTGCCAGTGAGTAATGGAAGCACATTTCTTATCCAAGAAACCAGTTATGTTTCAAGAGAGAATTCAGGGTAAGACATAGATTATGTTGTCATTATTGCATTAGAAGATTTGTATCATTAGATGAGATTTCTGAAGTAGACAATTGCACTAAACAATCATTTCGCAGGACAGCTTGTGAAAAGAAAGATTCTTCCATAGCCCGAGGCCCAGGAATCAGCATTATACAAGCACTTTTGCTAAAACTGACATCCACTAGGCCACCTCTACACTTTGAGGAGGAGGGAAAGATGGGGCAGGAATGGGAGGAAGAAATAAACTCGGGAGCGACTTGGAAAACCAAGCGAAGGTGTGTACTCAATGAAAGACAAAGGAAAGAAGGCTACGAATTTGAAATGTGGAAAACACTGCAATTGCAATGAAAGTTGATCAGCCACTTTAAGGAGTTCTGTTGGTGCTTTGGGGTGAGCATTGGACTGCTGCCTTGCAAGGCCAAACTCTGAGAAAGAAGAGGCTGCTCCTGTAATGATGAACGGTCTTGTAAACTCTACAGAAGGTCACTATGAGTTGGAATCGACTCAGTGCTAGTGTTCTTCATTTGATTTAAAAAAAAAAGTCACAAACAGTTGAGGTTGGCAGTTAAAATCTAGCTGGAAACATCTTGGAAAGACTCGCCAATCTACTGATGAATCATCAGCCATTGAAAGCCGGCTGAGCACCATCTACTTGGACCCCTATAGGGTAGCGCTGACTCAGCGTGAACATCACAGCAGCTGCTTGGGATTTGGACTGTATCTGACCTCAAAATGAAGTTGCCTATGATTCATACTTTGCTTTTTAAAATGCCTTATGTAACCTACTTCATAAACAGTTTTTTATAAGGGCTTAGATGATTTGGGGGAAGTCATGTCACTTGGCAAATTGTATGGGTCAAGAAGCTCCAGGGATGTTGTGCTTAAATGCTCGGCTACCAATTGAAAAGTTGGTTGATGGTGTGAACCCAGCAGCTGCTCTGAAAGAGAAAGCCGTTCAGTCTGGTTCCATGCATATTTATACTCTTGGGAAACCTGTAAACCATTGTGTGCTGTCCTACAGGGTCACTATGAATTTGAATTCACTTGAGGGCAATAGCTGTGTTGTTTTTTCGTTCTGGTAAAATGCGGGTAGTAGAATCTGGTTGTGCAAATAGTTAACACACTTAATGTACATGAAAAGGGTGGAGGTGTGTGCCCTGAAGAACCTTGGAAGATTTGCTTTGGAAAAAGATGTTGTTGTCAGGTACCATCTCTTCAGTACTGACTCATGGTGATGTGATGTCCAATAAAACCGAACACGGCCTGGTCTTGTGCCAGCCACACAACTGTTATGTTCGCAGCCAGGGTTGCAGTCACAGCATCAATCCATCTTATTGATGTTCTTCCTCCTTCCTCCTCTTTTGCTGACCATCTCCTTTACCAAGCATGATGATGTTCTTCCCCAGACACCTGTCCCAAAGTAAGAGGAACAATAACCCCAGGATCCATCTGACTTGCCATCTTCCAAAACAGTTGGTGCTTGGGCAGTCCATGGTTTAGTCAATATTCTTTGCCAACCCCGTAATTCAAACACATTGACTCTTCTCTGATTGTCATGATCTCCTTGTCCAATGGGAAGTCTTCACTAGGGTCCGGCTGGAGCACAGCCCCTTCTGACACCCCAGGGCTTTCTCCATGAGTCTCTTTCATTCCATGGCAGCGGTTTAAAGATCATCAAGTTTTCTGCCACTTCCAGATAGCTTTCCAGTAATAAAATAAATTCTATTTTTCAGATTTAACACAATTATGGAAAAGACTTCATAGATTTGAGTATTATTTTCCACTATATAAAAAAACCCACTTTTGATGAGTCATCTCTATGTGCAAAGTTGTAAAAATCTATAGTTTACTGCATGGGTTACTGTAGAAAGTTTGCTTTTGTTGTTAACTGTGGAAATAAAGAAAGCCTGAGAAGATTTACTTTTAGCAAAAACTTAAATTCATGTTTGCTAGCGTTACAGCCCGCTGCACAAGGGAAACAATTGAAACTGAAATGTGAATGACATAATAAGAACTCACTCCTTAAAAGTGATTTATTTAGTAAATTATTAACAAATCATATTAGCTAAATGTGCTGTGTTAAATTTATCAACAACTTCCTTAAGATAAACATTATTAAACACAAATATTAACATTGCCTTCTGTATAATGCTATCTATGAAAGAACCCAAATCCACTGTCTTCCAGTCAATTCTGAAGGAAGACCCTCAATGAGACGGCTCAATATAGTAACTGTAAAAATGATCAAAAACATGCCAATGAGTGTGACAAGGGCACAAAATGGGGTAGCATTTCATACTGGCATCTACAGGGTTGTTGTGAGTCAGAACTGACTAGGTACCATCCAACAACAACAACGTGAAAGAAAATCATAGATAAAATTGAGTAGAATTTTGTACATAGTCTTTTAAAAAAAAAACGTAGTTAGTGACATTTCACTGAGGTCCACTTGATTTAGTATATGTGCTGCCGAAGCGAGCACAAGGTCCACTTGATTTAAAGTAGACACTAAAAATACTAAGTCTGACTCTCAGCATATACGACATAGTTTGATTTATTCTACCTTTAAGGAGGAAACAGAAGTAATATTTCATTCTCATTGTTTTCTTGTGCATGGAAATCGTGAGGATGGCACAGGACTTTGTTCTGTTACGCATAAGGTTGCGATGGCTCAGTGTAAAACCACTGACCCCTGAGAACAACCACAACAAAAACATTGTTCTCTTAATGTTTAAGATGTAACATGAGCCCCAGTGACATGGTGGTTAAAGCACTCAGCTACTTCCAAAGAGTCGGCAGTTCAATCTCACCATCTACTATCTGGAGAAAGATGTGGCAGGGCTTCTGTAAAGGTTTACACCCAGGAAACGCTATGGGGCAATTCTACTCTGTCCTATAAGGTCTCTATGAGTTTGAATGGACTTGAGGTCATTGGGTTTATTTTCTATGGTTTGGTGTAGAAATAAGGAATTCCGTTATATGGATATGTGGAGGTTAACATGGAATTTGTACTTAAAATATCTAAAATGCTATTAGCCCATTTCAAACCCAACACCCCTGAGTCATTTCTCACTCATAGCAACCCTGTATGATGGAGTAGTACATTCTCCAAGGGAGAGACTTCTGGGTTCAAAGCAGGGACTTTTTATGTAAAAAGCTGAGTCCCTTAACCACTGTCATCTGGGCTCCTAAACATATGTTAAGAAGTTTAAACTATGAAACCCAGAAGCATGAATCTGATGATCAGTTTGATAAAGTTCTTTAAAATTCTTTTTTTTATATGAAACAAGTTGCCGTGGTAGAAAAGAACAAATGTTCCACCTAGTTTCCAGCTACAAAGATAAAAAAAATCAAGGTAGGTCACGAGTTTCTGATGTATTTTGTAATTACCACAATATACACAAAACTATGAGTAACATAATTCTGCTCGAGTTTGTGTACTTCTTCACATGGGCTCTCCTTCATATCTGACTACCAAAACTAAAGTGTAAATCATAGCACAGACCAGTGGTTCTCCACCTTCCTAATGCCGCGTCCCTTTAATACACTTCCTCATGTTGTGGTGACCCCCCAACCATACGATTATTTTCATTGCTACTTCACAACTGTAATTTGGTAATGTTATGAATCGGGAGACCAAAGGGGTCGCAATCCAAATGCGAAAACTAAAACCAGAACAAGGGAGACGTCGGACAGAGCAAGATATGACAGAAGAATAATTTATAGATTATCAAGGGCTCATGCGGGACAGGGGAGCGGGAAAGGAGGGGGAAAATGAGGAGCTGATGCCAGGGGCTTAGGTGGAGAGCAAATGTTTTGAGATTGATGAGGGCAATGAATGTACAAATGTGCTTTGCACAATTGATGTATGTATGGATTGTGATAAGGGTTGTATGAACCCCTAATAAAATGATTGAAAAAAAAGAGTTAGTCTCAGAAGCCGACAGGAGCAGTTCTCCCCCGTCCTATACAGGTCGCCATGAGTCGGAAGTGACTCAATGACAGTCGAGTAGGGCTTTTGGAGAAGGAGAAAAGTGGAAGGAACCAGGAAGCTAGCTGAGTGGAGACAGAACCCAGTATGGAAATAATGAGAATGCTGACAAGTCGTGCAGGAGTGTAACTAATGACATTAATGGCTATGCATAGAACTGACAAAATGAGAACCTAATTTGCTAAGTGATTTTTCTGTGAAATCACAATACAATATTTCTGCACATTTAAAAAAAAAGAAAAGAAAATGCCGAAGCAAGGTTTGGGATCTAGTGTTTAAAAGCAGAGAATCAGCTACGACAACAACAGCTCAAGCAATGCAAATAAGATAGATAAATCTGACCTCTGGAACTTAAACACGTCTGTTGATCGAAAGACTGCATGAACAAAGAACCTACAACGGGGGAGAACGTTTTTGTGGAACATATATTGAATATTGTTGTTGCTAGCTGCTCTCGAATTGAGTACAGCGCATGGCATCACCACAAGAACAGAGCAGAGTGGCTCTGTCTGGATTTCAAGGCTGCGGTCCTTCGGAAGCAGAAAGCCACACCTGCCTTCTAAGGTGCTTCTGGGTAGGTTTAAGCTACCAATGCTTTGGCTAGTAGTTGAAGGATAGACTGTTTATGCCACCTACGGATGCCTATAATCAAATAAGAACCTAAGCCCCCAAATATACTTAAAACTTCCATAATTTAATAACAAAAAGATGATAGAGCTTTCTAACAAAATGGATGAAAAACAGACAATTCACCAAGAGCGTATTCAAATGTCCAACAAACACATGGAAACATATTCAGCATTATTAGCTGTTGAGGAAATGAAAATCTAAACCATGATAAGATATCACCTCACCCCCATTAGAATCATAATGATGAATTTATTAAAAAATTAATAAAGGAAAACTATAGACACTGGTGAGGTTGTGGAGAACCTGAAACGCTCGTCCATTGCTGCTGGAAATGTCAGAGCGTGCAGCCACCATGGAAACACTGTAGTCGTTCTTCAAAAAGTTGAACTTAAGTGTGTTAGGCCTGGTTGATCAGGGAAACATATCCAGTGATGCTCATATATGTTTAAGAAAGAGTTTTATATCAAAAAGTAGTAGGAAAAAAAAAAGAGAGAGAGAGAGAGATGTAGTTATATATTGAGAAAACATCCCAGCTCAGCCCACTCAAGTGCATAAGTTCGATTCTAGTCCATAAGTGCATAGTCTTCAGACTCATGCAGTCTCAAACAAGGATGCAGAATGCCGGAGCATCACAGGCTGGAGGGTGCAGAGTCATGTGGATCCAATGGCAGTGGACACATGCAGGGTCCTGAGAGCAACCAGGGTCAGCTGGTAGGCATGTGAAGGCAGAGAGAGAGAGAAAGAGAAGGGGAGGTTCTCAAGGTTGTCCTTCTGAGAAGGCCATGCCCATAGGGAGGCACCATCAGGCTGTGACCTGATTGACAGGCTGAATACCACCCCTACATTTTTATATGTCTTCAAGTTGAAATGAAATTATGTAACATCCATAATTAGTAAGATGACCATGTTCCTGCTGAGTCAGTTCTGATTCATAGCAACCTTTTATATGACAGAAGGAAGCACTGCCTGGTGCTTTGCTATCCTCTCAAGTCTAGTCAGGTCTGCGCCCTTTGTTGCACCTGTGGGATGCAATCTAAGGTACCAGAAGTACAGGTGGGAGTGCAAACAGAAATCTGCACGCCAGTGTTCATGGCGGTACTTTTCACCAGGAGTCAAAAGGTGGATGCAATGGGAACATTCAACAGATGAATGGCTCGGCAAAAAGCGTGATCTAACAGACAATAGACGACTGTGCAGCCACAGAGAAATTACAATCTGGCCCAGGCCCCAACATGTTGGGTCCTTGAAAATATGGTGACAGAAATAAGCCAGCCCCCAAAGGACAAATGCTATATAATCTCACTTGCATGAAATAAGCAAATATATAGAAACCAAGGTTATTCATGGCTCCCAGGAGTCAAGGAAGCAGGAAGAAGGAGTTTTGTTCTATTTTGTAATCAATATCATGGAAGGTCCACAGGCAAATGGTTTGTGCTGTCTGTTTTAATCACAGTTTTTTAAAATGAAAAAGAAGTATAATAAAAAGTGTGTACTTAAGTACTTTTACAGTTCAAATAGTGTCCAAGTTGGTGGATGCAGGTGCTAGGAAATCCTACTGGACATGTTATAAGGACACAGTCAGTTAAGTTACACTACTAAAGGATTAAGGCAAGGTACATAGGACCTCCATTTCAGCCATAGGAAGATAAGTTGCATTTGGTACTTTGTATCATCAATGCTTGTGAAATTTTTGGAAAATATTCGTAAAAGGAAATCTAAGATTATCACAATACAACATGCATTTAAAAACCAGCTCTTCTAAAAGGGTGACTGCCCTTGGAGAGAATTTTATCACTTTTGAATGAGCTCAAATCATCACGGCTAAGTTCTATGATTAAAATAACTTTGCTAAATCTTTTATAATTGCATTTTCATGGAAAGATAACTTTTGGAAAGAATATGCAATTGTATATCTGGTTTGTATTTTATTCTTTCTTGCTCTTTTTGCCTTTCCTTGACATAATGTTCTAATTTCCCAAGGGTGTATATTTTCATTCTGAAAAGAATCTTATTCTCTGATGAGGAAATGGCATTGGGGTCACTTTTGATTTCCTCCAGATGCACAAAGGAGGAGAATCCAGGTTCATACAACCCCACGCTGATTGCCACACGACTGAGATCAGAAATGCTTCCATCCTCCATCATCTTTAGACTCTCCTGACACCAACCACCCTTCTCACGGCGCTCTCCTTCTCTGCTGGGGTCAGGAATCTGTTGCCATGGACTCACAGACCATACTCACAGTTATGGAACTGATGAGGGAAATTAACAAGATACCTAACCACAAGTTAGAATCACAAAACATTAAGTATGGGATTGAACAACAGAACTGTATGGGAAGAGATTTGTTGGAATTAATAAAATATGCCAATAAACATTCAGGCAAAAAAATAAAAGAAAGCATTAAGTAGCCAGTCCTTTTGTCAATTGCTCCTCTTCTCAGCTGTGCTGACAGGTAGAGTCTCCAGTCTCTCGGTCCCATGAGACCTATCAGACCACCACTCTGTCTCTTGGTCTTGATGCTGCAGCCTGTGGTGTCTTTTCTACCGCTTCCACTTTGGGCAGGGATCTCCCATATCCGAGTAGTGACTCTTCTTTCTTGATATCTGTTGGATTCCACTGTTTCTGCTCCTGACATAGCTCACGTCTACATTCAGCAGAATGGCAAAACCTACCACTTGCCAAGTAAAAGTCCCTTACACCTTATTTGTGTGCTCCTACCCAGTCACGGGTAGGAGTGATAAAGATAATGGATAGAAGTGCCATGCTAAGGAATTTCACATCACTGTACTGGAGGAGAAACCAAACGAATGTTTCCTGTCTGGAGGAACAGCATGATTAGATTTCGAAGATAAGTGAAGCATGTATTTCACATTGGAAGGAACATTTCAGGGCTCTCTATGGCTTCCTGTGACTCAAACTCAGGATATCTTTTGAACAGAAAAATTACTTTTACTGAAGGTGATCCCCCAAACATCTTTTAAAATAACAGCTTGGTTTTTATTTGTAATTTTAAAAATAATTCACTTGAAGGCAAAACATTTATTAGAAGAGGATAAAGGAGAGAACACTAACACCCCAAACCCAGACTCACTGCCAATCAGTCACACACTGACTGCCATCGCAGCCCAAGGCATCACCGCTTTATAACCGGGGTTCAGGTACCCACAAGCCATCCCATGATCCACAAACTCAATAAGGAAGGCAGAAGAATGGATACATAGGAATGACAGTGTGGATGAAGAATACCAAATCTGTCAAGGACTGTCAGAAGAAGAGCAACCCTGTCTTGGATGGAGCACAACCAGCTTGCTCTTTAGATGCAACGATGGGGAGACTTCCTCTCCCGTTTTTGACACCTCGTAAGGAGATACCAGTGTCTGGAGGAGGAGATCCAGCTTCACAAAGCAAAGGTCAGTGAAAAAGAGGAAGGCACTCCATCAGATTAATTGACGCAGCCTCCACGAGAGGACTGCAATCAACGATGGGCTCAGACCTCGCAGTGACCATGAGCATAGCCCATCACCGGGCAGTGTTTTTCTCTGTTGTACATAAGGTCTCACTGGGTCAAAACAGACGTCATGCCACCTAACAACAAATCCAGCACTTCTTTAATATTTTAAAATATTTTCCTGAAGTCATTTTAAGAATGTGAATATGCCTACACTTATTTATCTTTTAAATCATTTTATTGTGAGCTTATTCAACTCATCACAATCCATCCATCCATCCATCCATTGTGTCAAGTATACATTTGTAAATTTGTTACCACCATCATTATTTTTAAATGATATCTTACATGTTATATTTTAATTTAATTCACATTTGCAATTTGTCTCTATCTCATCCTCCAAATTTATAATGATGGTCAAAGTGGAAATTATTCTTGGCATTTAACCATTAAGGTTTTTAGTCAATCAAGCTGGCCCAGGATTCTCAGTGGTTTGGCAGTTAAGAGCTAGTAATTGCCCCCATGATGAGATTTCCTTGAGAGCATGACCTACTTTCAATATAAGAAGACAGTGTGGAAAAACGTGCTTGCTTTTTTCTGGCTGTGTATCATACATCTGTTTTGTTGATCTCTTGTTTCTTTGGACTTGAATCAATGGCTTGCTGTATTGCCTACCATTCCTGGGAGTCATCAGTAGCCTATTGTGTTAGAGAGGGTTCTCTAGAGAAACAAAACCAGGACACTTATGATTTTATGCACACACACACACACACACACACACACACGTATACAGTGAGAAGAAATATAACAGCTAATTAGTCCATTCAGCAGTACAGAGGGTTCACTTCAACTCACTTCCATGGAACAGTTAATATACTGGAATTCCTTCAACTCACATGGGCAGACAGCAGAGTCATCCCTTAGGCAAGGCTGAGACAAAGAACTAGCTGAAGCAGCAGCAGGCTCTGATCACCAGAGAGCAAGAAAGAGGGGGGCGGGACTTGCAGACCCAATGATCTTTTTGCCTTCCAATCAAACTGTGACCTGATTAATCCCACAAGCTCCTATTGGCCAGGCTGACACAATAAACCTAACTATCACACCTGTCATTTTAACTACAGATCTTGGATCCGTTCACTTCTGTAGCCACACACTTGTAATCTTCTTGCAGTGATTGGGTTCATTAGTCCCCTTCGCTTTGAAAGTCAGGAAAAGACCCAAGCTTAACATTTGACCGCCAGACTTGAAACTTGACTACTTGTACAATGATGTGAGCCATTTACTTGATATAAATCTCTATCTATCTAGCTATCTATCATCTATAATCTATCTATACATCTATCTATAAGCTTCACTGGCTTTGCTTCTGTAGAGAACCCAGGTTAGAACCCTTCTAGGGAGAAGGGAAGAAAACGGAAGAATTTACCAAGCATTATGAAATGAACCAGCCCTTCAATCAGTCCTAATTTTTTTTCCTACACCTTGTCTAGAAAATGAAACGCTAAGTCTTTGTTTTTTTAGTGCTTATGGTGATGAGTTAGAGAGTAAAATGTCTACGATATAAACAGTAGCTCACTTGGAAAATGATTACATGCTTAATTTATTCTCTCTTGGAGAGTGCTCATCACTGGAAAGCATGTTGTACGAGACAGCTGTGTACAGTGTGGGCTGCGGGTCAGGGCTTGTTGCTTCATATTCCTTTCAGGGCTGTGGTCTGTCCAGTAACAACGGTTTTCTAACCCCACGAGAAGAGGGAGGCCTTCTTCACATGGAACTGTAAAGAGTCTTCTAGTTGATGCAGACATTTATTGTGAGGGAATTGCTGGTCTGAATTCACTTTGCAAAAACCATCTCTAGCGCTTAGAAAATAAAAAATACATAAATATATAACAGTAAAAAAAGCTTAGGTCAGTTCCCACTTGGGTCTAACTGTTCGCTGTCATTGTTTTCTATTTATTTTACCAGAATATGTTAAACAAATATTTATTGAGTGGCTACTTTGGTCCAACACTGTGCTAGAGCTGAAAATAAATAAGAAAAATAGCCCCCTTATGGTAAAACCAGAGGATACATATTTACATATATTTGCCTGATGTCTTGGTGCTACAAGCTCAGCATTTAATTTTTTAAAATTGTGTTTTCATTGCTCTACACGCCAGCTTCCAGTAATCAAATGACTTACCATATGACTTGGTGGATTATTTATAAATTTCCTTGGCCAGCCTGCAAGGGAAGCAGAGAAGAAATTTCTTTGTACAAAAAATCACCCACCCCAGGCTACTTTACCAAAGTGGTCTTTAATGTTTAAACAAAACAAAACAAAACAAAACAAAATGGCACCCCCAAAATACACTCATCTGTTAGCTTAGTGCACAGAGGTACCTTGTGTGTTGCTGTGATGCTGCAAGATATGCAGCTGGTATTTCAGATACTGGGAGAATCACCCATGGTGAACAGGTTTCTGTTGGCCCCCAGACTAAGCCAGAAGCAGGAATAGGTTATCTGCTTCAGAACCCCATATCTTACCAACCTGGCAGCCTTTGATTCTGTTACACAGGATTCTTAAAAGTTGGAACTGATTGAAAGGCATCTGATAACAACAACAATCCCCACCAAAAAGACAAAACACTCAAATTAAAAAGCCTCCCCCACCCCAACACACACATGCACACAAATCCAAAACAGAAAGGAGAAAAACCAATTTTGAAGGTACTTTTATATTACATTCTATTCATTTAAAAATTCTTTCCTAAATACTTTATGACAAGGAGCATAAAGAGTATACCCACTACCTTGTAATAGATTTTCTGATCACGGGTTTAAAGATCACTGATGAAATACACAGGAAAAGTGCAAGGAAATGTAACTCATTAAGTGTAGCGGCTGTGGTATGCGGTGTGAACAGTCTGCTACCATAGGCTAAGGTCTGTGTCCTTCTGTGAGTAGTTCAGTCATGTGACTGAGACGTACGTGCTCAGGTCTATGTGAAGACAAAATAAATGGAGTCACTCCTCATGCCCACTTTGAGCCTCACTGTTCAATTAAGCTCCCTGCGTGGGTTATCTAGTCTATCAGTCAGCCAGTTGGTTGTTCTTTGGTTACATCACCCTTATTTCGGAATAGTTTTAAGATATACTTGATCAAATTATTCAGAGGACAGTTTGAACTTCAGTTGTGGTTTATACCACAAACAGTTTATACCGATTAATAAAAAAGTGCAATGTAGATCTATTGGGCTAGCATTTCTTAGAGATGTAGTCCAAATATCACATTGAAGGGGAAGCTATTGTAGTTTTAAGTGTTTAAGATTCAGAGAGTCTTCCCATTTAAAAGAAAAGCGTATTTTGAAAAAAGATAATGTAAACCAAAAGCAGTCTCATCTGCCATTTTTTAATGAGGCTTGTGTTTGTTTTTCCATTGTAGTCATTTAAAAGTATACTAATCTATATGGAATATTATTTCCTTTTCAAACTACTTTTTGGTACCACTTAATAAGCTCTTCCCATGAAAGAGACAGATCATTGGAGGCAGATCATTGTTGCCTTCAATTTGACCAGCAAGTAGCTATCATCTTTTAATAGAATATAAGTGTCACAAGGAAATGTATTTCTCTCACCATCTAGCACACTCCTAATGTGTGGAAAGATGAATATTGAACTTGAGAACAATCCCTGAATTTATTATCACAGTATTATTGATGCATATGGAAAGAGGCACTGCAAATGTGGCAGGTATTCATAGCCTGAATTATTATATACCCTAAATGAATACATATCCTGAATTATTACATACTGAGATAGTTTATTGTGCCAGCCTGGCCGATAAACACAAGTGGGATTAACTGAGGGGCGGAGAGATAAATGGCTTGGTGAGCCTTGCCTTTCTTGTTTCT
>NW_022107431.1:21463133-21464720 GCF_000313985.2 Echinops telfairi
ATACATACCCTGAATTATTACATACCCCAAATGAATTCATACCCTGAATTATTACATACCCTTAATGAATACATACCCTGAATTATTACATACCCTAAATGAATACATACCCTGAATTATTACATGCCCTAAATGAATACATACCTGAATTATTACATACCCTAAATGAATACATACCTGAATTATTACATACCCTAAATGAATACATACCCTGATTTATTACATACCCTAAATGAGTACATACCTGAATTATTACATACCCTAAATGAATACATACCCTGAATTATTACATACTCTAAATGAGTACATACCTGAATTATTACATACCTTAAATGAATACATACCCTGAATTATTACATACCCTAAATGAATACATACCCTGAATTATTACATACCCTGAGTACATACCTGAATTATTACATACCCTAAATGAATTCATACCCCGAATTATTACACCAAGAAAGATTGTAGCTGCTGTTCTTTTGGGTAGAATACAGGAAGCAGTGATTAATGGTGGGAGAGTGGAAAAGTGGTGACACTATTCCACTGAAAAATGAGGCCTATTAAAAATTAGCCCTATTTCAAACAAACAAACAAAAAACCCAGCGTGCAAGAAATCAAAAGACACATGGCACTGGGCAAATCTGCATCACAAGACATCTTTAAAGTTTTCAGGAGCAAGGATGCCACCTTGCACCTGACCCAAGCCATGCTATTTTCTATAGATTCTTATGGACATAGAAGTTGGACAAAGAATAAATAAGTCCACAGAAACATTTATGTATGTGAATTATGGTATTGATAAACAACACTGAGAGCATTCTGGACAGCCAGAAGAACAAACAAATCTGTCTGGGGAGAAGTACAACAAGACTGTTCCTTAGACGTGCGGATGGTGAGATTTTGTCTCACTTTAGAGATGTTATCAAGAGAGACAAGTCCCTGAAACAGGACACTGAGTTTGGCAAAGCAGAAGGTCAGCACAGAAGACAAAGACCATGAAGGAGATAGACTGACATTGTGGAGCAACAATGGGGCTAAACATAGCAACAATTGCAACAATGGCATAGGACTTGGCAGTGCTTTTTTCTATTACATACAGGGTCATCGTGAGCCAGAATCTATGCAAGGGCACCCAACAAGAGTCATGATATTCAACATTAGGGAATACTATATTGGACTTAAAGCTGAAACTCCCTAGTGTGAGAAGAAGCACATGACTACTAGCCTAAGGTCATAGAACTGGAAGACACCAGACTTTGGTAGTAATCTCTTGCCTTGAGGATGCCCAATGAATAGTGGCTTGGGACTACCACATATGTACCATATTAATGCCCTCCTTGTTTCTTTATGGCATGCACTAATCTGGTAGTCATGGCTCTGTTGCTGTGAATAAATAGTATTGGAAGGTTTGTCCTATCACCAACTGTGGTGGGTTGTATGGTGTCCAATAATTTAAGAGGGGTCTTGGGGAGGAGATGAGCCAGTCAGGGTGTGACGTAACAATGATGAGAAATACAACTTTCCTCTAGTTCCTAAATGTTTCCTCCCCGCCCTCCTTGTTTCTTTATGGCATGCACTAATCTG
>NW_022107431.1:21465289-21488152 GCF_000313985.2 Echinops telfairi
AAAAAAAATTTAAGAGTTAAATCTATAGAAGTTGACAATTCCTGTATGACAGTTCATAGCTGGCCTATGCTTGTATAATTTCTTTTTTTCAACAATATTTTAAATTCTATACCATTGACTAAACTAATAGCACCATCAATGCATAGTGGTTATGCATTGGGTTGCTAACCACAAGGTCAGCTGTTCACCACCATCCAGCTCCACAGGGAAGGATGAAGCTTTCTATTCCTGTGAAGACTTGCAGCCTAGGAGACTCACAGGGGCAGTTCTACCCTGTTTCTAGGGTCAATATGAGTCAGCATTGACTTGATGGCAGCGGAAATGATGTCCTAAGGAGATGATTTATAATGTTCTCTAACAGAAAATGAGGATGATGTCTCCAGGGTAAACCAGAGACATATATAAACTATAGATAAATACATGGATTTGGGGCTTGCACTGAATTCTAGTCTCAATACAAGAACAATTAGTTCTTATGACATGGCCCTGCTCGATTCTCAACTTCATGAAGAGGTCCCTGAAGACCGGAAACTGTGGCGAAGAACCTAGATGGTGCTCAATTGTCAGCAAGAATAGCGGCTGAGGTCTTAAAGGTTTGCTTTCCAACAAGCAGGCATCTAAGTGAGGCGTCAACATGGAAAAGCGCACGAGCCTGTGTGATACCAAGAATTGTAAGAAATACAATTCAAATCTAAAAGGAGGAATGGTATCAGAGTTTAAATTGTGAACATTTGGTTTTCAGAAGGCTACAGATGACAGTGGAAGCCCAAAATCCGCTTGCAGGGCGCACACATGGATTAAGTCTCAAGTGAATTCCCTACAATCAGCGTGGAGAGATGTAAATAGCTCTGTTATCAGACAGAAAGTACTGTAAAGCCAATTATGGTACATGTAGTTAGGTCAAATTTGTAAGATTCTATCATTTGACCTCCTCTTTGACCTGTTTTAAAGCTGTTTCAGTTTTTGCTTTTAACCGAACAGGAAATGCTTGAAGATGAAGCCCCCGGTGAATCCCCTCTGCCATGGACCAGAGCTGTGCGTAGCTTTGCTATCATGCCGAAGGCATTGGAAAGTGGATTGTTGAATTCAGTTAGGTTAAAATTTAGCACCTTACGATTTGATCTCCCTGATGATCCAGTTTCAATTTGTTCTAGTTTTAATATTTTCTTCTTCTTTTTGATTGAGGTTTATATCTGTTTTACTTTGTTATTCTTGTTAGCTTAGTTTGTGTGTTTTTTAATGTTTTTCTGTATGTAAAACCCAAGATAGATAAAGCTATAGAGACAGGAAGTGGATGAATGGTTCTTTGGGGGTATGGCAAGGAAGGTTAGGGAGAAATATGGAGCTAACAGCGATGATGACAAGAATGAAGAAAATGTCCTAAAATGAATTGTGGTGATGATTGTACAACTGTTCTTGATGTGATTGAACTATTGAATTGTATGATATGTGAATTATATGCCAATACAACTGTTGGAAAAAATTTAGGCTATACTGGTCAATATAGCAGAAAGCAAATGTTTTGAGAATGATGATGGCAACAAATGTACAAATGTGCTTGACACAGTGGATGTATGTATGGATTGTGATAAGAGTTTTATAAGCCCCCAATAAAATGATTGAGAAAAAAAAGAATAAGGAAGATTGAAGAAGAAAAAAAAAAGACTATTTTAGAGACAGATTAGGTAGAGATAGTATACCTAAGATAAGAGCCATTTCTCTTTTAAAATTAAACCAGCATTAATTCAAATTGAATACTAGAATAATATTATCCTTGCTCCTTCCAATGACCTTTCAACAGTGGAGAAAGGAATGGAGATACATCCAGGTCAATGGAGATACACTGAATGGAGATATATTTGGATATTGACCTGGGCAACTCTTTGAGAGTAAGTTTTAAGGTCAATGTCATTGTTGGAGAAAATATAGAGAACAATAGATTCTCATATTTGACCTAATGACACCATATTTTGCATCTTTCATCATCATCCCTGTGATGCACCCCAGGTTAGTGTGCTCAGCTGCTCGTTTGGGGATGCAGAACCCCAGGCCAGCCATCTCAGGGGCTAGTCCATCCAGAGGCATATGAGAAGAATGACTTGGAGACCTACATCCCAAACTCAGTCACTGAGAACCCTATGGAACACAATGATACTTCAACACTTAAGAGTTTAACATAAGTCAACTTACAAGCAATTTAAAAACAGAACAACAAAAAAACGTCCCTTGTTCAGACCAATTCTCCTTCCAGACCACGGCAATAAAGCCAACATGGCGGTAAAGCAAGTCATACACATTTAAAACAATTTCCTCGTGGATATAAAAGTTATGTTTTAGGTGTGAAGTCTATTAGGTGTGAAATGCCATGAAGAAAGTTTTGGAAAAGAACTAGAGAATGATCAAAGTGTGCTACAGAGACACAAAGTGCGCAGGCTGTCAGAAAAATGCTACCGAGCGACTTGTTGCACACAGGGGTACCGTTGACCTTTAATTCGTGTAAAATGCAATATCTGAGAAGTAGAGTAAAGTGAAGCATAGTAAAGTTAGTTATGCCTGTCCTGTGAAAGCCCAAACTTGGCAGAATTGCCTTTCTGGATCTTTGACAAGGAGCAGTCTTACCACTTTTCGATAGCCAGTTTCAGTGGGCAATAGCTGAGTTTTCTTCCCTCTATCTCACCATACATACCCTAGAGGACAGAGTAGAACGGGCCCTGTGAGTTTCTGAGAATGAACTCTTTACAGGAGTAGAAAGCCTCATCTTTCTCCTGTGGAGTGACTGGTGGTTTTGAACAGCTGACCTTGTGGTCATCAGCCCAACACATTACCCACTACAGCACCGGGCCTCCTCTTTTCTACCTCCCAGGTCTTCATGTATGGTAGGTGACCAATGTCTCCACAAAATTGGGACATTATCATTGATTCAGTGATATATCACTGTACTGTGGTTTTCAGACCCAACTCCACTCCAGACAATTTTCCCAGTAAGGCACTTAAGAGCAAAAATGGGTGACATATAAGGACAAGCATGATCTGACATTGGGTCAAGCTTACTTAACAACGTCTTTCTTGCTTTCTATTCTCTGAGAAAACAAAACATTCGACACAAACCAATGACAACTTCTAACCAGGTGTTAGTCTTAATAAAGACAGCGTATACAATATGTTTCAGGAGGCACACCCTTAAGAATCAGCCCTGTTTATATTTGCAATGAGCAAACAGGGTTGAGTCACCATGCAGTACCAAGAATTTCAGTGCTATAGTTCAAACAATCTTCAGGATGTTCTTTTCCCAGGAGGTGTGAATATTGAGACAACGAAGCATAGCCTTACAGTACAGATGGGGAAACATTCGTCCATCTCAAGAGGAGATTCCCCAGCAGGCCTGCAGGCATCTACACTATGATTCTCCAGGGCAGCCACTTCTGGAGAAGGTGCGAGAACAAGTGGTCACCAGCATTCCCTGGGGCCTGCCCTTCACCTTGGCCCCTCCCTCTGCTACATGGTACCAGGTGGCTTCTTGTCTTGTCACTAGAAAGTACTGAGCGGGGTTAAATGCCTTCCTGTGTATAAGATGAGCGTGAGACTGGCGCTGAAGACCAGCTTCCTCAGAGTGAGAAAGTTGATTGAGGGCTACTTCAGGGCTGCTATTGTTAACTGTCATCACGTTTATTCCTAATCAGGGCAACTCAATGCGGAACAGAATAGAACGGTGCTCCACAGGGGTTTCAAAGGCTATGACTGCGTGCATGCAATTTTTCAGGCCTGTTTTCTGAAGTGCCTCTAGGTGGGTTTGAACGGCCAACCTTTCAGCTAGTCATCAAGCATGAACTGTTAGCAGAATGCAGGTCAAGAGGTGACCACTGTACAGAATAAGATGGTGGGGAGGGTGACAGTTTATGTGAATCTCTTTGCCCCAGAAAATTGGGATGACAGAATAGAAGTCCCTTACCTTTCCATTTAAATTCTGAAATAGTAGTCATCAGATCTCTAGTGAGATAGCTGAAAGCCCATTTTAAAATTGTTCAACCAGAGTTCTTTTTTATCATCTCTTACTAAGAGTTAAGACCTCATTTTTTCCTCTCTCGGGTGATATATACAACTACTCCTGTTTCCCCCCTTACCCTCTTTCTTTTTGAGCACCTCTATTGTGTTAGACAATGGGTCAGTATGGGTTTTGATTGTATCAGAAGCCATGCTTAATGCTGGGTCTCCAGGGGTGAAAAATGAACCTAGTGTTCAAGAGTTTATGGGACCTGTCATGAACCTATCATGTGCTCAGACAGACAGAGCAGTAACTGGTGCAGCAGTAACTTCACACAGTAACTTGAAGAATGTGGAATGGTTAGCAGTGACCTGGTCTGGGGTTTGTCATTGATAAACAGTAGTATGTATCAGTTTTTCATTTCAGAATATATTTTCTTTTATTTTTCTACTGGCCTTGCTCATTGAGCAAACTCCTCGCACATATTCACAGCTTTTTCCAAAGTTAGATTGTGGCAGGCCTACATCAATATTTAAATAGAATAACTCTTCACTTTCTGATGTTTGCCTGTTGTGGCAGTTGTATAATCTGTCAACTTGTGAAGGGGTAGAGTCTAGCCTGTCAATCAGGTCACAGCCAATGAGGCCTCTGTGTGGGCATGGTCTTCTCCTAAGAATTCTGAGAAATCTGGTATTTCCTCCTGGGAGGCAAGAGAGACTCTTTCTGCTACTCCCTGGGAGACATTGCAACTGACAAGACACATGGAACTATGCTAGTGCCCTAAGTTGGAGAAGCTACATGGACCTAACCTGATGCAACCAAACCTCTGAAACTGGAGAAGCCACATGGAGACCCCTGCTTACAATGCAACTGGATCCAAAGACTTTCTACCCACTGGCCTGTGATCGTCCTGCATTCGGCGTCATTGCATGTGTTTCATGAGTCTGAAGAGAACTTTATAGATTGGTATTGGACATATGGGTTAGTATCGGACTTATGTATTTGGACTCGACTGGGCTGGGATGTTTTCTTAATGTTCAATTGCTCTTGTATATAAATATCTTTCTTATACACATATGTGTGTCCATGGATTTGTTTCTCTAGTCTACCCAGACTAACACAGAGCCAGAGCCTTAGAGATGGAGGAGCCATGTGGAGACTCACACCAGTGCTGAGATACTTCCATTGTCACTGTATCCACAAGACCTTCTACCCACTGTCCTATGATCTTCCTGTATTTGGCGTCATTGCATGTGCTGCGCGAGTCTAAAGAGGAGTTTATGGACTAGTATCAGATATATGGGCTAATGTTGGACTTATGGACTTTATCTGAATGGGCTGTGATGGTTTCATAATATACAATTACTCTTTGATATAAAGTTCTCTATTACATACATATGAGTGTCTCTGGATTTGTTTCTCTAGTCAACCTGACCTAACACCTGACCTATTTTTATCCACATAATGAAAAAGGATCACTTGGCAGTCCTTCCCTTGGGAACAGGCTTGGAGCTGCTCAGCAGACTGAGGAATGGGACTAGCAATAGACTGCCCTTCTCTGACAAATGACAATTAAATCTGTTCCCCTAGGCCACTGAATGTGTGACCACTGGATAGTGGAGCTGAAGTAATACGTGGAATGAAATCTCAGGGGAGGGAAGCTGGAGAAACACTGGAGAAACACTGGAAAAACCTTTGTTTCCAAAGGACTGGAGGTTTGACAATAGCGTTATCAGAAGGAACAATGGAGACTGAGCTCTAGAGGTAGACAAGCTAATTCCCAATCCTGCTTGCTTGCTTACTATCTGACTCCTTGGCCAAATGATTAGATATTTTTGAAGCTCGGTTTCCTCAAGGACAAAAGACAAGAGTTAGAGGATTAAGTAAAACATTCTATACAAGGATCTTCTCTCACTGCTATGGAGACAACGCTGACTCATAACCACCCCTAGAGTTTATGAGACTCTCACTGCTTTCAGGAGTAGAAAGCTCAGTCTTTCCCCTGGGAGGTACTGGTAGTTTTGAACTGCTGACCATTCGGATCACAGCCCACTGAGTTTGTTAATTGATGAGACCGTGTACATGATGATCATGATGACGACGGTGTGACCTCTGATATATGAGGTATTCAGAACTTGTATGGCGGAAGTAAATGTGCTCTCTTATCTCATCACCTCTCCATGTACTAAAAGAAGTGCCGCTGCAAGGGGAGTCAAAAGAGCTCTAAGACCCACAAGCTCACCAAACTCACGGACATGGAGTTGATTCCAATTCCCAGTGACCCTATAAGGCAAAGCCCCCTGTTTCCATCGGTTTCCAAGACTGTGACTCTGGGAATGGAAAGCCTCATCTTTCTCCCTCAGTGGTCGGTCCAAACTGCTGACCTGGCTATTAGTAGCCCAGTGTGTAACCCACTAACCCACCAGGGCTCCTTCTAAGACCTCATAGTAGGTATTAAAGCCACACCTGGAAAGCAATTCCAAAAAGAAAGAATATCTAAGCAGAAATGTCAGTTTGAGAGGGGAAAGCATAATTCAACCATAGGAGAAGGGTATAGGGTGGAAAATGATGGAAGCGCACATAAAATGGCACAGAGGAACAGGAGGACACACTGATGTCAAGACTCTTAGGAGAAAAGGCTCAAGTAGAAAATGTTTTAGAAATGATAATGGTAACATATGTACAAATATGCTTCATGAGATTGATGTATGGCATGTGATAAGAGCTGTAAGAGACCCCAATAAAATGATTTAAAAAAAAAGAATCTTAGGAGACATCCTACAAGGTGGGAGGACGTAAAGGTAAGAAGGAATGGGCCTGACATATGTAGGAACAAAGGTAGTAGTTCCAAATTTAGATTTTGTACATTTGTATTGTAATGAGAAACATCTTCCTATGAAATTTGAAACAAATGATTCATGGTTGAATTGACATGTGTGAAAGCGTCCTTTGATGGCAACGTGGAGAATTCCTAGAAAGGAAGTGACACTGGGACTAGACTAGACAGCCAGTCAAATGCTTCCAGGAATCCAGGGGAGAGATGATGGTAGCTTAAAGTATGAGGTGCTGTTTATTTTTTCAAATAATTTTATTGGAGGATCTTACAACTCTTATCACAATCCATCCATCCATCCATCCATCCATCCATCCATCCATCCATCCATCCATCCATGGTGTCAAGCACACTTGTACATATGTTGCCATCATCATTTTCAAAACATTTTCTTTCTACTTGAGCCCTTGGTATCAGCTTGTTTTCCCCACCCCTCTCCCCTTCCTCCCTCATGAACCCTTGATAATTTATAAATGATTATTTTTTTCATGTCTTATACCAACTGCTCTCTCCATGTTCATGTATTTATACATTAAGTATTAAGGCAGCAGATGGACATTGGGCCTCTACTCAAGTACTCCCTCAACTTAAGAACAGTTTGTTCTATTAACCCAGCATTCTGTGATGCTCACCATCTCAACACAATAGCTGAAGACAAAATTGGTGCACAAGCAAATGTGGTGAAGAAAGCTGATGGTGCCTGGCTAGCAAAAGATATACTGTTTGGGATCTTAAAGGCTTGAAGATAAACAAGCAGCCATCTATCTGAGAAACAACAAAGTCCACATGAAAGAAGCACACTAGCCTGTGTGAGGTGTCGATGGGATCAGATATCAGGCATTAAAGACCCAGAACAAAAAAATCATATTGATGTGAATGAAGGGGTGTGTGAAGTGGAGATCCAAAGTCCATCTATAGCCAATTGGACATCACCTCATATAAGGATCACAAGGAAGAGACAAGATAGTCAAGGTGCAGTATAGCACCAATGAAACAACTTTCCTTTAGTTCTTTAATGCTTCCTCCCCACCACTATCATGACCCCAATTCTACCTTACAAATCTGGCTAGACCAGAGCATGACCAGACCAGACCATACATGGGTATAGATAAGAGTAGTGAAACCAGGAGGGTAAAGGGAAGGTATGGGGAGAAAGAGGGAACCGAACGCAACAATTTATATATAGCCCCCTCCCAGGGGGATAAACAACAGAAAAGTGGATGAAGAGTGATTGAAAATGTAGACAAATATAAGTTATGTTTAAAAGGTAGAATGAATCATACATGACAACAGAGTGCATATGGGAAGCAAGTAAGAGAACGTTTAGGAGGGACAGAAAGACTGGATTGTGACAATAAAGTGCTTTATATTTATTCATTAAAATGTGTTTTCTTGTTTTTGTGTTTTACTGTAAATAGTAGAGAATTCTGGGCCCATGACTTAAATCAGTGATTCTCAACATGTGCTCTGGACCAACAGCACCAAGGAACTTGTTAGAGATAAACTTATTTGTATTTAGCATCACACTCTAATTAAACCTTCGGAGATAGGGTCAAAAATTCTCTATTTAGAATGCTTTCAGACACTTCTTATATTTATTAACTTGCAGAACGATTGTTCTGAAACGTCATTCATAAGAAAAGCAGACTGAAGAATCCATTCTCCTGACCCTGTCTTTCACTAGACCTTGTGTTTGTCCTTATAGAAGTTCCCCCTGATGACACAAGATAACTACAGCAGTTATGGCTAGGTTCAATATCACAGCGAAGAAGCCATTTCTCTTTGCATGTTTTAGTAAGAATGAGGACTCTTTTCAGAGAAGTCTCCTAGCAGACTTCTCTGGCCAGAATTTAAACTTTATGCCTGTGCAAACCAGCTTACTCTCAAAGGAAATTATTTTACTTTTATGAGTCTAAAGGACTTTAAATCAAATGGGATGCATTAAGTGTACAGTTCATGGAGCAGAGTCGAAATTTGAAAAAAACGAAAACAACCCCCACCCCCGCAGTTTAATTAGGAAAGATCAAAGGACAAGGAAGGATTCAGGCATCCAACTTTGTCTGCTACTGCTCTGATCCCTGTGTCATTGGACTATAGAATACGGAAGAAGGAGCAGAAATGTTGGAAACACCTGTGTGTTCAATTTGAGATGCTATAACATTTGGGACCCTGTCAGACAGACATTCAAATGGAGATATTCACAAAATTAGATATGGAGATGTGAAGCTCTGCAGAAAATTCTTGGCTGAAGACTATTTAGTGATCACAAGTTTAGAGACAGCAGCTGTAACCAAGAGAGTGGATTACATCTCCCAGAAAGACTGTACACAGTGAGGAGAGTCACTAAGAGACCTGGGAGGAAAACCAGCATTTGAGGAATGGTGAGACAACGTGAATCTGAAGGGGCAACTGAGGCTCCTGGCCTGCCGAAGCGTAAGGAAACTAGAGACTGAGGAATTAAGAAAGCCGAAGGAAAGAGTGATCAACTGTTTGAAATGCTACAGTTCTTTCAAGTGAGACAACGACTGAAAAGTAAAAAGCTTTAGTGGGAGAGAACCCATACTTCATTGTCTTGTGTACTGACTAGATATTGAGGACTGGATTCAACAAGTGAGCTGACCCTCTCCAGACAAAAGACTGAATGGATAATGACTTTTAGAAAAATGAGAAATTACTTAGAAAGAAGTCTTGGGATATTTAGGAGGACAGAGGCAGGGGAAAGTTGAAAAACGTATGGGAATTAACAAGTTGTTATAGTAGAGTTCTGACTGCCCAGCAGAGATAAGATGGAATGAGGAGAAACCACCTCGATAAGACAGTCAAGCCGTAGAGGAGACACAAGCTTTTTGAAACCATTTGGTGTGATTTAGAGGATGATGGTGGTTGTCTAGGAGTAATCTAGGGGACTATGATGACTTTGTAGGATGGGCTTAGCACTGTATACACTTCTAAATTGCACTCTGTAATGATGCACAATCATTAACTAAGTGTTTTGTTCTCTTTGTCCCCAGAGTTACTGAATTAAAATGGCTCTTTAAATACTGAATAATCTAACTTAAGGAGAATTGAGTACATTTAATTTTAAGACGTTGAGTTTAGAAATCTGTTTCTCCCAGGATCATTCTATTTATCTCATATACTCATCATTTGCCATGAGAGTAAGTGTAAGATATATTAAAGAAACAAACCTCATTGCAGACATGGACTATGGAATTAAAAAATTAGATCACCTGAGGTGTAAAAAAATGTAATGATATTAATATCCACGATTAGCAAATCAACTCCCCTCCCCCATATATAACATCTTCTGATTTTATTTTTGTCTTTGTACAGTATACAGCCAGATTTAGATAGTTCTGTGTTTTTCCATTATGAATGCATTCTTAGTGTCACAGGGATTTGATTTCTTGTATGGTCAGCAAATAAAAGTACAGTCACCAAAATATGTTTTCTTCTATCATCAATCATCCTTGATGAGAGTTTAAGTGCAAAGTGAGCTTAGCATTCTTATGTAACCTGTTTCTAATACAGAGTCTGCTTTTGTTGCCCAATGAATGGTTGCTTGAGACTATCAAATATTTAATACTCTCCTTGCTTGGTCATATATATCAGCATGATAGATATAGTTCTGCTTTAGTGAATGAGTGTAATTGAAAGTTTTACTCTACCATCAATTCCCATTGTTCATGTAAATAATGTCCAGTCAATTAAGAGTTTAATCAGTCAAGTCAACAATTCATATAGTTTGGTCTGAAGCCAACCTATACTTGTATAATTTCCTTTTCTCAACAATTTTTAAATCCCATGCCATTGCCTAACTTAGTAACACTCAAAAAAATGACCTTATCTCATGAGGATGATTTGTAATGTCCAGGATAATGATGCCTCTAAAATGAACCAGAGGCATATATATAAATCATAAATATATGAATGGATTTTAGGCTTGCACTTAACCTCTTAGCCCCAACGCCCTACTCATTGTTGGTCCTCATGAAGTGATCATTGAAGATATGTGTTCAAAGAGCAGTGAAGAAACTAGATGGTGCCAAGCTATCAGAAGGAATAGCATCTAGAGCCTTAAAGGCTTATCTTCAAACAAGCAACCATCTAAGAGAAGTGTCAACTTAGTCAAGAAGGAAGAAGCACATTAGCCTGTGTGGTACAAGGACTGTAAAACACAAGGACTGTAAAATCCAAAATCCAAAAATATAAAATCCAAATTCTAAGGAGGGGATAATATCCGAGCTTATACCCAGTGTAAAGAAGGTTATGGATGACAGTGGAAGCTCAAATTCCATTTGAAGGGTCACCACTTGGATGAAGCCTCTGGTGAATCCCCCCTGACCCTCTTCCAGGGATGTGGATACCCTAGCCATCAGATGGAGAGCATTGTAAAGTCAATTATGGAAGATGCAGTTAGGCTAAAAAGTTACATCTTATCAGTTAATCTCTATTTTGACCCACTTTAAATTTGTTCTAGTTTTCAATATTTTCTGCTTTTTTCTCAATTGAGGTTTTTCTCTGTTTTGTCTAATCATTGTTGATGTGTGGATTTTTCCCCTTCTTGTTTGTGTTTTGTATGATTTAATCCAGGATAAATTAATCTATAGAGACAGTATTTGGATTAATAATTACTTAGGGGCATGGCTGGGGATGTTGAGAAGAAATGTGGACCTAACAACAAGTATCAGAAGAAAATGTTCTGCAATTGCTTGTGGTGATGACTGTACAACTCTTCCTAATATTATTGAACAATTAAATTGTATGATATGTGAAGGATATGTCACCAGAACTATTTTAAGTGTTTTTGCTTTCATTAAAATAAATGTGTGCTCTTATTTAACTGCTCTTGTCTTTATATTTGTAGAAGATATTTCATTGTCATTACTTATAGTCATGTTTCATACTTTAATTTTCAGGCTGCCTGATTTACTTTCAGTTTTCTTTTTCTCTGTTAGTATGCAAGAAAGGGTGGTCATAAAATTAATGTCAATATTAGTGTAATGACTGTACTTTGCTAGTTCAAATTTGGCAAATAAAACTTACTACTGATAATGATGTCAGTGAAAATAGAACTTGGGAACTCACCCTTCCTTAAAAGCAACTCACCATTCATCTGCACTTATCTCTAAGTTTTTCATTCGGTGGAAGTTGTAAAAAAATAAAATGGAACACTTTAAGATATGTATCCTAGGTGTATTAGTCTAGGTACTTTGGAGAAACAAATCCACAGCAACTCATGGATAAGAGAGAGTTTTATGTAAAGAAAAGGTGCATCACGAAAACATCCCAACCCAATGCTGCCCAAGCCCACAAGTCCAACATTAACCCATTAACCCAACACCAGTCCACAAAGTCCTCCACCTCACAAAACAGAGGCAATGATGCCGACTGCAGGAGGAAAGCTGAGTCCGTGAACGTGTAAGCATCTCAGCACTGGCAAGGGTCTCCACACGGCTGCTCCAGCACCCAGGGCTGCATCGGGATAGATCCATGCGGCTTCTCCTTGGGGATGTCTTGGAGGAAGTCAATCTTGCAAGCTGAAGCAGGGAACTGCTAAGGCAGCTGCATCCTGGTACAACCATCACAAAACAAGAGACCCGAGAACTAGAAAGGCGAGGCTTCACCACCCAATTATCCCTCCGCCTTTCAACCAGCACCACATGTGATTATCGGCCAGGCTGGCACACTTAACTAACTCACTAGGTATTACTGAGCTGAAATGGACAAGCATTGGTAATTTTGAATTGACAGCCATATGGTCTACTAGGACAAGAATGACAAATCAGAGAGGGCTAGCCTCACATTCAGTGTCAGAAAGAGCATTTCAACATCTGTCCTGAAGTACAACGAGGCCACTGACAGTATACTACCCACACATTTTCAAGGAAGACCAGGTGATATAACTGCTATTCTATTTCCTCATCAACCACTAATGCCAAAGATGAAGAAATGGAGAGTTTTAGCAATTTCTGTAGTCTGAAATTTATCAAACATGCTATCGAGATGCTTGATAATTACTGGTGGTGGAGTACAAAAGTGGGAAACAGAAAAGAAGTACTAGTGCTTGGAAAACAAGACCTTAGTCACAAATGGTTCCAAAATCACATGGTGGGATTTTTCAATATCCACCACATATTCATTGAAAATAGCTTCTCTCTCTCTCTCTCTCTCTCTCTATCTATCTATCTCTAGGATAGTGGCTTGCTGGGTCACAAGTTGGGTTGCTAACAAAAAGGTTAGCAGTTCAAATTCACTGACCACTTTCAAAGGAGAAAGATGAGACTTTCTGTTCCTGTAACAATTTGCATCCTGAGAACAATGAAAGCAACTCTGCAAGAGTCAAACTATTAACTTGAGAATGTTCACTAAAATTAGAGGCCAACTCAAGATATGACACATTGATATGACACATTGAACACTAATTAATGATCAGACCAATTGTGGGATGACACACATGATGAAAGCAAAAAGTCATGAGAAAGATTGGGATGAAAAGAAGCAGCCAAGTGGATGTCAGAGGAGACTTCAAAACGTTCTCTTGAACACAGACTAACAGAAATGCAAGGAAGAGACAATGAAGTAAAAGGCTTGAGCAGAGGATTTCAAAGGCTGGCTTGAGAACAAAGTAAAGTATTTGAAAACCTTGTGCAGAGACATAGACTTAGAAAACCAGCAATGGTGAACGCGCTTAGCATTTCTCAAACTGAAGAAAGTGAGGGAAAAACGTCAAGCCTCAAGTTGCAGCATTGAAGAATTCTATGGGTAGATTGTTGTATGGCACAGGGAGCAGCAAAAGGGGAGGGAAAGCACACAGAGTCAATGTCCCCCCCCCCCAATTGGTTGACATTCAACAATTTCAAGGACTTCTGGGACTGAAGGTAGAAGTCTAAACTGCTCTGAAGGTATTGGCAAAAAGTGAGACTTCAAAATTTGACTATCAATTCGTGTTTCATCACACTTATACAGCACTGGAAGCACACACTAGTCTATGCCAAGAAATTTTGAAGACACCTACCTGGTCAACTGACTGGAAGAGATCCCAATGTGTGTCTATTCCAAAGATAGATGGCCCAACAGAGATTATAAAAAATACTACTAACATCACATGCAAGTAATATTTTGCTGGAGATAATTTAACAATGGCTGTAGCAATATATTGATAGGAAGCTACACGAAATTTAAGCCATGAAATCAGGACATAAAATGAGGGCTATCATTGTTTACATGAGCCATGGATGAAAGCAGAGAATGCCTTACAGAGCACTTAGGGTGCTCAGACAGAACCTGGACAAGATTCCGAGTGGTTTAAAATCAGGAAAGGTTTGTATGTGGTTTGTATTCTTTCTCATACTCAGTCTGTATGTTGAGGAAATAACTGAAGAAACTGGATTTATCAAGTTGGATTTAAGAAGAAGGTGGCATCAAGTTGGGAGGAAGACTCATTAACAACCTGTAATACGTCAATAGCACAATGTTGCTTGCTGAAAAGGGAAGGGACTTGAAGCATTTACTCCATGCAGATTAAAGAATATAGCCTTCAAGATGGATTAAACTCAGTGTAAAGAAAGCCCAGATCCTCACAACAGGATCACTAAACAGCATCATGATAAGCAAAGATAAGACTGCATTTGTCAAAAATTTCATTTTACTTGATGATTAGCATTCATGGAAACAGCAACCAAGAAATCAAACGATGTAATCCACTGGAGACATCTACTGCATCTCAAAGAACTCGAACTCACTGCCACGGAGTAAATTCTGACTCACAGTGACTGAGTTTCGGTGCAAGGATGTCCCTCTGAGGACTAACGTGTGTCTGACTCAAGCCTTGGTATTTTCAATGGCATCGTTCATATGCTTGACTATTGGGACATAAGTAAGGAAAGCTGTAAGAGAATCAATGACTTTGAATTATGGTTTTGGTAAAGAATATGGAAATTAACATGGACTGTCAGAACAACAAACAGATCTGCTTTGGAAGAAATACAGGCAGAATACTCATTAGAATTGAGGTTAGGGAGACTGCCTCGTTTACTTTGGCTATGTCTTCAGGAGCGACCCGTCCCTGGAGATGGTTATCATGCTTGGTAAAGTAGAACAGAAAAGATGAAGACCCTAGAGATAGATTGCCACAATGGCTGCAACAAAGGGCCCTAGCATAGCAAAGACTGTGGGGATAGTGCAGGACCAGGCAGCATTTCTTTCTATTGCACATAGAGACACTGTGAGTTGGATACTACTGTACAGCACCGAGCAACAACTGGTTGCTCTGGTACTCCGGGGGACTGAATTAGAAAAGATGTCTTTATCTGCCCTGATACGAGCTTGTCCAGAGTTTAAATGTTTTTTTCCCCAGATGGCATTTGTCAAAAACATTTATAAGCAGGTGTTTTCGAATCACTGTTTTCTAAGTGTTATGAACATTTCTTTATGTGTTAACAGTTGGGCCAAGCAATCCACATATCAAGCATAAAAGGAAAAAAAAACTGATGGCTGAGGTGTCCACACATGACTGGACCTCTAACATGGACCCTGTAAACCTAGAACATTGTGTATATATTGGATTGTGTGTCTACTTGATCAAGGCCAGAATAAATCCGAAAACAAAAACAAACCAGCTACCACTGAGTTTATTTAGAGTAGAGACTTCAAAGTGGGATTTTCCCGATGGAGATGTTTTAGAAGCACATGGCCAGGCCTTTCTTCCAAGGTGATACTAGATGGGTTCACACGGCCAACCTTTCTATAAACTATTGAGTGATTAGTCATGCCACCCAGTTGTGGTCTTTAGATGCCATCTAGTCAGTTCTGACTCATAGTGACTCTAGGTACAATAGAATGGAACACTGCCCTGTCCTGTACCCTATTCACGATTGTTCTAATATTCAAGCCCATTGTTGCAGCCACTGTGCCAATCCATCCTCTGGAGGACCTTCTTCTTTCTCACTGCCCCTCTACTTTATCAAGCATGATGTCCTCCTCTGGGGACAACATGTCCAAAATATGTGATATGAAGTCTCGCCATCCTTACGACTGAGGAGCATCCTTGCTCAACTTCTTTCAAGACAGAATACTATGATGTGTTATATTGGAGCCTATAATTATGATGGAATAAATCTAATTGATACATGATCTTCTCCTTTTTACTGACCACCTACATTACCAAACATCATAGCTCTTTCTGGAGATTGGCCGTTCCTGTGAATGTGTTCAACAGTAGTTGGGTGATCACTGTTTCAGGCACTATTTTTAATTGAAATAACTAAATCAACTCACAAAACAACTGAGGTGATAGGTACTAGGAGTAAGAGTAAAGTGGAAATAACTTACGATATTTTTCTTTTCCTTAAGAACATGATGAAAATGATATTTCCCTTTTAGCTCTTCAATCTGTCTTGAAATCACTCCAATAAAATTCTAACGCGGAGTTACTTTTTCAGTGGAGTATTCCCTGAGATTCCTGCACCATCCCAATGACTCAACCAATGTTCTTCTCTCACCTGCAGTCCCCTCACATCTGTGGTTCATCTCTGCAGTGTTCTGTTTTTAGGAAATTGTGCCTGCCCATCCTTTAGTTCAGAAAACAAAGGTATATTCATTTTTTAGAAAAAGACTGTGAAACAGAAATAACTTCCACCAAGTCAAAACTGCCAGGACATAGGATATTCTGCATGGCCACACAAAGGAAAGATTAATGTACTGGGAAAAATATCAGCAGTAATAAATATTCTAACTGAGGAGTTTCATAAGTATGAATATATCTTTTTAAAAATAATTTTATTGGGGACTCATACAATTCTTATCACAATCCATACATACATCCATCGTGTCAAGCACATTTGTACATTTGTTGCCATCATCATTCTCAAAACATTTGCTTTCTGCTTGAGCCCTTGGTATGAGTTCCTCATTCCCCCAAGTATGAATATGAAATATCTTACTGTATGGTTTACTTCGGCCTTTTCAAATAAGCAGACATGGATTTAAGATATATCTGAAATGAGAGCAATGTGATGAGATGTCTTCACACAGAGTCATTTGACATTCAGTGTTTACTATACTAGAAAAAGAATATTAGTCTTGCTCACTATAACTTAGACATAAATGGTGTCTTGCCTTTGTGAATATTTCAGCTTATAGTTCTCTTGGAAAAAAATTCATAACTCAGTTTAGAAATTGCCCACTAGCATACGTTCAACAACAAGAACAAGAATATGTTAGTTAATCGGTTAATTTATAAAATCTACTTCTGCTTTGTTCTTCTTAGGTGATGTTAAGTCCGTTTCAACTCACAGCAGTCCTGAATGTAACAGAATGAAACCCTGTCCAGTCCTGCAACAGCCTTACTTTGTTTGAGCGATGTTCTGCGTGAGCCCACTGTTTTAGCTACTGTGTCAACCCGTCTTGTCCAGGGTCTTCCTCTTTTTTGCTGACCCTCTACTTTACCCAGCATTGAATACTTCTCTAGGGACCTGTCCCTTCAGATCGCCTATCCAAAGTGCACGAGATGAGGTCTCACCATCCTCTGTACGTGCTTCTCCCAAGACAGATTTGTTTGTTTTGCTGGCAGTCTACGGTATGTCTGATAGGCGTCATCAACACCATAATTGAAATGCATCAAAATTTCTTAGGTCTTCCTTGTTCCCTGTTCAGATTTTCATGTATTTGAGGTGATTGGAAAAAGCAAGACTTGGGTTATGTTAGTCTTCAAAGTAACTTCTTTGTTTTTTAACACTTTAATAAGATCTTTTGCACCAAATTTTCCCAATACATGATGTCATCTGATTTTCTGATTGCTGCTTTCATGGAGGTCAATTATGGAGCAGGGTGAAATGGAATAATTGACAGGTTCAATCTTTTCTCCATCTATGTTGCTTATTGGCCTAGTTTTGAGGATTTCTGTTTTCGTTATGTTAATGCTGATTCATATTGAAGGCTGTTGTCTCTGACTGTCATCAGTAAGTGCTTTAAGTAATCTTACTTTCAGCAAATGAGGCGATGTCATCTGTATATCACAGGCTGTTAATGAATATTCACCTAATCTTGATACTGCATTCTTTTTAATATAGCCTAGCTTCTCAGATTCTTTAATCAGTGTTACAGATTGAACAAGTAAAGTAAAAGGATAGGACCCTGACACATACACCTTTTCTGATTTAAAGCCTTGCAGTATTATCTTGCTCTGTCCTAAGCACTACTATTTGGTCTATGTATAAACCAAACGCATTGCTATAGAGCCCATTTTAACTCGCAATCACCATCTAGCCTGTAGTAGAACTGCTCCAATGCTTTTCTGAGGGTAAATCTTCAGGGGAACGGAAAGCCCCTTCTTTCTCTAGCAAAACAGCTGGTGGGTTTGAATTGTTGACCTTGAGGTTAGCAACCTAACATGTAATCCTCTACCCAACCAGAGCTCCTTGATATAGAGGTTCTCAGTCTATGTGAATTTCCACAAAAGCAAAATTAAGTATTCTAGGGGTTCCATTCTTCCCAATGTTATCCATAATTTGTTATAGTCCATGCAGTCTAATGCCTTTGCATAATCGTTGAAACACAGACAAACATCTTTCTGTTTGTCTCTGTTTTCAGACGTCATCAATCTGATATGAGCAATGCTATTCTTCATTCCATCCTCTTCTGAATCTACCTAGAATTTCTGTTAGTTTTCTGTCAATGGACTTTGCAACTGTTTTGAATGAAAGAATCTTCAATAAATTTTTGCTTGCATATGATATTAATGATGCTAGTTGATAATTTCCACATTCTGTTGGATCTTTTTTCTTTCAAATGGGCACATGACTCTTTTCAAGATGTTTTGCCAGATAGTTTCCAGATTTCTTATCACAAATAAGTGAGCAGCTCCATCCAGCATTATATTCAGATGCTGGAACATTCAATTGTCATTCATTGAATTCCCGGAGTCTTATTGCAGCTTGTCCTTGTTCCTTCCACACCATGAATTCTTGATCATGTGCTGCCTTCTGACATTGTTGAGCACTGGCTGGCCAATTCCTCTTGGTATGGTGACTCTGTGCATTCCTTCTATTTTCTTTTGATGCTTCCTGCATCATTCAATATTTTTCCCATTGCCCACCCAGCTCACTGTCTAGAGTTGATTCTGACACTATATATCTATAAGGTTCCTGAGGGTCCAAAGTTTCACAGGAAGTGGTAGCTTGATCTTTCTCCCTTGGAGCTGCAGGTGCATTTGCACCATTGACTTTGTAGTTAGCAGTTCAACCCTGAACCGACAGCACCAACCACTCACCAAACGTACTGCCATACAAGTGACTCTGACTCTCAGGGATCCTATAAGACAGATAGAACTTCCCTTTTGAGTTTCTGGGACTTCAAATCTTTAGGACAGTGGTTCTCAACCTTCCTAATGCCACGACCCTTTAATGCAGTTCCTCATGTTGTAGTGACCATAACATTATTTTCGTTGCTACTTCATAACTGTCATTTTGCTACTGTTGTGAACTGGGTGACCCCTGTGAAAGGGTCATTCAACCCCCAAAGGGGTCACGACCCACAGGTTGAGAACTGTTGCTTTAGGGGAAGAGCCAGCCTTATCTTTTGTCTTCCCAGTGGCTGGCATATCTGAATCACCAACCTTGTGCTTAGCAGCTCAGTGCATAGCCCATTATGCACCAAGGTTCCTTATTTGCCCATTGAAATGCAAGGCTTGACTATTTTCTTCAGTTCTTTTAACTTGAGAAATACTGAGTATGTTCTTCTCTCTCGGCCTTTAAACTCCAGGTCTTTGTACATTTCATTATAACACTCTGCTTTGTCTTTTCCAGACGTCCTTGGAAGTCTTCTGTTCTGCTCTTTTACCTCGTCATGTCTCCCCTGTGTCAGCTCCTCTGCTTTCTAAAGGAAGGTTCCGTGTCTCTTCTGATACCCATTTTGGTCTTTCCTGTCCTGTTCCTAACGACCTTTTGCTTGCTCCAATATGATTCCTTGATGATATTCCACGTGTTTGGGCTTTCGTTATCAGAGTTTAATGTGTCAAATCTATTCTTAAGGTGGTCTTTAAACTTAGAGAGGATGTTCTCAAGGTCATACTTTGTGTGTCATGGACTTGTTTTAATTTTTCTCAGTTTCAACTCCAACTAGCATTTGAGCAATGATGTGTTCTGTTCACAGTCAGTACCTTGTCTTGTTCTGACTGATAACATTGAACTTCTTCATTATCTCATTTCACAGTTGTTGGCAACTTGATTCCTGTGCATTCTATCTGGTGAGTTCCACTTGTAGAGCCACTACTTATGATGCTGCAAAGATGATATTTGTAATTCATAGGTTATTGGTCTTGCAAAGTTTTATCAACTTTATTACAATAAAATTAATGCAAGATCATTTTTACAAAGTTATTTTCCAAAGAGAAGTGGTTTCTTAATAAGTCTGTAGAGGAAATGAAATAATTTCAGTGTGCATTATAGTGGCTATATTAAGTCTTCCAGATTTTAATAAAAGTTCTATTAAGATGACTTTAATAAGTATATATAATGAATGCATTCTACTACCATAGAGAAAATAATTGAGACATATCAATGAGAATGTAGTTAAAAACAAAATAAAGAGAGAAGTTCATTTCTGTTAAATAATTTCTGAAATGCAACATCCTCTCCTTTTTTCTCTCTTTTAAATTGGGTATGACAAAGATCAGAGTCAGGATTTATCTGTGAATGGAGTATATGATCTCCAAATATAAATTTTTCTTTCTTTAAGGTTCACACACAATCAGAAGGTTTATTGAAAGCCTAGGTAAAGGCTTGTTGAACATTCAAATTTGATTATTCAAACTCATTAAAATGTTCACATACGTATTACTTATTTGGCACAGTATTTCACCCCTTACTGTCCACACCCTGCTTCTTTGCTTTGTTAGAGGCCAAGGGAAGACTCAAAGGTCAAAGCAAGTGAAAGGCCATATATCTACTTCAGGAAACAAAGTGTTAGGCTATGCTTGTGAAGGTCGGTAGATGAGAGGAAAGGGGGACTCAGGTGACACCCTTACACCAGGTGGGCCCCTTTTCTACGAAGCCAAGGAAACCTTCGTAGAGAGTAAGCAATGAGCATGAGGGGAGAGGCAGAGGGTAACCAAAGGGGAACCATACAGGGAAAAGGGGAAGCTAAGCACATGCGCGCGCACGAGAGAGAGAGAAAAAGAGAGAGAGAGAGAGAGAAAGAGAGAGAGAGAGACTCAAAAGTAGGCAGAAAGAGAGGACTGTTGAATTGAAGATAGGAGGGGGAAAAAAACAGAAAAAAAAAAAAGATTCCTTGAAAGAGGAATCCAGAAACACGGTTTTTAACAAAATGATTCAATGGGAAAACCAATCTCAGAATTAAGGGAATCTCTAAGGGAATAGGTATTTGTAAGAATTTGACTAATTTCCATTTGAATGCCATCACATCAGAGATATTTCCAGACCATCTAACTAAGCACCAACACAGTCTCATTCATTCAGTTTCTGAATTGATCTTCTTCATAGAACTGATTTGCTGGGATGAGCTATCTGTCCATACACATAAAGCTCTATCATTAAATTTGAAGGTGATGGCCTTGTTTCTGTTCAGTGACAACCATTTGTAGCAGATTCGACTCTCTGCTTTATTAGTTTACCTGTCACTAACCTAACATTTTATGAAGACAACAAGCTGTAGAAAGGTGACTCCTAAAGAACATTACCTTCTCCAGAAAATATTTACAATAACTAAAACTTTAGTAACTAGGAGTTATGTCAATCGATAGGAGGTAAGTGCAAAAGTAGTAAGGAGCCATGCTTGAGAAAGTACACTGTTAACCATCTGATCCTATAAAGTGTTATTTACCACCAATATTGCCCCTAGCCAGGCACTCCTAGCTGATGAACCCTTCATACTGTTTTCCAGCAAGCAGGTACTCAGGGATGTCTAACATGTGAAAGTCTTCACATTTCTTCCTGTGACAAAGCGGACATTCTCAGGCTATTTAAAAACAGAGTCTCTTTTCTATGAACTTATTCTATGTGATACACAATTTTAAAAAGGAGAACCCAGGCTGACTGTCTTCCACAGTAGAGTGGTAGATGAAGAATGCTTCCGCTTAGGACTTCAAACAAAAGATCTTAACCACACCCCCACCCGAACGTAACTTTGAGTTTTTATTTTCCCTCTTTTTTGGAGAGGCTCACTCATTTTTATAATCTCTTGCTCCTCCCTGAAGTTTCTTTACTGAACAATAATAGCATGACATGAAAAAACATGGTTTAGAAGAATGACAATTTGAAAGCTGAAACACTGAAAGACACAGATGATGATTTTGTGGGTCTTGGAAAGTCAAAGACGTTAGTATGAGAATCAACCCTATGACATGAGTAGGGCACAAGTAGAGAATCATTTCATCCACCCCAAAAGCCCCCTAAAACCAAACCAAACCCCCAGCCATCTGTGGGGGGAAAGCTAGCAGATGTTTAGGGCTTTTCAGATAGTATTGAATAATGAAAACTTTAAAAGTTCCACAAAAATGGCAAAAGCGTGCTTCGATAAACAGTACATATTCCCTAATTGGGAACTACACAAAATGCCATAATTAATAGTGTTGCTTTGACTTAAACGTGCAATGAACAATACTTGAGAATGTTTCTGAGTCTCTATTTTGAACCCTGCATGTAATAGGCTAGTCTAGAAATCAACACTAAATTCACTATCATCGCGTGAATCCCAACTCACAGAGACCTGAAAGGATGGCATAGAAAGCCTCGTCTTTATTCCGGTTTCAAATTGCTGACCTGTGGTTAGCAGCCCAAAGTGTAACCACCATGGTTCCAGCTAGTCTGGAACCCCCATGAAAGTGGGTTCCGGACCAGGCGGGATGCCCAGTGAAGGAAACGACTGAGTAGACAAGAGCAATCCCGTCTTCCAAACTTTCTTTGGGAAAGTTTTCTTAAAGGTTGTGTATTCAAAAGCTAAGGTGTGAAAGCTAGCTTTTGAAAGTTAAGGTGTGAAGTAGATTTGTCCCTGGCAGGCATTTTTGAGATCCGACTGTGTTAGTCCGGGT